>NC_090025.1:150738257-151090757 GCF_037176765.1 Anolis sagrei
CTTTCACAAATCTTGTGCTTCCTTTGAAAAGTCTTTCTATGAGATGTCACAATCCAATGACCCATTGTGATTTGATTGCCAGCTGGACTTTGATTGATCCTTTGCTATAGGATTAGAGCTCCATCAATCTGGTCCGAGGTTATGTCCTCATCTTTTTCTCCAGAGGACCATGGAGTAGCTTGCTTTTAGCCATGTAGCTCTAGAAGCTCAGGTTTGTTTTTAGAAGATATTCAAAGATGGAATGATAGAAAACAATCATTGGAAAAAATTGTCCTTGTACAACTTATTAAAAAGTATAAAATTTTACCTGTATTCTGATTAAAATGACAAATATAAGATTAAGGAGGCCCAGGTTCAAATCTCTATTCACTCGCTAGGTTGATTGTGTTAATTACTGCCTTCCAGCCCAACATGCCCTTCATGGTTTTTGTGAAAGTAAAAATAGGATAATAAGGTTGGGTAAGTAATGAACTGCATATTCTGTTTTATTTTTAGATTGTGCATGTGAATATACATATGACACATTATTTCAATTGACTGTAACATAAAAACTTTAGAAAAATATTCAGTGAAAGAATGTACATTTATTATTAAAAGAAATTTCTGGTGCATTCTAATGATACCAGAAAAAGATGGAGGATAGGGTCAGCAGGTTAAGAAAATTTATATAGTGGAAGGAAATCAGAAAGATTGGCGTAATACTTTTCAAATGAACAATAGTTTTTACTTCAACACATTTTACATAGGAGATTACAAAATCAATCACACCTCAATGGTCCAATATTAAGTAAGTTTGGCTGTCAAACATCAAACACTATCAAATAATTTCATATGACAAATGTCAGGTGTCTACTGTCAAATATCAAAAGGTGCTAAACTTCACATGTCAAACCTTGTATATTTCACCTTGCAAATACTTGACTTGGATATCAAATAAGGCTATTACTGTTAATGTTTATAAGCTATAATTCAAAAAGAAAGACAGAAGAGACAGGCAGAAGAGACAACTGTGTTTCATTATGACTCAATACTATATTCACACCTATATTATTTACTTACTTACTTTATTGGCATCCCCAGTGAAGTAATGGGTTAAACCCTTATGCCAGCTGGACTGCTAACTGAAAGATCAGCAGTTCAAATCTGGGGAACGGGGTGAGCTCCCATCTGTCAGCTTTAGCTTCTCATGTGGGAACATGAGAAAAGCCTCGTGCAGGATGGTAAAAAATCCAGGCATCCCCTGGGCAATGTCTTTGCAGATGACCAATTCTCACACCAGAAGCAACTTGCAGTTTCTCAAGTCACTCCTGACATGACTTTTTTTAAAAAAAAATCCTTTATTTATATTCTACCTTTCTCCCTGTGGGGATTCAAGGCAGCTAACAATCACACAATCTGATTCCAGTTTAAAACAAAGCAAATACAAAAATTAGGGGGGAAAAACCCAAATAAATGGGTTAATTTTAATAAAGTTAAAATAAAGTTTAAATATAATACATACAATTAGCATTATGCTTAAAACTTTTAATCCTCCCTCCCAGGAAGCCTCTGTGCATCATTTTCTGCTTCTTGGCCGGGAGTTGAACTGGATGGCCCATGAGGTCTCTTCCAACTCTATGATTCTATGATTCTATATCCCCACATATTCTGAAACATTCAGTCAGCACTGAAGGCTGTGTGCTATTATATCTGAAGCAAAATTCTGAAAGTCCCTAGTGCAGTGTTTCTCAACCTGCGGGTCAGGACCCCTGGGGGGGGGGGGAATCTTGAAGGGATGTCAGAAGGTTTGCCAAAGACCATAAGAAAACACAGTATTTTCTGTTAGTCATGGGGGTTCTGTGTGGATAGTTTGGCCCAATTCTATCGTTGGTGGAGTTCAGAATGCTCTGATTGTAGGTGAACTATAAGTCCCAGCAACTACAACTCCCAAATGTCAAGGTCTATTTCCTCCAAACTCCACCAGTGTTCACATCTGGGCATATTGAGCATTTGTTTCAAGTTTGGTCCAGATCCATCATTGTTTGAGTCCATAGTGCTCTCTGGGTGTAGGTGAACTACAATTCAAGGTCAATGCCCACATTTGGGCATACTGAGTATTTGTGCCAAATTTGGCCCAGTGAATGAAATACATCCTATATATCATATATTTACATTACAATTCATAGCAAAATTACAGTTACGAAGTAGCAACAAAAATAATTTTATAATTGGGGGTCACCACATTAAGAACTGTAGTATGAGGTCGCAGCATTAGGAAAGTCAAGAACCACTGCCCTAGTGAGACTAAAGCCTCTTCCACAGAGCTGTATAAAATCCACATTGAACTGGGTTATATGGCAGTGTGGAATAAGATAATCCAGTTCAAATCAGATATTGTGGATTATCTGCCTTGATATTCTGGATTATATAGCTGTGTGGAGGGGCCCCTAAATGCCCAACACTGTCTTCTCTTTAGTTTGACACAGAAATGAATTAGAATACAAGAAGAAATGCGTACTGCAGATAATCTACTGTCACACACGTGTACCCTTCCTGTGCTCCACTCTTGAACACACATCAGTATCACTGAATGAGAGTTCTGTGTTTATTTTATACAGGCAGCAGTTTTAAAGAGATCTATTCCTCTATTTTTTCCATCTCACTGGCCTCTAATTAGTTTTGCTTTCTTGGCGATTTAACAAACCAGTGCCCTACTTTTAACCTAGGCTGTTAATGATGAGACATGTACAAACCATTGTTGTTATACCTCTGAATATACTGATGTTCAAATCTGTAGTGAGAGTCAGCAAAGGGGGTTAGCTGAAAAGGAATAAAAGGAACACATTCTCTTTTACTTTTTTATTACTTTTTAAAGGAAGCATTAATTTCACTGGGCCAAATAAGAAACAATCTATTTATAGGACTTAATTTTTCCTATTTCCTTTTGTTTCCAGTCTTTACTTTTTTATTATCCCATTAGTTTGCAATTGTTATTGTTTTTAGAGTCTGCACGACCCAAAATAATATTGATTTAAGCACATATAAAGAAGACACTCAGGCCCCTTCCACATAGCTGTATAAAATCCACATTGAACTGGGATATATGGCAGTGTGGCCTAAGATAAACCAGTTCAAAGCAGATATTGTGGATTATTTGCCTTAATATTCTGGGTTATATGGCTGTGTGCCCTCTGTTAACCAGAATTCAAGCAAATGGAACTCTCAAACAACTGGCAAAAGGTCTAAGAAACAATATTTTATATAAAAGTAAAATACATGTATAATATGGTTAAACTGTATTACATCATCTTTGTCTCGCTTTGCTTTTAATTATTGTATTCCAATATCAATTTCAAGTCAGTATCAAGTTTATGGTATGGAGCCTCCGGTGGCGCAGTGGATTAAAGCACTGAGCTGCTGAGCTTGTTGATCGAAAGGTCGCAGGTTCGATTCCGGGGAGCGGCCTGAGCTTCCGCTGTCAGCCCTAGCTTCTGCCAACCTAGCAGTTCGAAAACATGCAAATGTGAGTAGATCAATAGGTACCGCTCTGGCGGGAAGGTAACGGCACTCCATGCAGTCATGCTGGCCACATGACCTTGGAGGTGTCTACGGACAATGCTGGCTCTTCGGCTTAGAAATGAAGATGAGCACCACACCCCAGAGTCAGACATGACTCGACTTAATGTCAGGGGACTACCTTTACCTTTACTATGGTAGAGTATAGGCCGAATAGTATTAGTTAGGCCTATTTTTAATAGTAAGTCTAAAGCAACTGGAAACTACATTTATCCAGCATTTACCAACCCCAAAGGGTGCCTATTAACTCAGGCTGGATCTACATTGCCATATAACCCAAATTATCAAATCAGATAATTCAGGGCCCTTCCACACAGTCCTATATCCCAGGATATCAAGGCGGAAAATCCTACAATATCTGCTTTGAACTGTGTGGAAGGGTCCTCAGATTCTCTACATTGTCATATAATCCAGATTATTAAATCGGATAATCCACATGATCTGCTTTAAACTGAATCATATGTGTCTACACTGCCATTTAATCCAGTTCAAAGCAGATAATCTGAATTTTACATGGCAGTGTAGAACGGCCCCCATCGAATCAATTGCTGAATGATTGTTGTTCATTCGTTCAGTTGTTTCCGACTCTTCGTGACCTCATGGACCAGCTCACGCCAGAGCTCCCTGTCAGCTGTCACCTCCCTCAGTTCCTTCAGAGTCAAGCCGGTCACTTCAAGGATGCCATCCATCCATCTTGCCCTTGGTCGGCCCCTCTTCCTTTTTCCTTCCTTTTTCCCCAGCATCATTGTCTTCTCTAAGCTTTCCTGTCTCCTCATGATGTGGCCAAAGTACTTCAACTTCGTCTATAATATCTTTCCCTCCAATGAGCAGTCAGGCTTTATTTCCTGAAGTATGGACTGGTTGAATCTTCTTGCAGTCCAAGGCACTCTCAGAACTTTCCTCCAGTACCACAGTTCAAAAGTATCTATTTTCCTTCGCTCAGCCTTTCCTATGGTCCAGTTCTCACTATGGGGAATACCACTGCTTTAACTATGTGGATCTTCATTGCCAGTGTGATGTTTCTACTCTTCACTATTTTATCGAGATTGGACATTGCTCTCCTCCCAAGAGGTAAGCGTCTCCTGATTTCCTGGCTGCAGTCTGCATCTGCAGTAATCTTTGCACCTAGAAATACAACATCTGTCACGGCCTCCACGTTTTCTCCCTCTATTTCGCAGTTGTCAATCATAATCTTGGTTTTTTTGATGTTTAACTGCAACCCAGCTTTTGCGTTTTCTTCTTTCACCTTGATTAGAAGGCTCCTCAGCTCCTCCTCACTTTCGGCCATCAAAGTGGTATCATCTGTATATCTAAGGTTGTTAATGTTTCTTCCAGCAATTTTCACTCCAGCCTTGCATTCGTCAAGCCCTGCACATCACATGATGTGTTCTGCATACAAGTTGAATAGGTTGGGTGAGAGTATACAACCCTGCCGTGCGCCTTTCCCAATCTTGAACCAGTCTGTTGTTCCATGGTCAGTTCTTACGGTTGCTACTTCGTCCTTATACAGATGCTTCAGGAGAGAGACAAGGTGATTTGGTATGCCCATCCCACCAAGAACTTGCCACAATTTATTATGATCCACACAGTCAAAGGCTTTAGAATAGTCAATAAAACAGAAGTAGATGTTTTTTCTGAAACTCCCTGCCTTTCTCCATTATCCGGCGGATATTAGCAATTTGGCCTCTTGTTCCTCTGCCTTTTCTAAACCCAGCTTGTACATCTGGCAACTCTCACTCCATGTATTGCTGGCGTCTTCCTTGCAGGATCTTAAGCATTACCTTACTGGCATGAGAAATAAGGGCCACTGTATGAAAGTTTGAGCAGTCTTTAGCATTTCCCTTTTTTGGTATGGGGATATAAGTTGATTTTTTCCAGTCTGATGGCCATTCTTGTGTTTTCTATATTTGCTGGCATATGGCATGCATCACCTTGATAGCATCATCTTTCAAGATTTTAAACAGTTCACCTGGGATCCCGTTTTCTCCTGCTGCCTTGTTGTTAGCAATGCTTCTTAAGGCCCATTCAACCTCACTCCTCAGGATGTCTGGTTCTAATTCACTCACCACACTGTCAAAACTATCCTTGACATTATTATCCTTCCTATACAGATCTTCTGTATAGTCTCGCCACTTTCTCTTGATCTCTTCAGCTTCTGTTAGGTTCCTGCCATCTTTGTTTCTTATCATGCCTATTTTTGCCTGAAATTAACCTCCAATGTTTCTAATTTTTTGGAAGAGGTCTCTGGTCCTTCCTATTCTGTTGTCTTCTTCCACTTCCATGCATTGCTTGTTTAAAAATAGTTCCTTATTTCTTCTGGCTAACCTCTGGAATTGCACGTGTAATTGGGCATATCTCCTCCTATCACTGTTTACTTTTGTTTTCCTCCTTTCTTGGGCTACTTCCAGTGTCTCAGCACACAACAATTTTGCCTTCTTGGTTTTCTTTTTCTTTGGGATGTACTTTGTTGCCGCCTCCTGAACAATGTCGCAGACTTCTGTCCATAGTTCTTCTGGGACTCTATTTACTAAATCTAGTCCTTTAAATCTGTTCTTCACTTCCATTGCATATCCGCTAGGAATGTCAGTGAGATCATATCTAACTGGTCTCTGTGTTTTCCCTGATCTCTTTAGTCTTATTCTAAATTGAGCAATAAGAAGTTCGTGATCTGAACTACAGTCAGCCCCAGGCCTTGTTTTCACTGACTGGATGGATGTTCGCCACCTTTGACTGCAAAGGATGTAGTCAATCTGATTTCGGTGTTGACCATCTGGTGAAGTCCATGTATAAAGTCGTCTTTTAGGTTGTTGGAAAAGAGTGTTTGTTATACACAGTGAGTTTTCCTGGCAAAATTCTCTATCAGCCTGCATCCCACTTCATTTTGCTGTCCCAGACCATGCTTGCCTGTGATCCCAGTTGTCATTTGACTTCCCATTTGACTTGCTGAATGATACAGTACAGAAATCCTACAGATACAGTTAGCACTAGCAACTGGGTTTATTCCATTGTGTACATACAATGAGAAAATCAGGATTGAGCAACATGAATCTCTGCATGCCTGATCAGAAATAAGTCCCACTGAGTGCAATTGGACTTACTCCCAAGAAAGCATGCTAGAAAATCAACAAAATTCATCAGAGAAGCAAGGTTTTGGTTTTTTAAGAAACATTGTCCTAAGCCATGAATAGTGAAGGATTTTTATATCCAGTGTCAGTTGAATATAAATTTCTTTTCCATTTCAAATTCATGTGACAAATGCCCTATTTCAGAGTTTACAAAAAATAAGTTTTAGCTTTTAAGCAGAGAAATGTGAGGAGAGAATACTTCTGAAACATGGCCATACCGGCCAGAAAACTCACAGCAACCCAGTGATTCTGGCCATGAAAGCCTTTGACAACACAGAGGGGAAAGAACCAATGACTCAGCCTGTAGCTGTGGGATCCAGTGAAAATACACCACTGCATCCTAACCATAATTTTCAATCAATTTGCTATTTTGCAGCAAGTACAAAATAAATAGTTTATACTATATAAATATACTTCTATTGCAACTATATGAACAATAATATGCCTCAGATTAATATGCAAATAGACTTTTTCATGTTTAAAAATGACCTTAAAATAAACTTTGCACCATGATTATCAGTAAATTTGTAGACACATCAAATTAAAAGGAAGTTAAAACTGAAAAGCAATGAATCTTAAAATTAGCATCTGAGGACAATTTTAATTGGACAAAATACTGTTGATTTCAAAATAAAAACACACAAATTACAAGTTATCTAAATATGAAATTTTGAATATCTTTTATCTCAGTGATAAAAAATATTGGTAATTTCAAAAATCATTGTCTCTTTAAAGGTGATCAATCCAGATGTTCATTATTTCATGCTGACACAGGAGGTGATGAAATAAACCAGGTTCGACTGTCTGGAAGAGAAGCCATTCATCTGCCAGCTCTGCTTTGTTACTGTGGTTTCAAGCTGTGTCAAGTGATTATAGAGTAGACTCCTCTCAGTCTGTGAACCTTATGATTAACATAATAAATTGCCTTCCTGTCTTGCTTTTCAGAGTATTTCTAAGGTACATCTGCTGAAAAAAAAATTTGCAGTGAGTGAGGGATATTTTTTTAGAGATTGTGGAAATTCAAATATTTGTATTTGCAAAAACAAGGAGAAGGAGGAAGTTGAGGAAAGGAGGTGGGGAAAGAAGAAGAGGAAGAAGAGGTGAAAGCAACCTTGTAATAATGTATTGTCGAAGGCTTTCATGGCTGGAATCACTCAGTTCTTGTGGGTTTTTTCGGGTTATATGGCCATGTTCTAGAGGCATTTCTCCTGACGTTTCGCCTGCCATAGATGCAGGCGAAACGTCAGGAGAAATGCCTCTAGAACATGGCCATATAGCCCAAAAAAACCCACAAGAACTGAACCTTGTAATATCCATTCCCATTTTATACAAGCAAAGTGATTATCACCTATATTCCCAAGGCTTCCATATCCTTATGAAGTAACGCTTAGACACAAAGGGAAAGGAAATATTTTTGGTATCTAAAGTTATCATGCCAAATGTGCAACAAGACATTTGGCCCATATTTCAGTGTTCTGAAAAAAAATTGAACTGATGATGCAATATTTAAAATTAACATTAGAAAAAGTTGACCATTTCCACTACCTTTACAGCCACCTCCACAAAAGTCAGCATTGACACGGAAATACAACATCACCTGAACTCTGCAAGTGCAGGATTTTTCTGAATGAAGCAGAAAGTGTTTGAGGACCGGGGCATCTGTTGGGAGACCAAGGTGCTTGATTATAAAGCTACTGTCCTCCCAACCCTGCTATACATCTGCAAAACGTGGACTGTCTACAGACATCACACTCAACTCCTGGAACAATTCCATCAGCGTTGCATCTGAAAAATCCTGCAAATCTCTTGGGAAGACAGCTGGACAAATGTCAACGTGCTGGAAGAAGCAAACACCATCAGCAATGAAGCGATGCTCCTATTCCATCAACTCCACCAGACTGGCTATGTTGTCCGAATGCCTGATCACCATTTCCCAAAGCAGTTACTATACTCCCAAATCAACAATGGGAAATGTAATGTCGATGGACAGGAAAAGAGGTTTAAAGATGGGCTTAAAGCCGGCCGTAAAACTGTGGCATAGACATTGACTGGGAAGCCCTGGCCCTTGAGCACTCTAACTGGAGGTCAGCTGTGACCAGCAGCGCTGCAGAATTCAAAGTGGCACAAATCATAGAATCATAGAATCAAAGAGTTAGAAGAGACCTCATGGGCCATCCAGTCCAACCCCCTGCCAAGAAGCAGGAATATTGCATTCAAATCACCCCTGACAGATGGCCATCCAGCCTTTGTTTAAAAGCTTCCAAAGAAGGAGCCTCCACCACACTCCGGGGCAGAGAGTTCCACTGCTGAACGGCTCTCACAGTCAGGTGAGATGGAGGGTGAAAGGGAGAAACATGCCAAGAGGAAGGTGCATCAAGTCAACCCAACTGGGACCACCTTCCATCTGGAAACCGATGTCCTCACTGTAGGAGAACATATGGATCAAGAATATAGTTCTACAGTCACCTACAGACCCATCGACAAGACACTACACGTGGAGGACCATCATCTTCGGGCTACAAGGGATCTCCTAACAACAACAAACAACAACATTAAAAATGTTAAAACCTAATCAGGTTTTATAATTCAGCAGTGTAACAAAGGCTAAACATCCCGAATGTTATTTTGTGTCAATCTCATTTTGACTGGAAATCTGTGAAATTATTTGTTACATTTTAGTGTTTTATTTTCCATAAACCCAAAAGAATATACTAAAATGATTTTTTTTGTCTTTCTTCATAATCAAAGATAATTTCTCATCTTTCCTGTTCAAATATAACATGAACCAATGGATTCAAATTACAAGAAAAGAAATTCCATCTAAACACTTCATCTAGGGAAATGCAACACTTCATCTGGGCAAAGGCAAGAAAAATCAAGTATTTTCATGTTACATTTTGTTTTTCTCTGTCTAAAAAGGAAATGGAGAATTTACTAACCCCATCACACATGCTCACCTTCTCTCATTTGTCCATTGGTTTTGCCATCACACATAATATGTAGATTCCTCCTAACTATTCCTCCTGTTTTCTTTCAAAAATAAATCTTTCTGAACAGCTAATTAGCATAAATTAAACATTGTGCTGGTATAACATTAAAAGTATTTTTAAAGGGATTACTGTTTCTTCTTCATGTCCTAAGAGTGATGGTGAAAATTGGAGCATTGAGTGGCATGTAAAGACCACTCACACAAAATGTCACTAAACAAAAAGAAGATGGGGAATTAAAACTATTCCCATACCACTTCAAATCTGCTGCTTTAACCCATTTCTATGGACATTGTGCAGGGAGTCTACTGGAGTCAATTCCTAAGCATCTTTAAATCCTTACATTTCCAAATAATCTAGAAATGGGCTCTAATGGGGAACCCTCAGAATGTTCTTGCATCATCTGATGGGCTCCTTGGGGCTACATGTTTTAAATGTCTAGAAATGCTTGGAAAAACACATGGGGTCAAGTCCTAAGAAGAATTTCTTAATAACTGCTTCTTCTTTGAGGGCTTTAAACAGAGCTTGGATGTTTAGGAATATGTAAGTAAAGAATTCATACTAAATGGCCCTTGCAATTCTTTCCAACTATATAGTCCTGTGATTTCATTTTCTTCATATTTAAATTGTGGTCTTTGGGTAGAGATATAAAAGTTTTAGATATGTATTAGGTATGTTTGTTTTGTTTATGTTTTGTTTTTGGTTTTTTTTATGCATAAGGCTATACATTATCAATTCTTCACAGAAAGCTAAAGCATGGGTCAGTGCAGTGTAATTCATTACAAAGGATTGCTTTCTTGAAATTAGATTTCTTTGCCCCTTTTTTGCAATAAAAATTGCTTATGACATAACACTCCTTTTTTAATATGCAGTGGAGTCTTGCTTATCCAACACAAATGGGCCTACATTGGATAAGCAAAAATATTGGATAATAAGGAGGGATTAAAGATTAAAGAAAAGCCTATGAAACGTCAAATTACATTGTGAATTTACAAATTAAGCACTAAAACATCATGTTTTACAACAGATTGATAGAAAAAGTAATTCAATACACTGTAGAATTGCTTTTTCTATCAAAAAATGTAGAAATTACTTTACTAATTTAGCATGAAATTATGTAGAAATTACTTTACTAATTTAGCATGAAAACATCACAATATATTGAAACAACTGTGGATCCTTTCAGGAGGCAGACTTTGTTGGATAATACAGAACTTTGGATGAGTGAAGGCTGGATAAGCGAGACTCTACTGTAACTGTACTATCTCCATTACTTTTATAGTTATGATGATGTGGCCTAAATTGTGTGTGTGTGTGTGGGGGGGGGGGGATACTACAGGGTTTTGTGCCATGTCTTATGTTGCTGCCTCATACAGTGTTGTGGGTATTAAGGCAAAATAATATGAAAGTCAGGAGAAAAATGTATTTTTATCATAGGCTAGGGACATTCATATTTCTTTCAAAAATAACTAAATCTATTTCCTGTCACATAGGAAAGTAAATTCTTAGTCTTTAAAATATAGCCACAACTACTATAAAATATAGAAAAATAATTTTAAAATACAAATGTTGTCCAAAATCTATGTAGGCAATGTTGTTCTTATTACTTCTTCTGCATTCAGGAAGGAGGACAGAATGCATTCAGAAAGCAGAGAACTAAAACGAGGATTTCTGCTCCAAGCATGAAACATAGTAAAACACACATAGCAAAATTATGAAGATAGGAAATAATACAGCTTTGGCTCTTAAAAACAGGTTAAGATTTTCCTTGTTTTTTTTTTTTACACTAAATCTACAAAGGGATGAAAAAGTAAAGTTATTCCTTCATGTGACACCTAATTCAAGAGCACAGATTGCATAAAACTTAGAGAAAAATAGTAATTTGGGGGTTTGAAATTAGGTGAAAAATTTCCTTCTATTACAATTCCATATGTGAATAGATTTATTTGGTCCCTTCCTCTGATCTTTCCATATGTCCTTGCATTTCAGAGCATCAAGTGTAAATAGGGTTGTTGTTTCTTTTGAGTATTCATCCATCCATGCAATCATGCTTGCCTGGATTCCAATAATGCTTCTGCCATATCACTGCTTTTGATAAATGTTCCAAAAAGAAAACTATTTCATATAACAACACGTTTCTGGTAAACTACCAAGTGAGAAAAGGTGTTTCATTGGATTAGATGCATATTACTAACAATACACAAATTGAAATTCTGCATGCCCACACAGTGTGTGTGCTTGCTCAAACTGAACTATTACTTGAAAACCACCCACACATACATATACGTGAATCAGTAGATCTTCATAAACATGCCGTGTTCTCTGCTCACCTGCAAATGCACCCTAGGTGTAATTCAGTTTTTAAAAGCCCCAATTGGCAGCAATGTAGGCTTTTTTAAAAAGTCAGATCCAGCACAGTGTACACATTGTTTATAGAGTTTGCAGCACACAGCACCTCCTTCACACCCCAAATCCCCTTCTGCTACAATGAAGACATCCAAAACACCTGGCGTAGCAAATTATTATTATTATTATTATTAAACTTTATTTGTACCCCGCTAGCATCTCCCGAGGGACTCAATGCGGCTTACAAAGGCCAAGGCCTGAACACAACAGCAGTAAAACACAGAACAATACAAAACAAAGCAAATTAAAAACATAAGCAATAGCAAAACATTACACTATTACACGATAAAAACCATGGCTGGGACAGTGATGGGTACAGGTTAAAAAAGTGCTGGGTGTGACAGGAGGTATGTTGAGATTCTGGGCAAGTGCCATGTGCAGAGAGTCTTAAACTCTAGTAAAGTGCTTCTGGGACAAAGTGCTGGGTCATCCTATTCTGGAAAGGCACGTCGGAATAGCCAGGTCTTCAAATTCTTCCTAAAGACTGCCAACGTGGGTGCTAATCTAATGTCTTTGGGGAGGTCGTTCCAAAGTCGGGGGGCAACCACAGAAAAGGCCCTGTCCCTCGTCCCCACCAAACGCGCCTGCGACGCAGGTGGGATCGCAAGCAGGGCCTCTCCAGATGACCGAAGGGAGCGTGTGGGTTCATAAGCGGATATGCGGTCACGAAGGTAGGCAGGTCCCAAACTGTTTAGGGCTTTGTAGGTTAATACCTGCACCTTGAATTGGGTTAATACCTGCACCTTGAATTGGGTTCGGTAGGTAAATGGCAGCCAATGGAGCTCCTTGAACAGGAGGGTTGACCTCTCTCTGTAATGTTGGGAACCACTGAAATAATGTGATGAAACATTTTTTATGAAGAAAATTCTGTTATCTATGCTAAACAACTAAATGTGAACTTTGTGCAGAATAGTCCTCTACTATAAAGATTCTCATCAGTGCAAGATGCTTCTTGTCAAGATTTGTCAACATTTGAAAAAATGTATTTTGTTTTTACAATTTTATTTGGATGTTTATTTAAATATTCTTTCTATACCTATAAAAATAAACACCCTTCTCCCATAATGAACTTTTTTAGTCTGGGCTTTTATACGTGATATGAAATGTGAAAAGATCCCCAAAGATTTACTCAAGATTGCATATTTCAGTCTTGCATTGTCTCAGTTTACAGCATATTTTGCTTTCTGAAAGATATTTTTATTTTATTAATAGGTGTTTATCTGATCAGCCTTGCTCCCAAGATGTATTAGTACAATTTCCTTGGAGGGGGGGGGGGTTGTTTCTATTCCACTCTTCTCCCACAATTGAGCCCAATAACTTAATAATCTTTTGATCCACATGGTAGTGGTAGTTAATAGAGTGTAATTATTTTAGACTGGAGTAAATTCAAGGACTTTTCAAGAATAATTTTCCCAGGTGATCTTCATCTGTACTAAAACAGACAGTCAAGAGATTATACAGAACAGGTGAGCAAATGCATACTATTTGCAGTATTTATTTATTTGCGGTATTTTTATACCGCCCTTCTCAATCCTGAAAGGGACTCAGGGTGGTTTACAATTCAATGCTATCAATAACAAACCAGCATAAAACATAAAAATTATTATTATTACTATTATTATTATTATTAACTTTATTTGTACCCCGCTAACATCTCCCGAAGGACTCGGTGCGGCTTACAAAGGACAAGGCCCTCAATAAAACAACAGCATAACAAATACAACAATAAAACTCATAAAGCAAACCAATAAACTTTAAAGCAATAACAGTAAAACATCAAAACAATACATCATGACACATTTAAAGCAAGGCCGGGCCAAATGTAATGAATAAATTAAAAAGTGCTGGACATGACAGGTGAAATGTAAGGATTTTTGGGTAGGTGCGATGTGCAGGCAATCTTAAATCTCTGGTAAAGTGCGTTTGGGACATGATGCTGGGAGTTTCCAATTCTGGAAAGGCACACTGGAAAAAATTGACCCTTTCCTGATAAAATATTAAACATTATTAAACACAGCACATAAAATAGCATCACATATCATACATAGCTGTTTTCTGTAAACAGTCCTGGGTCACTGCACTTTCAACTTTAACTTTGAATATTCCTATGATGGGCTAAATGCTTGATTCCACAGCCAGGTCTTTAACTGTCTCCTAAAGGTCAAGAGGGAGGAGGCAACCTGATCTCACCCACAAAACCCAATTTGGACTGACCCTCCACACATGTGCATACGCATGTGAACACACACACATATAATGTCAAATTATCTAGTCTATAAAAGAGAAATGCATTATTCCACAATGTAATGAAAAATCTTATGATTTAAGAGTATATATACTCTGCCCTTCAGCCAAAAATAATTTCCCAAAGTGGCTTGAAAGTTATGAGAAATAAATTTGCCTTAAGGAGTGATTTCTGATAGTGTATCCATTTGAGCTCCAGCCAATAGCTTACGTTAGTGTTCTTAAATGATAGGTGCCACAGAGTGATGCAAACCATGTGTAAAAATGACTTTATGGAGTATAGGCTAACTGTAAAGACATGCCTGCCACAAGATTATCACTGCTAATATCATGTAGCTATAATGAAGCAATTAATACAAAATGTATAGGAAGACACCTTTTATCAGGAAGGAAAAGAAGTTGATCTGTTAAACCTGTTTTAGTTTAATAATAGGACCTATGAACATATACATACACACCAATCTCTAGATACTTTACATATTTTTCAAAAGAATAGGCTATTTTATGCACTGAAGAGAAAATATGGTTCTGTCAGGAAATTATTGTATTTGGAACAATAGTATGTTGCACCATTCTACAGTGTTCTGGCAAATAGAATTTATGCTATAATAAAAGACAGGAAGATGGGATGAAAGTAATATATCCAGAAAACATAGGAGAAATGTTTAGGAGTGACTCTTATCAGCTGGAGAATTGGCAACAAATCTGGAAGAATGTCAGAAAGAATTTAGTATGTATGAGTTTAAAATAGGATCTGTTCAAAAATGTGCGTCAGAGGTCTCTTACACAACACAAGATTTAAAAGATGTGCATAGAACACAGGAAGATGGATGTTGGAGATATAGACAGCTGGAGTAGGTTATCATCATATATTTTGGAATTGTCTGAAAATTAGGATGTTCTGTTATGATACCTTTACCTTACTATATCTTGAACAAAAAAGAGGTATAAAATGCTTGCTTGTCTTCTGTGTGCATGTTTGATCTATACTAAGGATTGTAAAGTGTGACAGAAATAGAGCTCTAGTTTTATTGTGTTCTGTTCTTATGTGCATCCATGTAACTTATGGCAACACTATCATAGGGCTTTCTTGCAAGGTTTCATCAGAAGTTGTTGCTGCCTTCCTCTTAGGCTGAGAAACTGTGGCTTGCCCAAGACTATCCAGCAATATCCTTAGTTGACCGACACTTGAACTCCAGTCTCTAGAGTCTTACTCTATTGCTCAAAGTGCTGCATCATGTTGTATCCCTTTTCGTTTTTTTTGTTTTTGTTTTTTTTGCTATGGACTAAATAATTTTCTATTTGAATGAAAACATAACCTCTTTGTAATCAAATGATTTCATCAGAATTTGGGATATATCTCCAGCAATGGAATTGAGATGTTGTATCTAGACCTGTTCAAAACATTCAAATTAGCAGTTTGAAAACATGCAAATGTGAGTAGGTTAATAGGTACCACTCCAGTGGAAAGATAACAGCACTCCATGCAGTCATGCCGGTCACGTGACCTTAGAGGTATCTACAGACAACGCCAGCTATTCGGCTTAGAAATGGAGATGAGCACCACGACTTGACTTATTGTCGAAGGGAAACCTTTACCTTACCTTTTATCTAGGCCTGAGACCATTTAACAACAACAACAACAACAACTTTATAATTATACCCTGCCGCCATCTCCTTGAAGGGGCTTGGGGTGGCTTACATATAGGACAGAATGTCCACAAGACATAAAACAAAACAATCAATTAAAACAAAAATAACCATTTAAATAAAAACATCATAAAATACAACCAGATAAAAACGCAATTAAACATAAGAGTATAAACAACAACATTGAAGTTCCATCAGACAATGTTCTATAAAAAAAAGTAATGACCACAAATTTCAAAAATAGGTATGATGAGGCTGTAATAGGGCCAGGCATGGGATAGTGCAAACAGTATACTGTAGGGCCAGGGAATTTGATGAAGTGCAGAAAACAAGAGTAATGGGCATTTATAAACTAGGAACTAGTCATTCTCAAATGCATGTTGGAACATCCAGGTTTTCAAATCCCTGTGGAAGGAGGATAGTTTGGGAGCCCAGCTCATTTGGCCTAGCCCAGGTTAAAAAAAAAGTTGCTGAGTTTTTCACCTACAGCAAAAAAAATTGTCAATAATATACATATGTTTCCGTTAGTGGTAAATTTAAGTAGGTGATAATATTCCAGTATTAATATTCAGGACATTGAGTTGATGGTTGGCTTTTTGCCCCTTGGGGGGAAGTAATCATCTTTTTCTTACAGAACATTGAAACACAGTGCAAACAAGACAGGAATACGGGCTCCAATATAGTTGTAAGCACCGTCTGAAATATTCTATCAGACTTGCTATTTTATCCAATGTAATTCATCAATTTCAGTTAGGCTTAATGATGCAATATTTCATAGGACTCAAATCTTCTTATTAAAAATCAACAGCAAAGCCCTAAGCTTATCTACTCAAAACTAAGCCTTATTAAGTTAAACGAGATTTACTTTATCACAGGTAAGTGCATATAGAATTTGACCTAATAATCACATCTGGACTGAGGCTATGCAAGTCAATGTGAAATTATTAAGTGTAGATGAATCAGGAAGTAGCTTTAGTTTTCAAGAGAAATGAGAGTAGTGTGCCATCCACCTTGCCAGTATGCTGAAATGGCAGAACTCCCCTCCCATGAAATTTGCATAGGATATTACATTATTCTGATCCTTCCGTTCTGATTACCATTTCCATATGTCAATGCTTTAAGCAAAGCGATGCAGGAATCATGCAGTATGTGCCCTCATTACATTGGCTTTCTTGCATAATGTTATGTTGGTTGTTTGTAAGTATCTATCTTGCCATGCTAATTCAACCATATGAAATTACAGTATGAAAAAGCACGTCTTGTCTTAAGACTCTAAAACTTGTGATAATGTGTCACTGAACCACAGATGACAACAATAATTATAATGGCAATGTAACATCATTGTCTTTCCTCTAACAAGATGTGTCAACTTGTACATAACTATTGAAAGAAATGATTCAGTTAGAGTTTACTGTACAAGAAGAAACTCCAGATTTTCATTTCAAAGTTTGTATTGTTAGAGGCTTTCATGGCCAGAATCCCTGGGTTTTGTAGGTTTTTTGGGCTGTATGGCGATGTTCTAGAAGCATTATCTCCTGACGTTTCACCTGCATCTGTGGCAAGCATCCTCAGAGGTTGTGAGGTTTGCTGGAAACTAGGAAAATTGGGTTTATATATCTGTGGAAGGTCCAGGGTGGGAGAAAGAACTCTTGTCTGTTGTGAATGTTTCAATTGGCCACCTTGATTAGCATTTGATGGCCTGGCAGTTTTTAGGTGTGGCTTGTTACTGCCTGGGAAATTCCACTGTTGAGAGGTGATTGGGTGTTCCTGATTGTTTCTTGTCGGGAGTTCCCCTGTGTTTGAGGGATTTTTATTTACTGTTATAATTTTAGAGTTTTTTAGTACTGGTAGCCAGATTTTGTTCATTTTCATGGTTTCTTCCTTTCTCTTGAAATTGTCCACATGCTTATGGATTTCAATGGCTTCTCTGTGTAGCCTGACATGGTAGTTGTTAGAGTGATCCAGCCTTTCTGTGTTCTCAAATAATATGCTGTGTCCAGGTTGGTTCATCAGGTGCTCTGCTATGGCTGACTTCTCTGGTTGAAGTAGTCTGCAGTGCCTTTCATGTTCCTTGTTTTGTGTTTGGGCAATGCTGCATTTAGTGGTCCCTATGTAGACTTGTCCACAGCTGCATGATATCCAATAGACTCCTGCAGAGATAAGATGATCCCTCTTGTCCTTTGCTGAAGCTAGCATTTGTTGGATTTTCTTAGTGGGTCTGTAGATAGTTTGTATGTTGTCTTTTCTCATCTGCTTCCCTATGCGTTCAGTGGGCCCCTTGATATATGGCAAGAACACCTTTCCTCTGTGTGGCTCTTTGTCTTGATTCTCATGGCTTGTTCTCAGACTTGAGACTCTTGTGATGTCTGAAGTGTATCCATTGGCAATGGATGTCTGATGTCTGAGGTGGAGTATTCATAGGCAAATTTTAAAGTTTTTTCAACATCTTGTCCTCTTTCTAATCTTCCTGATGGCATTTGCTTTGAAATGTTTCTGTATATTTAAAAAAGGTATATTTTTAAAGATGTCCCTCCATCACACTTTGAGATTTTTTAAGATTATTAAAAATCTTAAAATTGTCTTTTCTTTCAGTGTTTGTTCTCTGAACTACCTGTGGTTCTCTTTGTTAGAATCTGGCTTTCAAGCTGCAGCATTTAGTTCTGCCTTGTATTTCTGTATCTGTCATTTCTTTTGTCCTGCTATGATTTAGCTCATTCCTGCCCATAGAAAGGGAGGCGGACAGAGAGAGGGGCTGCCAAATACTCCTTTCCATTTATTAAACTGATTTCAAGGAAAAAATATATTTCCCATCACTTCAGTTAAATAGGATGTAACACACACTGCTTCTCACAGGCTCATCTTTGACTCTTAATAGAAACAGATCCTTTCTCTCTCTCTCTTGATAAAAAGACTAAAAGAGCCAAAACAAATAACAGAGTAAAAGGCAGACCATGTCAGAAAGTCATCTTTGAGGGATTCAGATATGGACCTAACTAATTGGTAGCCTCAAACAGACAAGCATCATTTGTTCATCTGATAAGGCTTAGAATAATATTTGCCATGCCAAACTATGCAGCACTGTCTGTCGGCACGGCATGGTGGAAGGGTACATGAGAGGTCAAGCTAGTTCTGTTCTGAATACTTATCAGGGAAGCAATATATTTTTCCATCCCCTGCTGTGCAGTATTTTTTGTGTCTTGCTCATCTCTAGCAGAAACAGCTTTGTATCTAAGGACAAAAAGGCACTCTTCGGTCTTTAATGTGGGTTTGGCATCTGGGATAAAGTAATTAAATCAGGGAAATGATACTTTAGT
Source organism: Anolis sagrei (assembly GCF_037176765.1). Classification (NCBI taxonomy): domain Eukaryota; kingdom Metazoa; phylum Chordata; class Lepidosauria; order Squamata; family Anolidae; genus Anolis; species Anolis sagrei. The sequence continues at coordinate 150,757,539 of NC_090025.1, forward strand.
ATAAAAGCTGCAAACAGTGTTGGATATAGTAAATTGCTTATTTGTTTAAAAATGCATATTCTTTCCAAATTTTGAAAAATAAAATCAGGAGGGGGTCCTAGTTAGTGAGCGGGAAAAGACACTGCAGTAAAAGTTAACAACAGTGTCCCATCTGTCTTCCAGAGATCATTGTGTCATTTAGCAAATAACATGCATTAAACATCACTATCAGGTTGAGAGTGTCGTCCAAAGAAAAAGGTGACAAATAATGTCTTATATCACCCTCAAGATACACATAAGAGACCCAGTGCAAAAGCAGAAGAGCATATAATCCAAATAAAGATGATGTGTCACCCAGTAATGGAACAGTTTGGATTTTATGTGACAAGTTGCAAACTGCCTGAATTGGTGTGAGTTGTATAATTCTCTGTCTACTGGAAATTTTATGGAACAGGCTATCAAAGGGGGAAAGTGATCTGGTCATTTCAGATTCAATAACACACACAAAATGCATGATAAAATCAGTGAGCTAAACTGAATCTTTAGAAATAGGGTAGTGACTGGAAAAGCTCCTCCAACTAATGAAATCCAAACAATTACATGCCATAAAAAAGAAAGGGGAAATTTGTGTTATAGGGCCATAGCAAGAGATTAAATCCATTGCTGAAGAATCAAGCAAAAGCAATGTTTAATATATCTTACAGGGTGTTTCTGCACACATTGATCTTCCCTTTTCAGGAAAACCTATTTGTTCCACCATGTGAAACTTTGGAGAATTTCTTTTCCACTAACATGGGACAGCATTGAACTAAATCCATTTGGGGAGAAACAAAGTTTACAGCACTGCATTCTTTGGAAAGGAGGGGGGTTGGGAATTGTATGGTCCACTAGAGGTCTTTTCTATTGCCACTGCCTTCAAGACCTTATGGAAAAGAAATGTTTTAGCCCAAATGTAGACTCCTGTCTCTGAAAAAAAATCCAAAACGTTCAGTTTTCCTTCAAAACAAGAACCTCTCGAACCTTGTTTGTGCCAAAAGAAGCTTTTTCAGAAAACTGGAATGAACCTTCTTGCAGTAGTACTGCATAAGAAAAATCTCAAGCAAAATATAAACTACAGTGACTAATTACTCCTAAAATGTGTTTCTTTTATATATACAGTAGAGTCTTGCTTATCCAACCTTTGTTAATCCCACATTCTGTATTATTCAACAAAGCCTGCCTCCTGCCCAGAATAATGTCCAGTGTAGGAGAAAGAAAGAACCCTTTTCTGTTTTGGTACTAAATTTGTAAAAAAACAGTAATTACTACATAATGTTAACGTGTATTGAACTGTTTTTTCCATGGATTTGTTGTAAAACATGATGTTTTGGTGCTTAATTTGAAAAATCATAACATAATTTGATGTTCAATAGGCTTTTTCTTAACCCCCCCCCCCCCCCTTATTATCCAACATTGTCACTTATCCAATGTTCTGGTGGTCTGTTTAAGTTGCATAAGCGAGACTCTGCTGTAATGCTTTAGATGAACTTTATTAAAATCAAAACTCATTTGTTTCAGATCTCTACATTAAATTATGTTTGGGTAAGGTAGCCTGTAAACTCCATGGGACCCTATCGCAGATCCTCTGACCCACATGGAAAACCAATCATTATTTCACGCAGGGATGTATAAAGTCTCCCTTCAGGTTAGGAGATTAACTTGGCAATTTCTGTGGGGCCCTAACTTGTTTTAGATTGAAAAGAGTCTTCCCTCAACTAGACATTATTTCTCATAAATTCTTGGTTAAAAAGTGTGTTTACATATCCCCTAACAAGTCAAAATCACCTCTCTAGACCTAAGGTACTTAGCCACTTCTACTTTGAATAGCTTTGAATATATTTCGATGGATTTTAACTGTGAATACTGTTATGTTTAATTCTGTTTCGGTGTTTGCATATTTGTATATTTTAAATTATGTGGTCATACTAAAAGCAGATTGGAGTCTCCTTCGGGAGAAATAAAGTGGGGAATAAATAAACATAATAATAATAAATAATAATTTGAATGTGTTGAAGGCTTTCATGGCTGGAATTACTGGGTTGCTGTGAGTTTTCCGGGCTGTATGGCTATGTTCCAGAAGTGTTCTCTCCTGACATTTTGTAGCCAGGCTTTGAAGCTGCAAGGTTATTCAATGCTAATCAAGGTGGCCAATTGCAATATTCAGACTTGCCTCAAAACAGACAGTAGTTTTTCTCCCACCCTGGACATTCCACAGATATATAAACCCCACTTGCCTAGTTTCCAACAAACCCAACAACCTCTGAGGATGCCTGCCATAGATGTGGGTGAAACATCAGGAGATAATACTTCTGGAATATGGCAGTACAGCCTGAAAAACTCACAGCAACCCAATAATTTGAATACTTGCCAGCTTTGGAAATAGCTGAACCTATTAAGCTTCACCAAGGTACATGGAGAAGAACTGCTAAAATGCTAAGCGTACAGCTGTTATGTCTTGTAAATGATTTCTTTACAACATTGAGCTGTTGCTCAAATTGATTATTTATTTATCAGCTTTGACAATTCTGAAGTCATTCCCCTTGATGACAACCTATGACTAAAGCAGCTATTAACTTTGTTTCGTCCAGACAGAGGAGAATGACTTGCCTGAAGCCATTAAATAAATCCATGAATGAAAGGAGGAAAAGTATAAAGCTCCACTGAGTATCTTTATTCATGTGTATTTCTTCATTCAGCACTGCTCTTCTACTGACATGTATGTGTGGGAGGAGGTATGTCAGGGGAAGCAACCTTGACATTTTATCTTCCTTTTAATAATATAAAATATATTTCCATTTTAATGAAATCGGGGCAAATAATCTTTTTGCAAATAGGAAGCAGAGGAACTTTAAAAATATGGAATAAACAATATTTTTACTTTTTCTGAATTATATTGCCCATTCAACTCAATATAAATGTTAATTCTGTAGATGAAAACTAAACCATTCAGTTTTCATGTCTTCCAAAATGGTAGGTTGCCTCCTGCAGTTCAGAGAAATAGCATAGACATAATTTGGAATAAAGAATTTAAATTTTACAGAATTAGTATATCAACTTTGCAGAGTAAAATAAACTACAATTTAGATAGGAATGGCATTTTGTTTCTCATCAGCACACTTATATTTTGCAAGGCAAAAATCTAATTCAAAAGAGCCTCAGTGGGCTTCTCTTCTGAACTCATTATTTTTAGCAATAAAAAATAACTAGATCTTTTTGTTGCTTTGCAGCTACAAAATAATACATTCTTAACATAAAATGTCATATATACATTTCCATAAACAGAAGTGCCTCTTAAATAAGATGCTTCCCTGTTACTTCCTGTTGGCTGTCACAATCATTGATACCCTGTGGTGCAGTTAAGCAATTTTAGACTCTGAATTTAATGATCTTATAGGCTGGGAGCTCTTTAAATGGTAATGTGTATTATTTCACTTACTTCAACTGGTTATTCCAAAAGAGAAAAAGGTTTGATTTCAAGTATGAAGCTACATGGTTACAACTAAACTCTCAAAATAAAGAGAATTTGAACCACAAATCTATATCGCTTGCCCTCTTTTTACCTCTGTAACATGCCCGCATTGATGGACCTTTCCAATATATTAAACCAATGGAAACTACAGCATAATCCCAATAACCACTTTATTCCCTTTCCAGTTGCAAATGACATGAAATGAAACAGAAGCATGTCAGTATTGAAATCTTTAAAATGCACATGCTTCCTTGCAGTTGAAACCAATTTGTTTAGTTCCAGTTTGATTGACTCATATATGAATCAGAATTTCATTGTTTTATGGGCACTTTATACAGGATATTCATTTGGGGACAGTTGAACCTTGCTGCTATTGCTATTTTTATTTGGGAATAGATATAATGGAAGCCTGCCATCAGTCAAAGCTGCTTGTTTATAACCTATAGTCCTCCCAACCCTGCTATATGCCTGTGAAATGTGGTGTGTTGACAGACATCATACTCAACTCCTGAAACAATTCCATCAGCGTTGCCTCCAAAAAAAATCCTGCAAATCTCTCGGGAAGACATGCAGACAAATGTCAGCATGCTGGAAGAAGCAAAGGCCACTAGGATTGAAGCGATGCTCCTACACCATCAACTCCACTGGACTGGCCACATTGTCCGAATGCCCGATCAACATATCCCAAAGCAGTTATTCTACTTCCAACTCAGGAATGGAAAATGGAATGTTGGTGGACAGGAAAAGAGATTTAAAGATGGGCTAAAAGCTAACCTTAAAAACTGTGGCACAGACAATGAAAACTGGGAAGTCCTGGCCCTCGAGCACTCTAACTGGAGGTCAGCTATGACCAGCAGTGCTGTGGAATTTGAAAAGGCATGAATGGAGGGTGAAAGGAAGAAATGTGCCAAGAGAAAGGTGCATCAACCCAACCCTGACTGGGACCGGCATTCATCTGGAAACCGATGCCCTCATTGTGGAAGAACATGCAGCTCAAGAAGAGGGCTCCACAGTCACCTACATATTCACCGCCAAGACACTGCACTTGGAAGGCCATCATACTCAGACAATGAGGGATCACCTAAGTAAATAAGTAAAGCATCATCATATTGAATAGGATTACCAATTTAATAACATAGTATGTCCACATGCTTCTTAAAATGGCAAACCATTTCTTCTGCATTTGGAAATCCTGCTCCTCATTCTGCTAGTCATCTGCCCCAGAGTTCTGTATGGGGAATGCTACTATTGATGTTTCAAAGAGCTCTCCAAATAGGAGTTTTCTTCCTTATCTATATTCTTATTGGGTCTTCAGTGTTTGTTATTTTTCTTTTCTTCTTACCATATTTGCTATTTCTTTTATTATATATAATGATTAAATAAAATATATAAACTCAAAGAAAGGGAACAGGACATCTAGGGATGTTTGCACTGATAACACAGATAAAGCAGTCTAAATTTAAATATGTGTTTTGTAAAAATCCCATTTATTATACAATTATTGGGGTTGAAAGAAAAGAGCCACACTTCCCATTCACATAAGTCTTGATCTCTTGTATTTACCTAACATGGGATCCAAGGCATTGTACAACCTTTTAAAAGCAAATAAATACTTTACATGATGGTACAAAAAGAGACACATTTTCAAATAATTTGGTCGATACTGCCTGGATCCCACCTGCCCTAAGCACAAACTGTCACAACTCAGGGTAGTTTTCACCTTGCTCAAGACACCACCACACACCAAGGCTGTAGGTTTTGTAGTTTATTGAGAAAAAGCAACATAAAAACAGAGAAATATACATGTAAAAGTTCAATAGGCAAACCAGAGTCTTAAATGCAAAGGCAAAGTTCCCAAGATCCAAAGGCAAATAACATGAAGCATAATCCCTTAGCAATGGTCAAACAAGAGTCCATGGTAGACGGATGAAATCAGGATCAAAATCCAAGTCTCAAAGAAGCCAGAAGCGTTCCGCAAAAGCCAAGGTAATTCCACAGAAGTTAACAGAGAAGGAACAACATTGGACTGACAGAAAATGCCTGCCGGCTACATCATTAAATAAGTTTCCCTGACATGAAAGCATTGCATTGACCTTTGGCTTCACGCTTGCTGGTAAGACGAGTGCTTCTGTGAACTCTTAATTGCAAACAATCCTGTCTACTCATTAATTCACTATTATCTTCAAGGCTGGACAACTCCTTATCTTGGCCCAGCTGGGCCTGATCACCCTGGGAACCAAAAGGAGTCAAAGGAGTCTCCACCTGCAGTTGTGGAGTTTCACTGTCTTTATCTAAAGGCACATTCCTTTCTCCGGGGAACAGACTTGCTGTTTCTTCTTCAGAAGCCACACTATCAGCCCTGTCTGGAACATGTACAGAAATCTGAAACCCATCAGCCTCCTTGTCATCCTGCAGAAAGTCAGGCTCAGAAAGCCCAGCAGGCCCAGAATGCCCAGCATAAGGCCCAGACAGTTCAGTCTCAGACTCAGACTGAGCCACAACACAAACTGTCCATAGGGGGGAACTGAAATTGTCAATTGCATTGGACGGTATTTTAGAAAACTGTATTGAATTCTCTTTCACATTCAAATGCAAACCCAGAGCAGATTCAACAAGTCAGAAGCCACCCACTCCCAACAGTAGCTAGCTACTAGCTACCCACTGCCAGAATCCCGGGCTAAATGTATTAGTCCATGTAATTACATCTTCACTTCAAAATTTACAGCTACACAATTGCTAGTATGTAATACATTAATGTTCCCTACCAATTCGAGCAGTTATGGTAGGACTAGATAATAGACAAATGCTCTCCTTCCTCCATACTAAATTGCTTAGTATGCCAATTTCTAGTTGAAGCATCTTATAGAGTTGCTATATTTAGGCAACTTTCTCTTCAATAGCTTTTTGTTAGGCCTGTCGATTTTAGTTCGTTAATTCGTTATTTCGTTAATAAATCGTTATTTTTGCCATATCCGACGCGATATCAAAACATATTTTCAAACCCGGAAGGGTTTAAAAATATCGAAGCAGCAGCCCCATATATTTTACGAGCTTCAGCTCGTGTCGTTAATGGCATGGAGGCTGCTGAGTGCTGCTGGAGCCTGGGAGCCAATCCGGCGCTCCCAAGCACCCCAGCAGTGCACCGTGGCAGGAGCCGATTGGATGGCGCGCGCGCGCTCACAACCGGCCTCCGCGCGCCATCCGGCTCGGCTCCTGCGCCCTCCTCCTCCTCCTCCTAGCACTTCCTGCGGGGCTTTGAGCGCAAGGCGAGCTGTGAGATCATGTGGCTGCGTCACGTGAAAGGGAGCCAGCCAGGCCCAGCAGCAGAAGCAGAAGCAGAAGCAGCCTCCACTGCCGCACGGCCAGGAGAGCCAGGCTGGGCTTGTCAGCAGCAACGGGGACCAAGCTGGCGAGGAGGGAAGCCAGGCAGCCTGGGCGAGTGGAAGCAGCCTCCTTGGAGAGAGAGACAGAGAGAGAGAGGGAGGAGAGAAAGGTCAGCCAGGCGCCCCCTCCTCTTCCTTCCTTCCTTCCTTCCTTCCTTCCTTCCTTCCTTCTCACCCGCCTTCGGATTGCAGCAGCTCTTTGCAACCCCCCCCCTCCCCTCCATCCTCTCTTTCTCTCCTCCCATTCTCCTGCCTCCCTTTTGCAAGATGCAGGGTCGCTTTGTATGTGTGTGTGTGTGTTTGTGTATGACAGAGCCTTGGTGCCTTTATGCTCCCCCCCCCTCCCAATCCTCTCCCTCTGCTGTTTTGTGCACATCCAGGTGCATTGGTTTGTTGTCTCTTTTGTGCTCCACCGAGGCTTGTTTGTCTCTCTCTGTGTAATAGAAATGTGTGTGGGAAGTATACATGTTTATAGGTGTTTATTAGGCTTGTTTGATCAAGAAAAAATTTCTAAAGAAACTAGGCAAATGGAGTTTAAAAAATGTTTTGTAAATATTTACGAAATTTTGTAAATATTTCGTAAATAACAAAACATTTTTTTGGAAAGTTTTGTAAATATTTTAAATATCGAAACAAAAAAACACCCCAATTACAAATCGATTTTAGAAACAAATTTTTTCTTGATCAAACAGGCCTACTTTTTGTACTTGTAGAGCACTGTTTGCTAGGCTAGAACCAATTAATTTTTTTAATTAATGGAGGCCTATGACTATAAGTGAGTATCTGGGAATGTTTAGTTTCATTCCAAATTATCACCTTATTTCACATATTTAGGGCTGGGCGGTTTCGTTTCGTTAATTCGTAATTCGTTAAAAATTAGGTTTTTTTATAACGAAGCGATAACGAACCATTCTGGAGCAACTTAAAAACAAAATGAATTTTTAAATTCATTTCGTAAATGCTTCAGATTCATTATGTATTCGTTTCGTTATCGGTTTGAGGTCGTTTCATTATTATTTCCGCATGTCTGGGGCAAGTTTTATAGTTGTTTTTTGTTTAATTAGTGAAAAGAAATTATAATATCACACCAACAGTCAACAACAGAGGGAGAGGGAAGCTTCAGAAGTTCCCCCTGTCCCATTTGGAGGTTTTTTAGCGTATTGCGCGGTCGCGTCCGCCATTAACGAATCGATTCGTTATTGTTTCGTATTTGTTTCGTTAATGTTTCGTAATTTTTTTAACATTTACGAAATTTCATAAATATCGAACTTTTTAAAAGAAAAATTTCGGAATTCTTTTAAATATCGAAACGCAAAACCCCCCAAAAAACTAATCGATTTTAGAAACAAATTTTTCCGTTGTTACCCAGGCCTATTAAACAGTAATTGGAAATCACATATTTAGTACTAGAGTGGAAAAAGGGGAAAATATAACAATCTTGGATGTGTTACAAGCAAGAAACCATGCTCACAGTAGAAAGTGTAGATGCTTATTTACCAGTGCTATTGGTTACAGCATACTATTAACATTATTTAGACTTTAGGTTACTATTTGTATGTCATAAGTCATCTACTTCATAATAAGAACACATGTTACGTTTTAGACCTTTTCCAATATTACAGGAGGTTAGACATTTTATTCAATAAATCTGAAATAATCCCTTGTCTGCAAAACATGTTTTATTCACTCTCACAAATATCTCAGATAGGATTTATGGTATGTCACCTTGTAGTTTAAGCAAAAATTCAGTTCAGAAACACTCAGTTTTTAGTTTTCTCAAAGCTATATCACAACAGGTCAGATGTGAACTACTGAGATCAAGTTGGCTCCAATTCTACTGCTCTTTTACATGGACAGTAAAAAGAGTGGGGGGTTTTTGTGGAGCCCCTGCATTGTTTAAAGGATAACTTGCTCCTGTGCTTCCTTTGTTGGGATTGCATTGTGTTTGGGACATTTGTTTTTTGCTTTTGGTAGGCTGAAAAGTGATTTCTAAAAGCTTGCAGTACGAATAACAATACATGAAATAATACATGTAATTTATGCAAGTTTAATTTCTAAAATTTAGTGTTGAATTCTTCTTTCAATTGTAAACAAATGTAATTGTAGGGATGTAAAAACATTACAAATGTTCACAACCACGATGAGTCTTAAAATTTAATGACAAATTTTATATATATATATATATATATATATATATATATATATATATAAAAAACACATGTTTTTATGTTTGGCATTTCAGGATTTTGTTTTTGTAAAAACATTCATTGCCTAAAATAGTTTTTATATTACAAAAAATGTTTTATGGAAAAATAGTGGCATTTGCACAACAACAACATAATAATACATCTTTATTCATATTCTGCTTTTCTCCTACAATGAGGACTCAAAGCAGCTTCCAACATTTTAAAATACAATACAAAATCATACATAAATCAATAAACATTGTAAACAATCACATAAATTAGCATTAAAAACAATATACATGAATACAAATACAAGGGCTGCCCAGTATTTCTAATGTCTTAAAACATTGTAATCATTGTTGTTCATTCGTTCAGTCGTCTCCGACTCTTCGTGACCTCATGGACCAGCCCACGCCAGAGCTCCCTGTCAGCCGTTACCACCCCCAGCTCCCTCAAGGTCAGTCCAGTCACTTCAAGGATGCCATCCTTCCATCTTGCCCTTGGTCGGCCCCTCTTCCTTTTGCCTTCCACTTTCCCCAGCATAATTGTCTTCTCTAGGCTTTCCTGTCTCCTCATGATGTGACCAAAGTACTTCAACTTTGTCTCTAGTATCTTTCCCTCCAGTGAGCAGTCAGGCTTTATTTCCTGGAGGATGGACTGGTTGGATCTTCTCGCAGTCCAAGGCACTCTCAGAACTTTCCTCCAACACCACAGCTCAAAAGCATCGATCTTCCTTCGCTCAGCCTTCCCTAAGGTCCAGCTCTCACATCCGTAGGTTACTACAGGGAATACCATGGCTTGGACTAGGCGGATCTTTGTTGCCAGTCTGATGTCTCTACTCTTTACTATTTTATCGAGATTGGACATTGCTCTCCTCCCAAGAAGTAAGCGTCTTCTGATTTCCTGGCCACAGTCTGCATCTGCAGTAATCTTTGCACCTAGAAATACAAAGTCTGTCACGGCCTCCACGGTTTCTCCCTCTGTTTTCCAGTTGTCAATCATTCTTGTTGCCATAATCTTGGTTTTTTTGACGTTTAGCTGCAACCCGGCTTTTGCGCTTTCTTCTTTCACCTTGATTAGAAGGCTCCTCAGCTCCTCCTCGCTTTCGGCCATCAGAGTGGTGTCATCTGCATATCTGAGGTTGTTAATGTTTCTTCCAGCAATTTTCACCCCAGCTTTGCATTCATCCAGCCCCGCACATCGCATGATGTGTTCTGCATACAAGTTAAAAAGGTTGGGTGAGAGTATGCAGCCTTGCCGTACGCCTTTCCCAATCTGGAACCAGTCTGTTGTTCCGTGGTCAGTTCTTACTGTTGCTACTTGGTCCTTGTACAGATTCCTCAGGAGAGAGACAAGGTGGCTTGGGATGCCCATCCCACTAAGAACTTGCCACAATTTATTATGATCTACACAGTCAAAGGCTTTAGAATAGTCAATGAAGCAGAAGTAGATGTTTTTCTGAAACTCCCTGCCTTTCTCCATTATCCAGCGGATATTGGCAATTTGGTCTCTCGTTCCTCTGCCTTTTCTAAACCCAGCTTGAACATCTGGCAACTCTCGCTCCATGTATTGCTGGAGTCTTCCTTGCAGGATCTTGAGCATTACCTTACTGGCATGAGAAATAAGGGCCACTGTACGGAAGTTTGAGCAGTCTTTCGCATTTCCCTTTTTTGGTATGGGGATATAAGTTGTTTTTTTCCAGTCTGATGGCCATTCTTGTGTTTTCCATATTTGCTGGCAAATGGCATGCATCACCTTGACAGCATCATCTTTTAAGATTTTAAACAGTTCAGCTGGGATCCCGTCGTCTCCTGCTGCCTTGTTGTTAGCAATGCTTCTTAAGGCCCATTCAACCTCACTCCACAGGATGTCTGGTTCTAACTCATTCACCACACCGTCAAAACTATCCTCAATATTATTATCCTTCCTATACAGATCTTCTAATCTGTATAGGAAGGATAATAATTGTAATCATCCCAGTTCACATTTACAGTCATTGCATGAATGCACATTCAAAAAGTATTCCCCAAATCTTACTACTGAAGATTGCAGCTCTTTCAAAATGGCAATTTTTAAAGTTCTGGATAATAGAATGGTAAATAATGATGTGTTCTTGCTTACTCACAGGACATGTGACAGGTGATGTCAAGTTCTCTCTGTAGCTACCTGTTGCAACCATGCTCATTGTTGGAAGTGGACAGAGCACATCATTACTCACTGTACCACTCTACAGCTCTCTTAGAAATGGCTGTTTTGTTAGCAGCAACTGCAAGGTTTCTGAGATAGGACTTTGGAGAGTACCACTGGGATACATCACAGCTATATTTCTGTAGCTAGATCTCCTGATGAAGGATATTGGCCAGAGTTCAATCAACATTGTTATCACACTCAAAAAGGTCTTGAAATATCTGAAATAATCAAAAATACACAATGGCTCATGCCTTCTTCTCCAGCAGGAATAATATTTTGCAATATTTTATGTTACTGTGCAAGAACAAAATAAGGAAAGATCTGCTTATCTATGGGTGTGCAACATCCCTTACAGCAGTGGTTCTCAACCTGTGGGTCTCCAGATGTTTTGGTCTTCAACTCCCAGAAATCAGAACAGCTGGTAAATTGGCTGAGATTTCTCAGAATTGTAGGCCAAAACACCTTGAGACCCACAGGTTGAGAACCACCGCCTTACAGAATTGCCCCTAAACCTCTCTAATAATGGAGGGAATTGAGGGATTTTTAAAGTCCTGAATCTTGGGCTCACCATACTTCCCCAGCCTGAAAGTAGACTACATCGCTACTTGTTTTTACTGTGAGTGTTTGTTTGTTTGTTTGTCAGGGTGGTGGCCTGGAGACTCATGTTGGGTTTTGGATGTTGAAAACTCACTCTTACACCTCTGGAGATATAACATCCCTGTTGCACATGTTCTAATTTCAGATTAAATTAAATGAATATTAATAGTTTAAATGAGTGTGAAGTATAAACATAACAGAAATGAGATGATTTGTTGAAAATGTAGATGTCATCTTCCCACCAAACTGAATTTCCATGAAATAAACACTGTATATGCTATAGTGTCTTACAGGAAGAAAAATGAGAAATCCATAACTCAACAACTTTCAAGAATATAACCTTAAATTACTTCTTCGTGTATTTATACTTTTCTCATAATTATGTGAACTTAAGAGAAAGCCAATTTAGAATGTACTTGGCAGAAGTTGAGCTATGGATTTCTCATCTTTCTTCCCATAGATCACTACACCATAGGTCAAATGCAGAATACCAAACTTGATAGACTGTTGCTCTGATCTAGTCTGACACATCCTATGTAGCAAAAGCTGGCATGGACAGCTCTGTAGCTTTACAGTTTGCTAGGTCTTTGTCAGATGCTTCATTCTTAGTTTGACTGGATAGCTTGTTTAAACAAAGCTGCATTTTCTATCTCACTATATAAACTGATAGATGACTAGTGTCGCTTATTGCAAGTGACTGGGCTGAAATGCCAATCTCCTTCCTCCACTCTTAAATAACTATTAACATACCAGGATCAACCATCTGGTTTGTTTTCAAATAAGAGTATGTGAAACTGTGTAATGGAAAAAGTCTAGGTTGTAATAGTTGAAGCAGTGCAGTCAAAATCAGTAAAGATTCCATCAAAGAAAGAAATACAACCTTTGTACTCACCTAAAACATTGAATGCTTGCCTTTTTGTATGTGTAAACTGCCCTGAGTCCCTTTGGGGAGAAAGGGTTATCTAGAAATAAATTATTATTATTATTATTATTATTATTATTATTATGCTACACATTTGCTTTCTCTGTTGCTACCTCTTTAATGCTTACATCTATATGAAATCAAGCATATCTGTAAAGGTGGCATGCAGTTCACACGACATGGTTTCCATGTGGGAACCACCTTTTTTCTTGTTAGTCCATATAAAAATGTGTGTGTTTAAATGTACACCTCTTATAATGCTGTCCAAATTAGTGAGATACATTTAATTGATCATCATTTGTGCCAAGGCAGAAATAAAAAGTGTGGTACAACCTACTGAGGCTGTAATAAAACCGATCAATGATATTTAGATTCATATTATCATGAGATGTTGTTCTGTCATGCACTGGGTCTGAACAAATTGTCTTTATTCTATAGGACATATACTTTAACCCAGTGGGAAGCCGGGGTGCCTCAAAGAGAGATTCTTAAGGAATTCCTGAAGTAATAGTCTTTGGAGTCTTTAATGGTACAACAAAGTCTTTATTAAGGAACAGATAACAAATCTTCAGACAACACTTCAAGGTTTTCTTGTTCTAGTCTTTAAGAGACTGGCACTGACTTGAATTAACTGTACTTTCTTAGCATAAGGAAGAACCTTTTATAAACTCTCCCAGGCTGTCTATTATCTGGGCCTCGCTGGTTTGGGTCTTACTACCGAACCCAACTGCTTCTGGACACCGAGTAAACCTACCAGCCAAGGCTTGATGATACTTCAGCTGGAATTCAGTGGTTCTGTAATGCTGTCCTGTGGGAACTTCAGGGCTGTTTTCCCCTCTGGTGTTGTGAGGCTGAGAGGCTGTGAGCTCTCAGCCAGAGCCTTTGGGATCTTTTCCTTCTGTTCCTATTTCCCCGGATGGTTACCGGATGGTTCTGAAGAATGAAGCTTTTCCTACGGGATGAGCTGTCTGCATCCTATAGACTAGCTTCTTTGTGTGTGACTGACTAAAATGTCTCCCTTCTCCTCTGAAAACCCCAAAGGGGGCGGAACTAAGGAACCTAATGATGATGGACAGGTGGTCTGCCCTATAACTGTAAACTTTAACAGGAAGCCACCCTCCTGCAGAATCCTAAGCCTTGGGCTGCAAATAACACAATGCAAAGCAAATGAAGTGGGAGCTTCTGATACAGCTGTACCTGCACAGATGTGAAAGGGCAGGGGAATGGGGAGGGCAGGGGAATGGGGACATAGATTTCTTGAAAAACAAATTAAAATGCATCATTGTATACTGCCCTAATTTATGACGCATACAATATTTACAAAGCCCGTGCAATCAATGAAAAAATATTTCAATACTTATTATAAAATTAGGGGGTACCAGCGAGTCATTTCTAAAATGTTTCTAAAATATCATAAATGTCCTTTTCGTTACTATAACAAGAGTAACAATTTTTTTTGTTACCATTTTGTTAAGTAATTGCATGGGGGGAGGGCCTTGCAGAGCTCCCCTCTCACTCATTTCATTGGGACCCAGTGCTTTGACTTGAGCCTGCCCCAAACAAGTTGTTGTGTGGCATGTGGCAACCAATGCACATAAAATAGGCTGCCAGAAGCCCTAGAAGATAGTGATAGCTTTGAAATGAACTGGAAAGGGGTTGTGCCTGCCTCAGACAACTTGTGTGGGTTGTGGCGACTAATGCACACCAAATAGGCTGGCAGTCCCTAGAAGATACCCTCAGAATACTGCAAAAAATGACAAAAGGTACACCCCCCCCCCTAAAAAAAAGCAAGCAGTAGACCTTCAGCTTTAAGCTATCATCAACCCCCTCCTCTAATTAAAAAAATATTTTTTTTATTCTTACATTTTTGGCATGGGCAATGCCCACACTTTGGATATTGTGTCATATATATGGATCTAACAGATTAAATCGAACTTACAATTGAGAATCAAAATTTTGCACAGCCCTAGTATCTATATATGTAGTCTCACCTCATATAGACAGTCACACATTACTTCTTAATAAAATCTATGCAGCTATGTGGGTGTGATTGTGTACACCACATTTTTTTTGAATTGATATTTCTTTATTGGTTTTGCCTTGCCTGCCATTCATAACTTTCAAAATCAAAGAGGTTCCATATGCATCACCTTTTCTTTGCAGATCAAAATGTTGTGCTCTGTTTCAGCTCTGTTTGGAGGAAATTAATTAATAGCATTTAAAAAAACAAATACATTTGCTAATTATTCATGGACATTTATATTTATCTGCATGGACATTTATATTTATCTACACTGAAACAGAAGTAAAATATGTTATTATATAGAAAAATACTCAGTTGGATTAGCAGATTTAGAGCAACTCCACTCCCCAGTCATCTCCTCGTCTATAGTGTTTTATTTTTATTTTTATTTTGCTATTGTGATGATAATAGAATATGGCAGGATTTCAAAAAGCAAACATCCTTTTTGCTTCAGAAAGCAACAGGAATTTTTCTTCTAAATAAAAATGAGACTGAATTGCTCTTTCTTTTGAGAATTCATTGACCCGATCATAACAAAATCCCTTTTCTACTTGGCTTCCATTAAATTCAAGTGAAATTTTCTTCTCCTATTACTTGCTTGTTGTCAGACAACTCTTTTATCAGGGAGTTATTTGTAATATTTAACCAAAACCTTATTTATTGTAACATCAAGGTGCAATCCTATCGAGCATCAATTTATATCCTACATGACAGTGCTTCAAATATTTGAAGATGAATATCAAACAATCTCAATTTTTTTCTCTAGGTTAAGTGTATTTAATTATTTCAGCAATCCTGGAGTATATTAAATCATAGTACTGTGGTTAGTATAAGTAGAAGACATAGGAATAGAGTATTTTGAGGAATATGAGGTTTCTTCAAATCAAGGCAAGTAGGCTGATTGAAGTCTGCATGCCCAATCTAAAGAGATTTGCATAAAGTTTAGTAGAATTTTATTTGTGTGAGGGTTAATAATATCTTCATGCACACAGAGAGACATAAAGCCACATGCACCAGCAAAATATGGAAAATTGTAAATATCACTTTATTTTATTAGATACACTTATATAAATTACAGTTATTATATAACAATATTTTACAGTATTTTTTGTGTTCAGAAGAAGAAACCCCCAAACTCAATAACAATTAATTAATTGTTATTTGAAAAAGATTATTTTAATGTATTTAAGTGCTATTAGAATGATTTCAATTCATTTAGCATTAAATTAATTCATTATGGAATAGATTAAATTCACTATAGAGTAATTGTAGTTCATTTAATTTGGCAAAGAATTAGAAATGTAAAGCCATGAATGGAAAATTAAGACTACAGTATAATTTCACAGACAGTAGCAGTGACAAAAGAGGCAGCAAATTAAAGACTCTCACCCCCCCCCCCCCCCAATTGATTGGGGTAATACTTTGAAGTGTTTTCACATGCTTTCAAAGCTAAAGTTTCTGCTTAGTTATACAACATGAATTGTGTTCGTCAATTTGCATGGTGCAAATTTTTATTGAGATAAATATTTTCCAAAAGAAAGATCAAAGACTGTGGGAATTGAAGAGGAGATGAGAAAGGGAATGGGTATGGGAAAGGGACTAGTATGAAGGAAAAGGATAATAGGAAAAGGGGAAGAAATGGGAGGGGATAAAAATTTGCACCATGCAAATTGACTAACACAATTCAGTTGCTTTGGGAACCTAAAATTGGTTGGGTATATGACCTCTTTGCCCAGATATTTTAAGGTTTATACTACCAAGCGGCAGGTAAAGGAATATTTTGATACCTGATTCATGAAAGTCAAGAAGATGGTATGTATGCCCATCTAAGGTGTGGCCAAAATGTGAGGTCAGACTCAGCTAAGTGAGTCACATATTGGACAATCTTTCCCAGACAACTTCCACTGTCTCAAATCTCTTCTATATAAATCAATAATGTTCTAGTTTAAATAAGACATTCAAATTGTCTAACTATTTCCTCTTACTCAAATAAGTTCAGCACCTTGGATAGTTCTATAAATCCCATTGATATGAAAGTCTAAAGCTATTAATAAGAATAGTAGCAAAAGCATTTTGCTTGCATTTTCCCTTGTGAAAAAGAAAGGAAAAGATATGACAACTGAGTAGGGATGTATGATCCATTTTTTTAAAAATGGTTCAAAAGTCATTACAAAACTTGGGGGAGGTGCTGGCATTTTGTTTATGAAGTGTTTCTGGAGTATAGTTAGTGAAAAAAAATCATTACTACAACAAGAGTAACGATATTTTCTTACATTTCATTTCAGTAATTGTGCATAATTACTAGGCCTGGGTAACAACGGAAAAATTTGTTTCTAAAATTGATTCGTTTTTTGGGGTTTTTTGCATTTCGTTATTTAAAATAATTACAATTTTTTTCTTAAAAAAAGTTCGATATTTACGAAATTTCGTAAATGGTAAAAAAATTACAAAACAATAACGAAACAATAACGAATCGATTCGTTAATGGCGGCCGCGATCGCGCAATACGCTAAAAAAACTTCTGAAGCTTCCCTCTCCCTCTGTTGTTGACTGTTGGTGTGATGTTATAATTTTTTTCACTAATTAAACAAAAAACAACTATAAAACTTACCCCAGACATGCGGAAATAATAACGAAACGACCTCAAACCAATAATGAAATGAATACATAACGAAATACGAAGCATTTACAAAATGTATTTAAAAATTCATTTCGTTTTTAAGTTCGTTATCGCTTCGTTATTAAAAAATTAACGAATTTTTAACAAATTACGAATTAACGAAACGAAACCGCCCAGCCCTAATAATTACTATAATTAGGGAAAACTTCAGGGGCTCCTTTATAGCTATTGGGGTAAAACTCACTACAATGTTAAAACACATTTACTACTCTTAGTCCACCAAATTTCAGAGCATTTCATTTATCCACAGAGTTTTACAATTGAGGGTAAATCTCTGTACCAGAACATGGCAAATCTATTTTTGTATCATAATCCAAACATTTCCCACCCATTCTTGATGAGGATTCTGCAAATCAAAGCACATTTTCCCCAAGTTCTTTTCTGTGCCAAAAATACTTATAAAAGCCTATACATGCAATGATATCTATTCTAAAAGCATCCCAGTTATTTTCTTCTTGCTATCTTCATGAGAAAGAAAACAGATTTTAAAAGTTCCTAGTGAGCCTTAGTAATGACTGATGGGCACAATAACATTCCAATGTTCTTCACTAGAATTTTCATTTAATGCCTATAAATTGTTTGTGTCTGTTCTTTGCTCCTTGGGAACCAGCTGCTTTGCAAAGAGAGAGATTTGTATTTGCTATCACTTAAAAGCTATAATTTTGATAATTGCACCATTTCCCATTTATTGTAACTTGAGTCACATTCTGTCAGGACATTGTTAGACATGTTTTCAAAGCACTTTGGAATTTGTTGAGGTCAATTAATTTTATTTGAAATATCAGAACTATTTAAAAATACTATCTCAGAATTATTATTGTCTAGTTTTTAATAGTTTAAACCATCCTGACATCCCATAACAGAAGGCAGCATCAGGTAGAGCTCCTTGCCCTTGCTTCTGAATTGTCCTATACATCTACAGGCTCTTTCAAGACTTTCCATTGCTGTACTTAGCCATCAGGTCATGAAAAAGAATAATGGTTAATGCATAACATTCTAGCCTTTGCATAGGTGAATTGCACAGGCTTGCTGAGTAGTTCTGAGATGAATGTTTCATGAGGTTCAATTTTTGCTCTGAAAATTGCAATTTCAGGAGCTGTGAAACTCAGAGTGGAGGCAAAACAAAATATCTTCAATTCATTCAAACACAGATGCCATCGAGGTATGACCTTAGAGCAGATGTCTAGGACTCAACTCAGCAGAGATCCTTTAACCATACAAAATTATATCACTATATTCCACTTTAACTGTCATGGCAGTATCCTATGGAATTCTGTCATTGCAGTATCCTATGGTTTTGCAGTTTAGCAAAGTATTTAGAATTTACAAAGAGCTGAAGTGCTCCGCCAAATTTATAAAACCTAGGACTCCATAGGATGTTGTCATGATAGTTAAAGTGGAACCCAGCACTAAAATAGCATAGTGTGAAAGGACATATGATAAGTAAAAGGGTCTCAAATGTTATAATGTTGACTTATCTTACCAATCTGGAAGACTTGATCCATTTGGCTCCAGATCAATTTTAGGACCAAAGAACACACTGAAGTAAGACTAAGTCGCTAAGAGTACAAGTTATAACTTTATTAATGACAAAGAGATAGAAAAAGGATGTAATTAAAGAACACACATACAAACAAAAGAAGTATCCCCAGCAGAGTAAAGTGAAATGATGAAGCAGGTTAGTACACATATATGTACATGTAGTTAGTTACAGTGTATTATATTTGATACAGATGACAGATGACGAAATCAATAGCTACACTCTTTTCTGGTATTCCACAAAGGTAATCCACAGCACTTATGATTTTACAATCTAGAGAACCCTCCAATACATAAAAGGTAAAAGTTTCCCCAGACATTAAGTCTAGTTGTGTCCGACTGCGGGGGTGGTGCTCATCTCCATTTCTAGGCCAAACAGCCAATGTTGTCCGTAGACACGTCCAAGGTCATGTGGCCAGCATGACTGCATGGAGCACTGTTACCTCCCTGACAAGGCAGTACCTATTGATTGACTCACATTTGCATATTTCAAACTGTTCGGTTGGCAGAATCTGGGCCTAACAGTGGGAGCTCACCCCACATCCTGGATTCGAACCACCAACCTTTTAGTCAGCAGCTCAGCTGTTTAACCCACTGCACCACCTGGGGCCTACTTCCAATACATACACACCAGGCAACTGAATCAAGAATCTAGACCATCCCTTATGATAATATTTGCTTCAAGTTTGAACCAGCCCTTGAAGCTTCAAGTAGAGATTATACATGAGAGTTAGAATACCTCATGTCCCTTTCATCCCACTCATCCACGCAGATTAGCTAACAAGCTAACAAGTGAAAAAAAAGTTTTTTTTAAAAAAAATGAAACAACAAACTGTTCTACATGTTCTTGATCTCTGCTGGAAAATGAATTGTTTCACACTATTGAAATTGACAGAAAGACATAACTCCAAAGGGACGAGGATGGCAAAAGACATTGAAACCCAAATATTATGGTCTCATTTCAATTTTTTTTTTTTTTTTGCCCAAAAGCTTCTTTTCAAAATTGGGAAAGGGAAAGAAACTAGACGCATTTGTGGCTTAGCATAGTGTTATTTCCATCTTTAAATGACAGGCATAAGAAGTACATTAAACATAGTCAAATCAACATGAAAGACTTTGTGCTGAAAATCCCACTAGAGAAGTCACCACCAGGATTTAAACTAATACTGGGCTGTTAAAATTGCAGCTTTTATCAGTTTTTGCATTAACCAATCTTCTTTTAGGGTCTGTAGGGATTTTGTTAGCAAATATTCTTTAAAAAAATACAGTATGAATATTTAAACAAAATTATGTATTAACTACCTCGGCAATTACTGTAATCACGACAGCTAAAGCTCCTATGTGTACCTTCTGAAATATCAGAATCAGATTTCAGAGTAAGATTTCATTCAGGTGATTTGATTCATAATGATTCAAGTGAGCTAAAGGGAGGGAATATTGATTGCCAATAAAAGTAATAAATCTTCAAGAAGCTGGTTTTGTCCACCTCTGTTCTTTGGAAAATGTTGGATTTTAGTCTCTTGTTAAAAAGGAGTCAATCAGTTTAACAGGACAGGGTAGAACTAATGTAGAAATGAGCCTACCACAAAAATCACCATGTGTTTATTCATCTGCAATTAGTATTGTATTCTAGTTCCTATCTGACCACTCATTTTCTATGGGAAATTATCTAGTTTTAATAGGCCAAGATGCCCTCAAAACCCTTGCCAACGTTGTTCTGACAGTCAATTGCAAAAGCTATCTGTGGCACTTTATCCCTAGTGATTTTCCTCACAGACCATCCAGGCAACTCTTTTCTCTTTTATTGCTACTTTCTGTCTCTTGCAGCTGCACAAAATTAAACAGCCAATTAAAATATAATCACTTTCTGTCCAGGGATATGTGTGTCTGTTTTAGATTTAGTTCACCTATCATAAGGGTTTGATTTGAAATAAATCTAATCTCTGTTTTTTTTAAAAAAAACAGTTTAAATGAGACCTTGGGAAGTTTTTCCCTTCTCTTGTTTCTTTACTCATTAAAATATTTCCAATTGCCCTTATTCTTCCTGATCACTACTTCTTACCATATATAATATGCACCACTGAAAGGTTCTACACATCCTATCCAAACACTTCACTTTGTTTTCTGGGAATTTTTTTCCTAGAACCTTTCTCACTCCAAATGGGTTCAAAGCAAAATGAGAACATTCCCCAAATGAGAATTCTGCCCCAAATGAAGTTTTCAATAAATGTCCAAATGTATACCATTGTAGTAAATTATTACTGACCTTTTACAAATGCTATTTAGTTGGCCAATTAAAAGTAGGGTATGTTATGAAGAGAATATAAACACAAAAAAACTTAACATTCTAGGTGTGAATTATTGTCAGTACCCATACTTCACAATGTCAGACTTTTGAAAAAAATGATAGTAATAAGTGTGTGTGGGCGGGGAGGAATTATTTGGTTGAGACAATGTCCTCATTGTGCTCTTCTCCCCTTAGGTACCTCTGACATGACAGTTGAGTAAAACCTTCCTAAAGCAAAGATGTTGCATTTTGTGTGTATGTTTGAGAGTCAGAGAATGCACATTGTTAGAATAAATGGTTAAAGTATCATAACAGCTGCCATTAAGATGTAAAAGATGCTACTACAATGATAAAAACAAATATAGGTCTTTCCAAGTTTCATGAAAAATAGTCAATTCCAAATGAAATATTAATTTCCTCTTGGAATGAGAAATATCTCATCCTGCTTTGATACATTATGCAAACATATTTCTTCCAGTGAGAACACTATAGTGTATAGCAGTAATTTCCCCTATGTCTCCTTGGTGCAGTGTGAGTTCCATTTGATGAGATTCTATTTCTTTTCTTAAAAAACCAACTAGATTATACCATTGCTCAAACCCTTCACAACTGGCTTTCTCTGCAAGTTCTAGAATAATTGAGAAATTATTCTGAGTTTAAGATTCCCTCCAGCTGAAAAGCTAACATATAGCAGTCTTTTAAATATGGAATAATGAATCACAATTCATTTAGATCTCACACAGGAAATGCACATTTTTGTTTCCATTTAGAGATCTATGATGTATTTTTTCCCCACATATCATTCTTTGCTCTCTTCCATGCCCCCGCCCCTGGCCATCATCTCCAAGGTTTACTTTCCTTCTTTTATATTTTCCTATAAATTGTTTATCTCTCTTCTCCAGTTACAGTGGCTATAATGTTGGCATTAAGTTGAATCTCTTTACAGTGTTTTCTTTATATTTTCCACTTTGAATGGAATGGATTTAAGAATCCAAACTTTAGAGAGCCATCTCAAATGTATAAGGTTTCAAATAAAGCCTTATACATTCAAATTAAAAAACTTAGGAAGCCTTTTTCTGCAGAAATGTGAATCAAATTGATTCCATGTAGTGTATTGTTTTTTCCTCATTTGAACTGAGCTTTTAATGAGCTATCCTAGACTTCAGCACAGTTTGGGCTTGGCTCATATACTGTAAAGCTCAGGCATAAAGTTGGGGAATAATAATAATAATAATAAGAAGAAGAAGAAGAAGAAGAAGAACATAATAATAATTTATTTGTAGACCGCCCTATCTCCTCAACAGTTTCCAACATGTATGGCAAACATTCAATGCCAAAAGGCAAAAAAACAAAACAAAACCCATTCAAACAAATTACATCAGGACAAACCATACTGAACAATATAAAAGCAACCTAACTCTAAACTTAATAACAGACAAAGTAACCGACAGTAGGAACTTAAATAACCTATACAGATATAACAGTTAATATAAATTTAACACTAAATGAAAGCAACTGAAACTAAAACCGTATAAAAAGATGACATGTTATGCAACAACAAGTGGGCTGAAGTCAGTTCCAGTCTCTAGACAAGGTTTAACATATCTAGGCATATTCATCTTCCTCCTCTCCATATGCCAAAGTGCATAGGTGAGCTTTCAGCAGTTTTTTAACAGCGAAGAGAGAGGGAGCAGTTTTTTCAAACTTCAATGCCCTCATTAAACAGTCAACAACATATCTCAGCTTCAAAAGGTGTGAACTATTTAAAGATGTGGTTGAAGTGATATGAATCAATATGAAAGTTCTGTCTACACTATTTCATCTTGCAAACTATTTTTGCATATGAGAGTCATGTCTTGATATTGCAAGCATTACATATAAACATAGGCCTGTGCAGATTGGCCTTTAAATGAGTAACAGAAATAAAACAGAAATAATTGGTTTATATACCATTCTGTTGTCTGCCATGACATTCATGTGGATTAATTCAAAACCCACCTAATCAGTTCCCTAATGAATTGGCCAATTCAGATGCCTGAAGTTTGACATATTCTTTGTGGAAAGTGCAATGGACATTTCAGTTGGATGAACAACCAGCTGATAATCTGATTGCTTCATTGCACAGTAAGATTGATTTTCAGGGCATGATGATCTGAATTACTGTTTTCTCACACCTCATCTTAGTCTGAAAAATCAATCTTTAAATGCATTTCTAGCTTCACTATTGGAAAAGTTGTTGAGAACTGGGAGAGTTCGTGCATCTCTGTTACAATACTGGCATTAAGAGAAAAAGGGGAAAGTAAAGTTAGGAATATCAAAAATAAAATCTCAATGAAGTAAATATGATATTTGCAAAGGATCACTGTCATTTGGTTATTGTTTTATTTTTCATTAATGAAAATGTTAAACTCATTCTTCTAAGTGCCAAGATATTTTGACCCTTGCTGATGAGCTAAAAGAGCACCTTTGACCCTTCAAAAAGATCAACAATCTATACATTAAAATGCAGTTGAGCCGCATTATACAAATTTACACTGACCATATAATGCAGTTCAAATGGCCTGGGGCTCACCATGAGGAACAAAGAGGTGCATAACATGTTTCTTTACTTCACCTTCTATTATGTTAAATCAGTCCTATTGCATTCTCAAATATTTCCTTCTAGTAGAATATAGGTGAAACAGCCTTATCAAACTGTTAAGTGCAATGCATCATAAGAATATACCATTGCTTTAACTAAAAGGAAATAATATAGATGAAAGAGTCTATGGCTGTGGATCACAGCAATATAGTAGTGGTAAACTAATTTAGCCCACTAAGTACAATGTAACTGTATCAATCTTGACCCATGCTTTTCAGGATCTGTTTCATGATGGGAGAGTAGGGTAACATTAGAATTCTTGTCCTAACATCCCTCTCTCTCTGATTACTCCTTCCCAATCTTTGTAGCTAGATCTAAAGATGGAATCTAGGATAGCCAATGTGTTTTAGCATCAATTAAGTTCTAGCAACATCTTGGAGACCTTATTTCAATTATCATTACAGAAATGGATACATAGAATATTGACAATAATATTTTTATAGACATTCATTGTGTATGCCTATACATATACATATACCCCCCCCCCCCAAGTCCCCAAATGATAATCTCAAATTTGGAGCAAATCTGTTGTAATATTTCTCCATGTGTTTATCATGCACTATTGACAACCAAATAATATGTGTTATTCCAATCAACTTCCTACCTATCTAAAATATCTTGACTGCATTTATTTGCTATTTTTCTTCTATTAGATCTTGAATAATTAAACTTAAGAGGGAAACTAAAGATCTATGTATACTAGAACTGCGCAAAATTATCGTTAGTCCTTGTAAGTCGGATCAAATTAGTTAAATTCGTACTTATGGCCCATGCCAAAAACTTAAGAATCAAAACATAGCCAAA
Organism: Anolis sagrei; assembly: GCF_037176765.1. Taxonomy (NCBI): domain Eukaryota; kingdom Metazoa; phylum Chordata; class Lepidosauria; order Squamata; family Anolidae; genus Anolis; species Anolis sagrei. Next base: position 150,782,278 of record NC_090025.1, read on the forward strand.
ACTTTTTAAACATATTTGGAAGCCTCTCAAAGTCAGTCTTATTTTCAGTATAAGCAAGCAAAGCCAAAAAGGCTGCTATTCCTCTTTAAATTAATGGCCTCTTGCCATTGAGAGAGGGAAGCAGCATGGAGAAACAGAGTTCGATGGGAAAGAGACTGAGAAAGCACATACTGGGAAATGTAGTTTCAGAAGGCAAGGAACTCTATGTCAGAGAATTCAAAAGGCCCTGCCCTGAACTACATTTCCCAGAATTCTGCTCAGGATCAGAAAGCCCCAATCAGGATAGGGGAGAGATTTGTCCCTCTGTAGTAGCAGCGAGCCAGAGTTCCAATAAATTGTTGAATCTGCAAAGAAGATGACTGACTGATACTTCTAGTAAGTAAATCTCTGTGCTGGGCTGGGAAGAAATCCCTAAATTGAAGTTATATTGGTTAATATGAGAGACATTCAATGAGATAGCTGTTGTGGTTTTTTAAAAAATGATTTTGTCAAAACTTTAAAACATTCTCTAAAATTACTTGATATATGAATATTTCTGAAAGTTGGGGAATGATTCCCTGTTATCTTTGCGTCACTGTATAGAAACTTCAAGAAGATAGCTCTTGTAGTTCTTTTAAAAATGTTGTTTATAAAAACTTTGAAAATTCCCCATAACGCCATGGATAAATGAAACATTCTGAAACTTTATGGGCTAACAGTGGTAAATGGGTTCTAGCATTGTAGCACATTTTACCCCAATTGCTATAAAATGAAGGAGAAGGGGGCCATGAAGTTTCCCCACTTGCCCAATTACTATAATCAAAAAGTAATGAAATTTGATTACTCTCATTATAGTAACAAAATTTTCACTAATGATACTTTAAAAACACTTTAGAAATGAAACACCAGCGCCCTCTAACTTTGTAATGAGTTTGGAAATATCTTTTTCATTGATTGCACAGCTCTATACCATGACTGTGTTAATAAATCTCTTAGGTATCCATGGAGGGTATAACAGTAATTGAGACACTGCTTCACTGAATCGTGAAAGAATAGCTTCTTCAAAGAATGCCCAGTCAGAGAGGCATACTCTACATCAGATTTTGTGTTGCAATATTCACTCAAAAGGCTGATTGTAAATTTGGTTAACTTTATGAAGGGCCTCCTTCAAATTTCCTTTCAAATATTAGAAAAAAATAATCATTTTTCAAGATTCAAAGTTTTCCCTCTTAGTATGATGGTTGTGTCTTTCCAGTGTGCTTTATTGGAGTTTTCCACAGTGATAGATTTTCAGTGTGTATTTCTAAGTGAAGGAAATGTAATTTTTATTTAATTATTTAGAGTATTTCTATTCCGTCCTTCTCACCCTGAAGGGGATTCAGGGCGGATCACAATACGCACATATACTGCAAAAATTCAACGACGTTTTTGAAATACAAGACATACAGACAGAGGCCACTCAGTAGTTTATAATTGTTAATATACAGACAGTTCCAGAGTTACAAACATCCAACTTACAAATGACTTATAGTTAAGAATGGGGGTGAGACAAGAGAAAGTGGGAGAAATCTGCCTCTACAAAGGGAAATTCACTGCTGTAAGGGTTTTCCTAGGGGAAAAGGTGTTTTAACTGAAGCTTTATCACCAAACCTTGTTTCTACAACAAGCCAAAATTTTCAAAATCCAATTATCACAGGTATGGAAAATGAAGTGAAATCTTCTGAACAGGGGCACAGGGAGAAAAAGAAACCCCAGGTTGTTAAGAAAGTTCTTAACCTTTCCCTGTGCTAGCCAAAGCTTTAAAAGATATATTTTTGGCTGGAGTTACACTTTCAAAACATACCTGTTCTGACTTACATAGAAATTCAACTTAAGAACAAACCTACAGAATTTATCTTGTTGATTACTTGGTGACTACTGTACTTCCTTTCAAGCAGCAAAGACCTATCCCAATGAACTTTCCTTATGCTATTTTCTAACCAAACTGTCAATTTTGTCTTAACTGTAAGTTCTGAAATAGCTCATTATGTGGAAATATGAAGTTACATTTCAATTTCTGAGGTATTTCCATTAAGGATGCTTGTGTATGTGTGTGCGCGCATGTGTACATGCATACATCTGTTTGTGATTTATGCTTTTTCAAAGAAATATAATGGAAACTAGGGCATTTTATGACAAAAGATTTCATGGCATATCAACAACATTATTATGGAAATATCTAAAACATTGCTCACTGACTTTCAGACCAATCTGCAATCCTGTGAAACAGAACTACTTAAATGTATTGGTTTAGTGATGTTTGACTGCAATGAAATTAAGACCACTGACAAACATATTCCCTTTAGGAGCCTTGGGTTACCTTCCAAAACCTCAACACATTTGCTGTTCTGATGGTGCAGGTACATATTCCACTAATCATTCAGAAAAATCATTCAATATTTATTTGGCACATTTTTCTTTATCTCAATCTTATTTTTTCTGTGTAATATGAATGGAGAGGGGATTTCTTTTAAAAATATATATATCTTGGAATAAACTTCTAGCTGTTAAAAAAGTCATACCTCCCAAAGGCTGCATGAGAGTTCTTGGAGAACGGGAGAAGTTCCAGCAGATTGGAGGAGGGCCAATGTGGTCCCAATCTTCAAGAAGGGAAAAAAGGATGACCCAAACAACTACCGTCCGGTCAGCCTCACGTTGATACCGGGCAAGATTCCGGAAAAGATTGTTAAGGAAGCGGTCTGCAAACACTTAGAAACAAATGCAGTCATCGCTAATAGTCAACATGGATTTATCAAAAACAAGTCATGCCAGACTAATCTGATCTCTTTCTTCGATAGAGCTACAAGCTGGGTAGATGCGGGGAATGCCGTGGATGTAGCGTACCTGGATTTCAGTAAGGCCTTCGACAAGGTCCCCCATGACCTTCTGGCAAGGAAACTAGTCCAATGTGGGCTAGGCAAAACTACGGTGAGGTGGATCTGTAATTGGTTAAGTGGACGAACACAGAGAGTGCTCACTAATGCTTCCTCTTCATCGTGGAAAGAAGTGACAAGTGGAGTGCCGCAGGGTTCCGTCCTGGGCCCGGTCCTGTTCAACATCTTTATTAATGACTTAGATGAAGGGCTAGAAGGCATGATCATCAAGTTTGCAGACGACACCAAATTGGGAGGGATAGCCAATAGTCCAGAGGACAGGAGCAGAATTCAAAACGATCTTGACAGATTAGAGAGATGGGCCAAAACTAACAAAATGAAGTTCAACAGTGACAAATGTAAGATACTCCACTTTGGCAGAAAAAATGAAATGCAAAGATACAGAATGGGTGACGCCTGGCTCGAGAGCAGTACGTGTGAAAAAGATCTTGGAGTCCTCATGGACAACAAGTTAAACATGAGTCAACAATGTGATGTGGCGGCAAAAAAAGCCAATGGGATTTTGGCCTGCATCAATAGGAGCATAGTGTCTAGATCTAAGGAAGTAATGCTACCCCTCTATTCTGCTTTGGTTAGACCACATCTGGAATATTGTGTCCAATTCTGGGCACCACAATTCAAGAGAGATATTGACAAGCTGGAATGTGTCCAGAGGAGGGCGACTAAAATGATCAAGGGTCTGGAGAACAAGCCCTATGAGGAGCGGCTTAGGGAACTGGGCATGTTTAGCCTGAAGAAGAGAAGGCTGAGAGGAGATATGATAGCCATGTATAAATATGTGAGAGGAAGCCACAGGGAGGAGGGAGCAAGCTTGTTTTCTGCTTCCTTGGAGACTAGGACGCGGAACAATGGCTTCAAACTACAAGAGAGGAGATTCCATCTGAACATTAGGAAGAACTTCCTGACTGTGAGAGCTGTTCAGCAGTGGAACTCTCTGCCCCGGAGTGTGGTGGAGGCTCCTTCTTTGGAAGCTTTTAAGCAGAGGCTGGATGGCCATTTGGCAGGGGTGATTTGAATGCAATATTCCTGCTTCTTGGCAGGGGGTTGGACTGGATGGCCCATGAGGTCTCTTCCAACTCTTTGATTCTATGATTCTATGATTCTATGGTTAACTTGACATCTGAGAGGAAACTGGCACCTTAATTGTTACAAAAGCTAGACAGCCAACACTCTGCATAGTTACAGGTGTAGTTACACTGGGTGTGCTTACAGCATTGTTTCTCAAATAAGAATTCTACCAAAACCACCCCCATGTAACATTTTCTTTCCATTCCCGAATCCTACCATTGCCTAACTTAGGACATCATCCCATGAAGAAAAGTGGGGAGGAGGAGGAGAGTTGTCTTATCATTTCTCTTCAATTTGAAGACGGACCTCATCAAATGATGTAGGACTGCTTTTGTTGTCTTTAAAGTGAAGTCATGGAAAAATTGATTTCACTGCTTTCACTGCACATAGAAATGGCTGAAACTAGGCATCTTAAGGTGGGATGGCAACTGTTGTATTTTAATTTGGTATGGGAACTATGGTTACATTCTCCATTTACTTTGGAAACAGAAGACCACTGAATACCACACTTAGGAGGTCCTTAAGCTGGGGTAAAGTAGAGAATCCATGGGACAGTGGGGCAGATCTGTGGGACAGTGTTGGAAACTCTTGGGAATCACCCCACATCATCCTCTTACCATCCCATGTGGTTTCTCATCTGTCCCAGGCTTGATTCCCATGCTGTCCCCGGCTTATTCAATGACAACATCAATAGTCACCCGTGTTCTCAGGGCTGCAGCTTACCCTGCTGCCAAGACACAGTGTGCACAGTGTCAGGACAGAACCCTGCTGGAGATAGTCCTGTGTCATATGATGGGCTCCAGTGGACTCTGCCCTGGCTGCGTCTCAGTAGTGTCCTCAGATGGGGCCTTTGGTCCATGTGATGAGGTCCATTGAAGACAATTCCCCCTACTTTCCCCCCTCATCAGATGAGGTCCGTAAACAGTCAGATGAGAATTCAGAAATACAACTTAGACACCCAGAGAAAAGGGCCAGGCAAAATTATCAAAGGAATGCAAACCCAAAAAATATATGAGTCTTAGATGTGAATTATTTTTATGACTCATTCTCCACAATACTAAATGTGAGGAGTGAGACATTTTTCATATGAGTAAGAGAGCAAAATAGTACTTATTTGAAGAGGTGATGTCCTGATTTTGCCCCTCTGATAGTTAGACCTTGTAAATATTTAACCTCACTTTATAGCAGCAAGAACCATTTTTTCTTGGTTCAATCCATTTTGAAAGCTTATCCACCTGTCCAAAAATTAAGGATTGGAAAGCTACAATAGGATAAATCCTTAGGTTTTATTTCTTGATTTATCTTGCGGTGGTGATGAAATGCTGTCCATCAGTTGGAGCCCATGTGTGTTTTCACACATGGTGTTAATATTATGTTTAATAATTGAATTCATCACTGTGAACATAGCCCATGTAATGTAGTACATGTAGGAAGTGAAGGAAAGTAGTAGTAGAAGACATCAACATTTTTCAATCAATAAAACTTTATTTCAAAGAAAAATATTCAAAAAGCATCTGAATCATCCTTAGTGAAGATTAACTGGTTAACCGATATAAAGCCTAATGTTTGTTCTTTCTTTGATTGTGGTTGAGCAGATTGTTGTTTTTATTTTGCACTATATTTTTATTTTGCAGCATATCACTGGTTTATATCTTGCCTTCCTAAAGCCAGGTATTACTTCTGACCGAATCTGTTGATCTCCATATGTCAATAAGCTTCTGTTCCCACTATCCTGCATTCTCCCTAACAATGTTGAGAGATGGAACTTGCATATCCAACTCTGGCCTACAAACTGTCCCCTGTTTCCAGAGACATTCCACAATGGTTTGTAGTAAATGTTAAAACATAGGAAAGGCTAGATCTCAGTGGCTTGGTGATTTTATGAGTTATAGTCCAAAAAGCAAAATGTTCAAATTATGTCAATGTATATATATAACTCCTTGAGCTGGTATGATTTGGATGGTTTGGGGGGAGGTAGGTTTTGCTCATTAATTTCAACAAGAGTTAATATAAACGAATCGCTTGGACTATAATTGTGGGATTAGGTGCAATGCTTTTAACAGTTTATTTAAATGTATTTATATGGTTTGTTTTATGATTTTAGTGCTTAATGTGTTGTATTCTTTATATGCTTCTATGGGGCATTGAATTATGGCCAAACTGGAAGCCGCTCTGAGTCCCCGTCAGGGTAGAGATAAAAAAATGCAGTAAATAAATAAAAAATAAATTGAAATATTCTGCCAGACTTCCCAATATTCCAGTTTGCAGGTTTACTGAAATATATGATTTGACTTCAAAAAAACCCCAGAGAAAATAATGTACATATATGAACATTTTAACTTCATTTGACTAAGGCAGCAAGAGGAAAAGTAAGGACCTTTTAAAAATATATAATAATGTTCTAACGTTCCGGTTTATAATAGTAGGCCTCTCCATAAATTCAAATAAATTATTATTTAGCTATCATCTATTTGTCAGTCTGTCTGTCTGTCTGTCTGTCTGTCTCTATCTATCTATCTATCTACCTACCTACCTACCTATCATCATGCTAAAATGCTTAGGTAATTTTTTTCTTTTTATTACACTACTGAAAAATACCACTAAATACCAAAAATAAAATCTACCTCATTTTGACTGCAGCACTGCATTCTTCTTCAGGAATGTTGCCAATAAATTCATGACACTGACCCAGAAGATTTCTGGATTAATTATTTTATGAGCTGGTCTGTAACCAAATTTCCACATTCTTTCATACCATCTAATTATTATGTCCTTCCAATATTATTCATTTTATACAGTTCTCTTTTTTGTCTTACTTAGAAAGAAAAGTAATTATTTTACCATTGTCTTTATGAATTTTCTTCATTAATTCTACACTCTCACATAGAACCTGTATCACCCAAATATGTTTTTAATTAGCCAGATGCAGATTTTAATAAGTCAAACATATATTACTTTATTTCAAAAAATACTTTCAAAACCATCTTGTGTTCACACTGGCATTCATAATGAAGACATTTAGATTTAGAGTTTGGGTTTTTCCCCTCAAAACAACAAAAGATAATTCTACTACAACAGATAATCAAGACAGTATTTCATACAGTGACCTAACATAGCAAAAGCTCTTTTTGCGGATTTATCAAAGCTATGCTATTTTCTCCATATCAAAATGTATCAGAAACATTTTCAAAAAGGGTTTCCCCATCAATTTGCTTTCTCTTTATTGCTTCCTCTTTGCCTGCCCTTGACTCCCTTGCTCTTTCTTTCTCTTTCTCTTTCTCTTCCTTTCCATTGCCCAGCTACAAACTGAGACTTCTGGAGAACATTCCCCATACAAGGATTTCCCATCAATCCATGAAATTAAAAATAATCAGTTTGTTCAGTCATGCAGTTCTATACTACAAAAATGTCTTGGAGTTCACATGAATAATAAATAGAAGATGCCTTAGCCACCATACCTCACATCTAGTAGTTCAACAACCAATTTGTTCTTCCATTAAAAATTATTTTAAGAGAATTTCCTTATGGCTAAAAAGAATCTTGTTTTAATTCTGAAATGGAGTTGTTTTTTTTTTCTTTTTGAGAGTTAATCATCCAAACATTGGGATGTATAATATAACGGTTTTCAGTGTGGTTACAAGCTTTTTTGCTTTTTAAAATAAGAATATGTTTAATTAAAGATGTAGACAAATGAGAATAGAGATTGCACAAATCATGTATTAATCCAGGATGTTGTAAATCTTATTGCAAACAAACAGCCAGATATAGAAATAGACATGGAAGAAATAACTGCACAGAACAAAAAAAAATTACAAGGAAGAAAAAGAAACAGACAAAGGGCAGGAGGAGCAGACAGACATTGCTTCCTCTTAATAACACAAAAAAGCATACAGAATAATTGTGAAGTTAACCATAAGTGTCAAGCTATCCTGCCAGCTCATAGTCAGTGTTGCACTTGTGGATCTGTAATGTAGTTTCTAAACAGTTCTCTATTCGGAATGATTGCCAGTAGTAGTCTGACTGGAAACCTACATAAATCCTGTTCCAGTCCATTTTAGTAGTCTGACTGGAAACCTACATAAATGCTGTTCCAGTCCACCCAGGTCCTGGATCAGGTGAAAGTGATCCATTTGATTTCTAATTGGAGTACAAGGAATATTGTTTCATCTCTTACCAATCATTGAGCATAAAACAATCAGAAGCATCACCCTTGTCACTGGGATCTTCTTGCACCCCAGTTGGAAACTGAATGAACCTCCTATGCCCAATCCAGTTGCTGGATTTTAAGGTGGGCTGGGAGAGATTACGAGACATTACTTAGTTAAACAGATGTAATTAGGTATCCAATATAGGACTCCAATGCTTGATCTTATGTAAAATATAAATAACAAGGTTGGGTCAAAGATGGCTGTGGAGGGCACATGCCAAAGTCCACACCTTTAACCACAAAAGCAAAGCTTTAATTGGGGATGGAGGCAGAAGCTTTTGTGGACAGCGGTACACTTAAATGACATGGTCACGAGGTAAGGAGTTGTTCTTCCAAGTTTGTTCCAGGACTATTTCTTGTTTTTTTTTTTTTCCTGAACAAACGTAGGAACCTTTCTCCATGAGGTTTTAAGTTAACAACCACTTTAGGATTTTGTAACTATTTAGAAATATGAAAAATGTCTGGTGTATAGAAGTGTTGGACTGAATAAATTAAAAGACAAAAACATTGTTTACTACTCATTTCTGTAATTCATCATTCTGTTTTCTAGAGTCATATGGACCAGTTGAAAGGCCCTCATTTATCTCTAATACAAGTAATCTAAAAAAAATGAAAAACCACTGAAAGACAAGCATGGGAAGTATTGTGATTTGTTATGCTGCTACTAAAATCATATTGTTTATCTTGATTACTAATATGGTAATTTAGTAGTGTGCATAAATAATTTCTGAAATCTTGTTTACATTTTGAGTGGAAGTATCTTCTGCAGGTGTAATCTTCAGTTTAAAATCTTATGTGTGCATGCATATGTCATCTTCAAATCACCTGTAGACTTCTGGCAACTCCATAGAGCATGGGCAAGGTATTTTCCTAACTACAAAATACTTAGAGGGGTTTTGCCAGTTCTTTCATTTAAAATATTGACTCTAGCACCTAGTATTAATTACTGGTTTCACATCAAAGTACCACCTAGGGCTGACTCTGCTTAGCTTCCAAGGGCAAACATGATCTGGTTGTAGATATATCAATATTTGATTATTTCATTACACATTGACCTTCCTTTATCCAAAAGGGTTTATCAATGATATCAACTATAAACTAATGAAATGAAGTGTTGTGTGGTTTCTGAGTTGTATGGCTGTGTTCTAGCAGCATTTTCTCCTGATATTTTTCCTGCATCTGTGGCTGGCATCTTCAGAGGATCTCAAGATGCCAGCCACAGATGTAGGCAAAATGTAAGAAGAAAATGCTGCTAGAACACAGCCATACAGCCCAGAAACCACGCAATGCTCCAGTGATTCCGGTTGTGAAAGCCTTCAACAATAGTAATGAAATGTTGAAAAATATATGACTGATATCATATGAAAATACAAGTTAACAATAATTATATTTTATTCCATTGAGTTCATATTCCTTCATACCATTAGACTGAAAGGGATGAAAATGTAAGATCAGTTTTAAGTGGTAGGTACTTCTATTTCACTGTTCTCTTAGTACTAATTTACCATTTTACATTTTTGTCAGTTAAGGAAATGTATTATAAGTTGTTTGCACATGAAAGTGCTTCAGACAGACAGCTAGGCAAAAAGCCTAGAATATTTTGACATAGAATCTTACAAATCCTTTCCCTCTTCTTACAGAACTATAGGTGAAGTAGAAAATCAGTCATTTCTCAATATCAAGTTTTCCTTTGGTTTTAATGCAGTGACATAATGTATACCTTATCTGTCAAATAAATATAAATTTGACATCTTAAAACATTGAATCCTGAAAGTCTGGGAATATCCTGTGGATTGTTAAATTCTCATGCATTTAATGGCAACAAAAACTGAAGAGAGAGGGGGCCAGAGGACAGTTCCATCATGTCTCCACCATATGTCATCAATTGGGGACCCCTCCCCCCCAGCACCAACTGCTGCTCTGGGCCAGAGTGAAGAGAGAGGGGGCCAGAGGACAGTTCCATCTTGTCTCCAGCATAGGTCATCAATTGGGGACCCCTCCCTTCAGCACCAACTGCCACTCTGGGCCAGAGTGAAGAGAGAGGGGGACAGGGGACAGTTCCATTTTGCCTCCAGCATATGTCATCAATTGGGGACCCCTCCCCCCCCAGCACCAACTGCTGCTCTGGGCCAGAGTGAAGAGAGAGGGGCCAGGGGACAGTTCCATCTTGTCTCCAGCATATGTCACCAATTGGGGACCCCTCCCTTCAGCACCAACTGCCGCTCTGGGCCAGAGTGAAGAGAGAGGGGGCCAGGGGACAGTTCCATCTTGTCTCCAGCATATGTCATCAATTCGGGACCCCTCCCCCCAGCGCCAACTACTGCTCTGGGCCAGAGTAAAGAGAGAGGGGGACAGTTCCACCTTGTCTCCTAAGCTATTCTAATAATATAATATAATATAATATAATATTTATAATAGTATAATGGAATGTAATATAATACTAGTAATAATAATATAATATTATAATTACATATTTATATTGCATGTAATATTACTAATAATATTATAATATAATGATATAGTACAATCTAGTAATATTTAATACTGATATTGTACTATGGCAATAATATAATATATTGTATGTAAGTTTGTGTATATATATATATATATATTAGGCTTGGGTAACAACGGAAAAAATTGTTTCTAAACTCGTTTCGTTTTTAGGGGTCCATCGTGTTTCGTTTTTTTAAAGAATTCCGAAATTTTCCTTTTAAAAATTTCGAAATTTATGAAATTTTGTATAATTACGAATCGATTCATTAATGGCGGACGCGATTGCGCAATATGCTAAAAAAACCTCCAAATGGGACAGGGGGAACTTCTGAAGGTTCCCTCTTCCTCTGTTGTTGACTGTTGGTGTGATAAAACAAACAACAACTATAAAACTTGCACCAGACATGCAAAAATAATTACGAAATAATTACGAAATAATTTCGAAATAATTACGAAATAATTACGAAATAAATTGAAAAAATTGTTTCGAATCTAATTTACTCCTCACACTATTCCTGCATGGCTCAATATTGGATCGTAAGCTAATTTAAATACGAATTAATAACGAATTACGAAATTAACGAACGAAACCGCCCAAGCCATATATATATATATATATATATATATAGTAAGCTGCTCAGAGTCTCACAGACTTGAGAAATAGACTTGGGTTTCTTTTTTTAAGTAAAATAATATCCAAATTTCTATTTTCCAGAATAGAAAAAGAGAATATATGTTATCAAACCCTGACGTCTGGTTTCATGATTTTTCTTTTTATATGAACCACAAAAGCTGTTCAAGATTTTCATAGATTTTCTCATGATTGGTCTTATAGGTTTAGCTCAGGATATTGGTTCAATATCTGCATTGTTTTCCTATGGAAATGCCACCACAAACCCCGCATAGTGCAATCAAGGAAGCTCTTGATGGCAAGGAAGTCCCACTAGATATTTACTATCTCTTGGAAACTAATACATATTTCTGACTGTGTTTCTCTATGTGATTGTGTTTCCCAAGTGGTTTCTGTAAATGTGTATGTGTGTGTGTGTGTGTGTGTACACACACACACACACACAGAGAGAGAGAGAGAGAGGTTCACAAATTTTGGCATCCATGGAGGGTCCTAGAACCAAACCCCAGCAGATATCAAGAGTGTAAAAACACATAGGCATGTGCATCCTACGTTTCTAAAGGAACCCATTTTGTCCCCACATAAGATGAGTCTGGGCATGGATTAATGCTAAAAGTGGGTAATGCTCTTATTTTAAAAATTGAAACATTTCCAAGGTGGCTGCCCTTTCTAGTTTGCCTAAGTAACCATTGTATCATTTTCTTTTTCCCCCCTCTATTAACATAGCAATATGCTTCCCCTTCCTCAAAACTAGCTAAAAACCAATAGCTAATCTCATTCTAGTCTTAGATAACAAAAACCTTAAGTAACTATTACCAGCCTCCTCATAGCAAAAAAGCACTGGGATTGTGGCGCAGCTGGCTGAGTGTCAGCTGCATTAAGATCACTCTGACCAAAAGGTCATGAGTTCGAAGCCAGCCCGGGTTGGAGTGGGTTTCCAACCAATTGAGTGTAGCCTGTTGTCAACCTTTGCAACCCAAAAGACAGTTGCATTTGTCAAGTAGGAAAATAAGGTACCACCTTAAAGTGTGGGGAGGCTAAATTACCTGTTTTATGAGGCCATAAAGAAGACTCCAGCAAAGCATTCCAGTGGGGAAGCATGCAGGAATCCAGAAGTGATTCATCAGCATCGCAGATGGATGATGAAAACGACAGCTCCCAGGCGGCCAGAAAAAGTTAAAATAGCCTCTGTGTATGTCTGTATATGTTTGTATGTCAAAAATTGGCATTGAATGTTTGCCATATATGTGTACACTGTAATCCGCCCTGAGTCCCCTGTGGGGTGAGACGGACGGAATATAAAAGCTGTAAATAAATAAATAAATAAATAATAGCTGGCTAGCTCCTCAGTCTCTACCTATCCAAATTGTTCCTACCCGCCATTTCCACCTTCTTTCCTACTCTCCTTCACAAAATTATGTTAAATCACACAACATTCAATTTAATTGTACTAGTTAACCCAAGAAGGGAGTTGATTCTCCTTCTGTTCATCACAGCATCCACCTATGGAATGAATTTGCCAACAACGTTGGGACAATTCTTCTCTCTCACTTCAGTCACCTGTGCCATCCCCTTAAGGTTGTTCCGGATCAAAAGGTAGCCCTTTGAATTAGATTACTACTAGGCCTATGAAGTCATTATAAAAGATGTTTCAATACTCATTACAAAATGAGCATTGAAACATTTTTAGGTTGCTTTTTTGAGTAAAATTAGAAATGTTGGTATATATAGTATATGCACTACAGGAGAGGGCATTAGGGACAGAGAAGCTGCTGATAACTATTGTCTCCTTGTTTCTTGACAGCTTCTGTTAGTGGACAGACAGTATGTTCATACAACTCAAAGTTTGCATGTATGAATTGGACCATGACTGTAGGATGAACTAAATTCCCTGCATATATTATCATGCTGAAGGGAGTTTTTTTGTTTTTTGTTTTTTTTTTTTGTGGATGAATGGCCTCTAGGCTTCTCCCTCACTTTTGGTGGTGGCTGAGATACATTTGAAGCTTGAGCCAATGGCAACAGAATGCTGCTAAGTACTCAAACATTTCCATTTTTCTTTCCCTGGAGCTTCCCCTTTTCACTATTGCTGCTATCATCTTTGCAAATGTGACACATTAAATGCCCAGATCTTTAAGAAGATAAGTTGCAACTAGACAGAAGAAATGAAGTGCAAATAACACTAGAGGCTAAAGCACTAGCCTAGCGCGACACATGCTAACAATTTTACTAAGGCATTTGATATAGTGTCCCATTAAATCTTGTTCTCTATATTCTCTAAAGTGGCATAGATAACACTCCTACTATTGGACTGAAAGACAAGAAACCAAATAAAAAGCCTGTATTATTTTACACCTTCAGGGAATGGCTAGGCAACATATAGATTGTCATCTTGCATGCCATTAAAGACCCTTTCATTTGACCATACTTTTTAACAGGGTAATTGCTGCTGTCATGTACTGGCTTGACAATTGTGTGAATTACACTTTCCTTTCTATGACAATAGAACATCATTTTTAGAAGCAAAGTGTTATTTGACAAGCATATCTTATGTTGTCTTCTTCAGTTATTAAGTGTGAAAACAGTAACCCTCCAGATGATTTTGCATATAGCTTCCATCAATCCTGGCCAAAATAGATAATGGTGAAAGAATATGAAAACTACACTCCAAAATCATCTGCAATTCCACAAGTTCCCTATCCCAGTATATATTGATTGAAGGCAAGAATCTGCTAGTTAGAATTGACAGTTTTCATGTTAGTAAGATATTGAATTTATCTCAGGTATTCCTCTGCGATTTAAAGAAGCTTTTTCCAGCTGCTGAACACCTTCCACAAAATCGATTGAGCATCTTGAATGGCTCAAATAAAGTTAAAACTAGAAGCTGACATGGAACCCCTTGCCCAATCGGCATGGAAGCCACCTGCCAGTACGGAGGTCTGTGTTGATTTTACCTTCAAAATTGTGTCTCTTTTTAAGAAAAAATTATTGCTCACTTCTTTATTCTGCTTTGTTTTTCACATGGGGTGATGGCATAATTCACCCACTAGAAGTGGATGATTCAGATGAAGAGGTGTCAGGTTGCTAGGAATCTGCATTCCATTGACACCATGGTCTTTCTGAACCTGAAAAGCTATAGGTTGAGCCAGAGGATTCCCTGCTCCACAGCAGGAACCTGCAGAAGACCCATTGCCATCATTCATTGAGTGGCAAGGAGACAAAGAGAAATGGCACTGGCTACAATTTATGACTCTGTTTTGTTTCTTGCTGCCTTCTCTAGACTACTGACTTGCTGAACAACTTCTGGACTGTAAGATGACAATTCTTGCTTCTTCCTTCATCCTCCTGGATACCTCATGACTGGTCTGGATTTATTCCTTGATAGCTCTTACCCTCCAATTATCTGTTTCCTATGTCACTTGCTAACTGGCACATAGGAAAAGTGAGATAGTCCAGGTTCTTCTCAGAATCTAGATCCTAACTGCTGTTAAGAGAACAATCATATTTGGGGTCAATTGAAGTGCTCTGACAACTAGAAAATAAAGACAGTGAAGAACCGAGTAATGAGGGAGGCTTATAAAAGCTTAGGCTTAAGCTTAAGGTCTAATTAATGGAATAGTAGTTAAGTAAGACATACCTTTCTATACTAGTGCCTGCATTCGCTTCCTGTCTCTTTACATCTCTTTGCTTCTTCCACTTCCACCTTCCTTTATGCCATGTCAGTTAGATTTGACCTTGTAGGCAGACATTTTCATGCTTATCAATGAACCAATATTAAGTCAGTTACTATGGGAGCATTTTTATCAAAAACTAAAACATTAAAAATAATATGGGGTCACTGGAGAGTTCTGGAAAGCTTCTAGAATTAATTAGTCTTAAATGCTATGTGTAAGGCCTCATTTTTGTCTACATATACTTCTTATGCTGTCCAAAATCAAATATAGATGCCAGTGCCATCCTTCCCTAAACTGTAGCATGATTTAACATGTTCAACATCACCTGAAGTCTCTTATTTCTTTCTTCTCTGAACATCTGAACCAAAGTTGGGACAAAAAATAAAATGGAATAGTAAAAAAAAATTCTGCAGCTATGATGAGTTAAAAGAGGAGGAAGAAGAAAGGAAAAAGAGAAAGAAGAGAAGGGGAAGCAGCTCAAGAGAGTGATTACTTTGAAATTTGGAAGCGATTTACATGTTACATTAATCACACTGGAGAGACCTAGAGATTAGGTGCTCTCTCTAACAATTTCTAGGCCCTCCAGTATGTCTGAAGAAAGTTGCTCATCAGCAGCAGCAGCAGCAGCAAAATTTTATTTCTTATCCACCACTACTTGTAGCTCAAGGCAGGTTACAAGATAGCTAAAACATGTAATCATCACAAACATTATATCAAATACACATATGAAAACTTATTTCTACGAAATACAAATATAAAAATACACAGGACAAGGATTAAAATATAGAGAACACAGGACATTGATTTAAAATTCATGATTAAAATTGACTAGGTAAGCCTGAAGAAACTAGAGATTCCCAGACAGAACATTTTAATCAAATACACAAATGTAAAGGACCAACTGTACACTTCTAAAATAAAAGAGCACTAGAAACAGGCACCACCCTAAAGACTGATATGAGTAGTATATTGTTGTGACCTTCTTAGGTATAGGGTTGAACAATTTGCATGCCTTCTGCCTAGTCTACCACATGGAAGGATATGGGTCAGAGGTGCACAGCTGAACATGATGGAGTGGAGCAGGAAAAACGCAATTCTGAATGCTTTCTTTCAGTAGGTTTCCATAGAGGTAGAAAACAAATACACTGTACACCTTGAACTTACAAGTGGCTTAAATTCATGGCTTACTGCTGCCACCAACTGAGGAATAAAATATAACTCATCCTGAAGGAAAAAGTTCTCAAAATTATGTCTTCAATGCAGAACATAGCAAAGTGAATGAACAGTCACAGCGCAATATTAGAATCTGTCTGTCTATTATCTGTTCATATATATATATATATATATATATATATATAGTGCTAAACTCCTCCATCAAATGGTTGCCTTTGTAAGGCTGCTCTGAGTCCCCTTTGGGGTGAGAAGGGCAGGGTACAAGTGTGGTAAATAAATAACTAAATGTCTTTAGGAATAAAAATAGGGTTATATTTGACCACAACAGAGCTGATTCAGTGCTCATCTGACCTAGGTTGTCAGTGTTGACATGCCCAGTATCTCTTTTAACAAGAAAGATTTGAAAATACCAGATTTTGTTTAAAAAATTGAAAGTATAATCCTTACATTTCGACCATAATTCGAAAGTTTTACTTGTATAGCACATAAATATGTTCCACATGTAACAGTATAAGGACTTCTTGAGAAGTTCAATGTTGTTGTTCGTTTGGGATTTTTATTTTTATTTTTTTTTTGCCTAGAAAGGGAAAAAAGACAGGAGCTGCCTGAATTTAGAAGTCATTTTAAAATTTATTACCTGTATTTTATTACCCTTTATCCCCATTGCCATGAAGGGAAGTGGCCTCTTACTGCACTGATATCCCTCAAGAACAGTGGTTCTCAACCTGTGGGTTCCCAGATGTTTTGGCCTTCAACTCCCATAAATCCTAACAGTTAGTAAACTGGGTGGGATTTCTGGAAGTTGTAGGCCAAAACACCTGGGGACCCACAGGTTAAGAACCACTGGTGTAGAGAAAGAGTGATAATAGTGATGTCTATGTAGATAGGGGCTCAGGCTGAACCACTGCCCTAGAACATCTCAACTGAAAAGACAAATAACACCTGAGACAAAATGTGGGCCTGTGGCTTTCATGTTGTCACTTCTCTTTTGTATTATTATTTTTATTTCTTTGTCTGCTGACATTTTGAAAGCCTGCATGTATTGTGCACAATTTAATTGTCAAACAAGGTGTCAATCTTTTGTGAATTTTGCGTTTCGTTGTACTTTGCTGCATGGCCAGCACAACTACTCCTAAATATGTTTCCTAAATTAATCAAGTTTTTCTATACCAGACACCATTAGAAACATGAGTCCAGTTACTTTGTTTTCTGTTGGTGAGGAATGGTTGAAGAAAAACTATTTATAGCAGGCTCAAAGAAATTAAATCATTTTGACTTTTTAATAAATACTCATCACCCCAATGGCGCCATTCATAGCTACTTCTTGTTAACCAAGAGAAGACATTACAACATTTATGTTTAGATTGGATAGCCTGAGGTTTACCACAGGCAGTCATGCCAATTCCAGTATTTGTGGCTGACCACGTCATGCTTCTGTTCATATATATACATGCTCCACTTGAAGAAGTGTTCATTAACTTGGTTAGATTATCAGACATTTATACACACAAGTTATTACAAAAGTGGTTCTGGTTTCTAGGAATTTGTTCAGCATCCAGTGTTCTATAAACCTTTTTCACCTCACATTTCCAGCAAAATAACAAAAAGAGAAATTGATAACTTTTATTTGATCACATTGTGTTTCGTATTGCAAATAAATAAATCTAGATTCACCACAAATTGACTGATGTCTATCTCCCTGAGGCACAGCTACTGCTATTTAGGTTGGGTGGTATTTCGGAATTTGTTGGAAACTCCAGAGTATCCTGGGGCTTATGATAATCTGGACAGCTGGATCAGATATGTTTCAGCCTGAGCCCCTATCTACATAGACACCACTATTATTACTCTTTCTCTACACTGATCAGCACAGGAAAGGGAGATAAATTGTGCCAATGTCACCACCAGGCCTATTGTATCCAGGTATCAGCTCTGTTTCTTGGATTCAAATGAATAATCATTTGTCATGAAAAAAAAACCCTTCATGTATGAGTACATTTTAATAATCTTATACTCCTCCATCATATGCATGGATATTGGCTACAAGCTCATTTTCTCTTTGTTTTTTTAAAGAGAACTTTGAGAACAATTGAATGAGTATGCAATGAGACTATACTCAGTTCTTGTGGGTTTTTTCGGGCTATATGGCCATGTTCTAGAGGCATTTCTCCTGACGTTTCGCCTGCATCTATGGCAAGCTTCCTCAGAGGGTGAGGTCTGCTGGAGCTGGGAAAAAAGGGGTATATCCACAGATATATAAACCCCTTTTTTCCCAGCTCCAGCAGACCTCACCCTCTGAGGAAGCTTGCCATAGATGCAGGCGAAACGTCAGGAGAAATGCCTCTAGAACATGGCCATATAGCCCGAAAAAACCCACAAGAACTGAGTGATTCCGGCCATGAAAGCCTTCGACAATACAATGAGACTATACTTGATTAGAGCTGCTTTGACTTCTCCAAAATGCATGAATTCAGATATTTCACACAGATGCACATGAATGATCTGAGATAACTTTTAATTGGAATGTGTTCACCTGGTATTTACCTGTTTACATCATTTACCTGTGTTTCAAAAAAACTGTAAGGCAGCTGCATGAAACAGCTTTTTTGAAGATGTGTTTCACATGTACCTAGCAAAGTTCAAATGTAGAGCTAAAGATGCTTGGTAGTAAAAAAAAAGAGAGAGAGAGAGATAGATAGATTTGGGTAAATATTTAACATGCAGAGGACTCTCTGGTGAAGCTGACTTCAATCATGTGAAATAGATTTACATTTTAAAGCCATCCAGCAAATATTAAAAATGAAATGAGAGCATAGCACAAGTTTGGTAAAATATTTAACAGTGGTGGTCAATCGCTGGGGAAAAAACATAGCTTCATTTTTTAAACAGATTGAATGACACGAAGCACTTTGCTACCACAAAGGCAATGTTTTAATAATATTTAGCACTTAAATCTGCTTGGCATTTGGAAGATGAAAAGTTGTTAAAATGTATAATGCATACAGTCATGAAATAAGAAATAAAAGGTTGCTCAGTGATTGGAACATAACTTTGTTTAAACATTGTTTAAACATTTAAAAAACTCAGCATAGCAACAGCAGCATTTTGAAAGCAGGAAGGTAGGAAGGTACTATTATACTGAATATTATGGATAATGTATTGTCGAAGGCTTTCATGGCCAGAATCACTCAGTTCTTGTGGGTTTTTTCGGGCTATATGGCCATGTTCTGGAGGCATTTCTCCTGACGTTTCGCCTGCATCTATGGCAAGCTTCCTCAGAGGTGAGGTCTGCTGGAGCTGGGGAAAAAGGGGTTTATATATCTGTGGAATGACCAGGGTGAGACAAAGGGCTTTTGTAAGTTGGGCTAGGTGTGAATCTTTCAACTGACCACCTTGATTAGCATACAATGGGCTGACTGTGCCTGGAGCAAACTCTTCTTGAAAGGTGATTAGATGTCCCTGCCTGTTTTTATCCCTGCTGTTTTTGCTGTTGCAATTTTAGAATTTTTTAATACTGGTAGCCAGATTTTGTCCATTTTCATGGTTTCTTCCTTTCTGTTGAAATTGTCCACATGTTTGTGGATTTCAATGGCTTCTCTGTGTAGTCTGACATGGTGGTTGTGAGAGCATAGGGAAGCTGATGAGGAAACACAACATACAAACAATCTACAAACCCACCAAGAAAATCCAGCAAATGCTACGTTCAGCAAAGGACAAGAGGGATCCTCTCACCTCTGCAGGAGTCTACCGTATACCATGCAGCTGTGGACAAGTCTACATAGGGACCACCAAACGCAATGCCCAAACAAGAATCCAGGAACATGAAAGGCACGGCAGACTACTCCAACCAGAGAAATCAGCCATAGCAGAGCACCTGATGAACCAACCTGGACACAGCATTTTATTTGAGAACACAAAAATGCTGGACCACTCTCACAACCACCATGTCAGACTACACAGAGAAGCCATTGAAATCCACAAACATGTGGACAATTTCAACAGAAAGGAAGAAACCATGAAAATGAACAAAATCTGGCTACCAGTATTAAAAAATTCTAAAATTGCAACAGCAAAAACAGCAGAGAGAAAAACAGGCAGGGACATCTAATCACCTTTCAAGAAGAGTTTACTCCAGGCACAGTCAGCCCATTGTATGCTAATCAAGATGGTCAGTTGAAAGATTCACACCTAGCCCAACTTACAAAAGCCTTTTGTCTCACCCTGGTCATTCCAGAGATATATAAACCCCTTTTTTTCCCAGCTCCAGCAGACCTCACCTCTGAGGAAGCTTGCCATAGATGCAGGCGAACCGTCAGGAGAAATGCCTCCAGAACATGGCCATATAGCCCGAAAAAACCCACAAGAACATTATGGATAATATTTGGTAGCAATTTTACATAGGCCAATATGCGTTTGTTGTTGTTGTTGTTTTTCAAAATAGAAATAGCCATCCACCGGGCACTGAGCCACATCTCATTTTCTTCCTGCGAATTCCATTGGGTGCTTTCCAGTATTTGCCTCTTCTAAATGTAGAACTACAACTGGTCTTTTAGTTCAATGGTAGTGCATTTGACTCTAGCAACCTTATCACACAGGGGACTCCCCCTTATCTGTGCTCTGCTTCGTCATGGCAACACTTCCCCCATCACAACAGGGAAGCATCCCCAAAGCTCCTTGTTGGCTCCATTTGGCTCCCATGTTGTGAGGGAAGTGTTGTACGATGCTTCCACTCTAGTTGTGGGTGGGGCTGCCGCTGGCAGTCCAGTGATGTTGTGTGATGGGCAACATACCCATCTGTTGCTGGACTGGTGGAGAGCATCTAAGACACTAAAAAAGCCCCATGTGATGAGGTCACTGATCAAAGGATTGTGTGTTTAAGTTATACCAGGATCAATATTCCCCTTTCCTCCTTAGTCCTTGTGCTAACTTGATGTGCAAGAGGCTTTATTGAATTAAAGAAAATAATAATAATTAAATTTAAAAATGTAAGAAAAAAAAGGAATGCAGCTCTGATGATCTCATTGCTCTGTCATGCTCCACTGCTAACTCTTTCCTTTCAGAGAGTTTGTTCCCATAAATAGCTTCTGTGTAGCTATAGCTTAGAATCAGTGGTGGCTTCATGATGTCATTGACTCCAGAAGAAGAGGTTGTGTGTTCAAATTATACAAACTTTAGAAGGTTTACTTTCTTTTTGGTCCCTATGCCAGCTGTGATGCATGTAAATGTGGCAGCCACATGGCCTTAGCTTAATGTGAAACAGAACAGAATAAGACTCAAGTCAGAGAGATTTTAGATTTGGTATTTTCTGCACCAAAATAAAATGCATTATTTCATGTTCCACTCTTCCTTTTATTGGAGACATCTGCTCATTCATAGGATCCCTGCATGCTGGAGATATACTCTGTGTGGTTCATATAAGCACACAAAGCCAAGGAAGTTAAAGCCAGATGCAGAACAAATAGTTTGTTCTGCAGGATTGAATCAGAAGTAGCACTGACCTTGTGGAACAATGGTAGCATGTCTGACTCCAGATCAGAAGGCTGTGTGTTCAAATCACACCAGGGTCAGAATTCTGTTTGCACAAAGGAGCACCAATTTTATCTACAGGAAAGCAGAGAACCTTGGTTCAGGGTTCAAGCTAGCCAGAGTTTGGACCTACAACCCCTTCATACCACTGGTTATCAAATAAGTGTTTATTACATCTTGTAATTGTCATGAAGTATTAACCTCTGACTTCATGTCATAACATTAGAGTTCTGACCTGGGATGGAAAGGTTGCGTGTTTCTGGGTCAGCAGCTTTGCCGTCATTGCCCTCATACTATCAATAACCAGAGATCAGATAATATTCTTCTTCTAGACATAATCTGAGCAGAGTAGCAATCTCACAAGTGACCATTTATCTGACAAATGTTATCTTTTTATTTCTCTCTGGAAACAAACAATAATTGTTGAAGCCTTCAATGATTTTTGAAGGACACGTTTTTGTTGTCACAGAATTCTTATTCTTCTTGAAACTGATGGCAACTACCCTGTGTGGTGCATAGATATGATGGTTTTTCATTTTTCATTGCTTATTCTATATTCTAAATGAAGATTAAAATGATATTTTCATGATATTTGTTCATGATATTTGAGCAGGCTTGTTCAAGTCTGATTATACACAATATCTCTGTCTTTGTTTCACCTAATAAACCAGATAGAAGAATAGTCTTTCTGAGCAGGAAATTCAGCAATACTGTGATAGGACTTAAATCCCATGTGGTGTATTCTTCTAATCGGAATTACTGCCAGGGACAGCACAATGTTTCCCAAAGCCTGAGAATTTTCCCAAGCCAACATTTTACTTCAGAACTCCCTCTGCTACTTTGTCACAATATCTCACTCCCTCATAGAAAGCCATGGAAGACAGGATAGACATGTAAACTGGCTGTAGTAATGCAACACATGGATTTTTTTATGACCACATAGTCCACAAGGTTCTCCAGAGACCAACAATGCTGACCTTTGAAGTGATGGGGGAAGTGTTGCCATGACGAAGCAGAGCACAGATAAGGGGGAGTCCCCTGTGTGATAAGGTTGCTAGAGTTGCTTTGAAGAACCTGCATTTCCACAGTTGGAAAGTAGTCACCAAGGTTCTCAAAGTGCCCCACTCCCCAGCCCCAGTGGAAGAGGAATATGTCACTCATCACCCCTTCTCTTCTGGCCCCTCAGGAATGAACTTCAGATCACCCTAGAGGTCTGATCCCTTCACATCTCTCTTCTCCTCCACCACTAGTGCACCCATTTTAGATTAATAGTCTTGCCTTGGTGCCAAGGCCAGAATCTTAGCATGTGAAAAAGTCAAGACAGTGGATCACAGTATACATTTTTGTAAAGCCTTATAAAATTCTAAAAGTGATGTCCAAAATGTGTTGTTGAAGGCTGTCATAGCTGGAATCACTGAGATGCTGTTATTTTTTTCAGACTGTATGGCCATGTTCCAGTAGCATTCTTTCCTGATGTTTTGCTTGCATCTGTGGCTGCTCTCTTCGGAGGTCAGTGCCAGACCTCTGAAGATACCAACCACAGATGCAGGCAAAACGACGAGAGAATGCTACTGGAATATGGCCATACAGCTCAAAAAACTCACAGCAACCTGATGTTCAAAATGGCTATAGAAAACTGCTGGAGGTCTGTAATTTACAATGAATGTTAAAAGTCCCAGTTATCAATTTGTTAGCATATCCTGCAAGAGCTCACCTGGCAATGAATTCTGGAAGCTGGTAAATTTGAACAGGAGTTTCTTCAGGTCAACTTTTTCAAACCACCCTTCTACTGGCGGAGGAATTCATATTAGGCCAGATGTAATGAGTGATTTGTCCATGCATAACTTATGCTTGACATTACACAGTGTATAAGTTATGCATGGACAAATCACTCATTACATCATTACATTACATCTCAAAAATCATAAAGCAACTCCAGTACATTGAAATGAGGTTTTAACATTTCTCACCTTAACCCACCTTCCACTATTAACTATTCTGCCAGTCACATAACCTGGTGGGTGGGTTGCCACTGCACACTCTCTCCTGTTTGTCACATGATCCATGGCATCCAACCATCATCAGTCTGTCTCTAGTCTGAGAAGAGCAAAATCATATCTTGTTGTGATGCTTTCAGTCTTTACTGGCACTGAAGAGGGAAAACTGAAAGCAGGCATGGTCCAACCCAGCTGAAGTTAACTATGTGTTGAGCAGCAACAATCCAAGTGCTTCTTTCCTTCCTTGCTGCATGACTGTCTGCCAAGTTATTAGAGTGTCTGCTGCTGTCTCCAAGGTCAGATACAGTAGAGTCTCATTTATCCAACCTTCACTCATTCAATGTCCTGTTATCCAATGCAGCCTGACTCTCACCCAGATCCACATCTGTTTCAATACATTGTGATGTTTTGGTGCTAAATTCGTAAATACAGTAATTACTACATAATGTTACTGTGTATTGAACTATTTTTTCTGTTTTGTTGTAAAACGTGGCATTTTGGTGCTTAATTTGTAAAATCATAACGTAATTTGACATTTAATAAACTGTTCCTTAATCCCTCCTTATTATCTAACTTTTTGCTTATCCAACATTCTCCCTGTCCATTTATGTTGGATAAGCAAGACTCTACTGTATTCAGTTCATTATTTCTTTTGATATGAACAGTTGAGATTTTTTGGTTTTAACATCAAAGTTTTTGAGTTTATTTTGTAAAAATGGGTGATTAAAAAGCAGGAGATCAAATGAGAGCACAGAGTGTTTAATCTGGAGGGGGCAAATAGATATTATTTATTACAATAGAGACAAAACATTACACCTTGTTTGCTGAGAAGTAATAGCCATTCCTAAGGAGTACAATCTTCATTGCCATTTCAAATCAATACATCCTGACTTAAACAAATTGGATACCAATGAAAAATAAATTCAAGCATCCAAATTGTTGCAAAATCTCAGTGGGGGACAATCGTTTTTCAAGAAAATAAACTCAGAAAATGAGGTGGCTTCCAAGGCTAGTTTTCAGATTTCTAAATAAATTGCTGCTGCTGAGAAGTCCTTGCTAATTTCAATTTCTGGATTATGTCTTGATGAAGAAAGTGTTTTTGATATTATAAAAACACCACATGACATTGATTTAAATTTCCCTTTTTATAATATGGCTTATTTACAAACAGTTTAATCATTAATTATACCTGTACCTTTAAAGTGGGGTGGTTGGAAGACGTTTAGTCTATTTTACCTACTACCAAATTGTGCAGTTCTGTTCTACGGAGTTATACAATATGAAGGAAATTATTATGATTATTTTGCACAATCAATAGTTAATACTTATTCTTATTAGGAATTACAGAATAGTCCAAAATTGAAAACTGCCCACATAATTGACTAAGATGGTGACATCTTTTCTGATAGTTCAATACACACACCTTTTGTTTTATGAACAAAAAATATTTTAAAAATTGTATAAAAATGCCTTCAGGATATCAGTATAAATAAAGGGTATATGAAGCAAAAACAATTTTGATGTTTAGACTTGTTCCCCAACTCCCAAGATATGTATACAGATCTAAATTAATCTCATACTGAAGTTGAAAATATGTATTTCTGCCCTCCCTCTTATAATTCATTTAAAAGAGACACATATGCTGAAAAATCCCATAAAATAAAAATCGAACAACTTTCCACGTTCTTTATTCCTAGATTAAATGTAATGGCATACAGTTCTGAATGATCACTGACTTGGGACAGGGGAACAATCTTCTTTGCATAAAACAGAAGCGAAACAGAAACAGTTTTAAAGCCATCTTGCTTCAAGGTTTGAAGCTATTACATACAATATTACTATACATATGTACATTACAAGTATATTATATATAAATATAATATATATAATCTTGTAACCACAATAAATATTAGGAGAGATTTTTTGTGTTTCTTTTTTTAGGCACACAGCTTAGAAAAATGCAGAATCTGCACAATCATTAAGAGTCGTGGAGCGACTCACTCTGACATAATTTTCACACTAAAAAAACAAATATAGTACCGTATATACTCATGTATAAGTCAACCTCATATATAAATTGAGGGCAAGTTTTGGGGGCAAAATTAAGGATTTTGATATCACCCACTGATATTCTGCAGAGAAGGGAAAGTACCAATGCCATCTCAGGGAGACTGGTCCCTTCCACACAACCATATAACCAAGAATATCAAGGCAGAAAATCCCACAATATCTGCTTTGAACTGGGTTATCTGAGTCCATACTGCCATTTATCCCAGTTCAAAGCAGAAAATGTGGGATTTTATTCAGCTGTATGGAAGAGGCTTCAGTTTTCTCTAGCAGTCAGTGTCACCACTATTTCCCCACCTTCATCCAGAGAAGGGTATAGTTCCTTTTTTTTATAAGAGTTTAGGCACAGTACTCACATTGACCTGTGGGTAAGTTGACTCAGGTTTTTGTGATTGACTTTTGACTAAAATTTATAGACTTTTACATTAGTATATAGAGTATGCAAAATACAGCCACATCATATGCAGTTCCTCAAAGTCTGAGGATTTCTTTTTGTTTCCATCATAATCATACTTGGTTGACTAATACTATTGCTCTATAAAGCTATTACATGTAAGAAAATAATCTGCAGGGTTTTAATGTGTTTGTTTGCTGCTCTCTTTTCTTTCTTGTTTTTTTTCTTTTATATTAAGCTAGTAGCCTAAGGGACTGTGGTTGCTTAAAAAAAGTACGGGAGTATCTACAAAACATTATGTACAAATAAGTGCAGTCAAAACAGGCTTGGCAAACTCTTTGGAACACATTTTTGTTTTCCAATAAAAGGGGACTTTAACTAGCGGGAACAAAGAAGGAAATTCCAGTTACAGCAGTAGAGAAATATGAATTCACTTAAAAAATTGCTACAAACTGAGGTAACACCTGTACTTTAAAGATAGAAAACTTTCAAATTAAATGCAAAAATAATTTTTAAAAATCTGGCAATCCTGACAAAGCGAGGCCATTACCAATAAGTATCTATGTGCATTCCCTTCAATACAAAGGGAAACCAGCAAACTGAGCCAAAAGGGGATTTTCAAGCTCTTTGTACCACAGGTCATGATCTTTTCAAGGAGACAGCCATTAGGCACCTGAGATTGCACTCTAATAAGTGAAGTTGACCCCTTCTCTTAAAGAGAACAAATGTTCAGTGGTGCAGGATAACAACAAAGGCATCAACCCTACTTTGTAGCTACAAGTCAGACTCAGGCATATCTGACATATTTGCCATTATATAACCAATACCATAGCGACCATTGGGAGCAGTATCCACAGTTGGAGAACCAGTCTGTTTTCGGTATATCTTTTTGCCAAAATTTGGAGAGGGCACCTCACTTGGACTCTTCCCATTAATCAGACTTGTATCATCTCCCTCAAGATTGATGGCCTCCTTGATAATCCGCCCTCTTTTGTACGAAACAGCTGCCAAGCTACCAGAGCTGTCATCAATAAGATTGCAACGGCGGATCACATATACTACTGGGACAGGGAGCATAGCCAAAACAATGAGAGACACACAGACGATCAGCCCCCAGGTTGGGTAGTTCTGGAATTCTTCAGTTGCCTGTGCAAATACAAAAACAGAAATATTGTTAGACATCTTCCTTTTGCAAAGCTCTCCTCTTTCATAAAACATTTTCAAGCTTTCCAAGTTCTATATTATCAAGTTCTATGCACCAAAAACAGGGATATCTGAAAATATATTTAATCCATGTTTATCTCTGGATTTTTTCCCCCTCAAAATTCTTGGTCTTGCTTCTGAACTACTGAGACATTTAAGTATTGAGACATTTAGCTTTTTATTTCCATTTTTATAGAGTACTGATCTGCAAATACTAATATATATTTACTGAAAATATTAGTTCTTTTTAATTATTTTTGCCTTTGAACCTTCAGAATAATGGAATAGAAGAGATATCCCCATTCTTGATGGAAAACAAATAAATGAAACTAGTGATGGTGTTTTGAGTATTAAATAAAATTCAAGTCTCTTAAAGGCATACAGTTTAGAAGGTTCTGGGAGACAGATTCCAAGAAAGATGCCTGCAAGCAAGACTATGGAGATACCCAGGCTATTAGAGAAGATTATGAGGTACAAGGAAATCAATTTGAACGATCTAGTTAAATTAATAGCCTATGACAAAGAGTGTGCTTCACTAAAGTGTTTTGATCAACATAGCAATAAACTGCAGAATGTGGAACAAGTATATATGTCCTTCAAGCGAAGTGCTGATGTATATATTTCAATTCTCATAGCATTCCCAAATTCTTGGTCAAGTCCACCTTGTGGTCCATCTTCTTACAGCTCCATAGAAAGACTACCTCCCTTTAAGATATATTCATTTGTAAGATTAAGGCTAGATAGATACAATGTCTTGAACAGATACAATGCTTGAACAATGTCACATAAATAAATTAAGCAGAACAGTTAAACATAGTGATTTCAAACAAAATAAATGTATGGTGTAAGATGACAGAGTAAAAAAAAAGAATTGGTAAAGTCCACAGGCATTTAAAAATAGGAATGCAATGGTTTCTTCCTTTTGAAAAAGTTTACAAAGCAATCCTAAGTAAATGATGGGAAGGTGACATCAAGATTAACAACCACGTCCAAAGCCCTGCTTTCCTTCTGTTGGTTCCGAATAGTGGGGAATTTATAGCAGAGTGAGCTGATATAAACAAGGAGCAGGATGCCTTATCCATGAATGTTTGTCCTCTGGCAGGAAGCCACAACCCTAAGTTTGCAAGAACGTAGTATGACTGTTAATAACAGGCCTCTCATTCAAAATGTCACTGTATGTTTAAGCTAACAATG
The DNA here is from genome assembly GCF_037176765.1 of Anolis sagrei. Lineage (NCBI taxonomy): Eukaryota > Metazoa > Chordata > Lepidosauria > Squamata > Anolidae > Anolis > Anolis sagrei. The sequence continues at coordinate 150,810,817 of NC_090025.1, forward strand.
GCACATCGTTACAACTAAGATAAACTCTACACCCTATCCTAACTGCCTCCTTAAATAATTTCTGGAAATTTAAAATGCTTAATTTTTTGTTAAGAAAAATGTTTTCTGAAAAGGGGTTTGTCATAAGTTATAATGTGGAGGATCTAATATAAAAATTCTAACTTCAAATACCTTGTTTTGTATGCCTTGCTATCAGGACTCCTGTTATCTGTGCACTTTCAATATGAGTAGTGCATGTTCCTTTTTAAAAGTCATCACTCACCTTCTCTTCAATCCATGCACTGTAATGAGGAGGACTTAACACCATTTGAACAATGCTAGCTACCAGTAAAGATAATAAAACAACAGGAGAAATATATTTCCATGTATAGTAATAGTATTGGTTTGGAGAAAAGCCAAGCATATCCTTCAAATCTTCCATAAACCTGGAGAGAAAGGAGTATTATTAGTTCAATTTTGATAATTATTTTGTATGTATTCATGTGAGCCACCCTGAATCCCTTGGGGAGATGGGGTGGGGTACAAAAATATTATTATAATATGAAAATATGGCCTAAGACAAAATGTGTTGCCTATTCTGAAAATGTTTGCAAGCAGATGAAGACATTTGGGGGATAATCAGGGGAAGGCTGCTGAGGGGTGGTGGTGGTGTTCAGTTTTTAAATGTATTTTAAATATATTTTATTATATTTAATTGTATTATAACTTTTGTATCTATTACACAAATATTTAATTGTTCTTAATTTTTGTAGTTGCCTTGTTTTTAAATTCTTCTGGCTTGTGTCATGTTATTGTTAGGTGCCTTGATTCCCTATGAGATAAAAGGCAGGATAAAAATAAAGCAAATAAATAAATGAACAAACAAATAGTTACAGTTCTGCATGCACTGGCCCCCATCTAATTAGACTACTGCAATATGCTCTCCCCCATCTAATTAGACTACTGCAATATACTCCAGCAAAGGATCACCGCCTTGTCGGGGCGCTGGAGCTTGAGCACCTCAATGATGTCATGAGCGAAACCGTGAAGGGACACCCAAGACGGGACGGTTGTGGCAGAGAGGTCAGACCAAGCGTGATCCCTGGGGAAGGCAATGGCAAACCACTCCAGTATCCTTGCCAAGAAAACTAAATGGACCAGTATAACCAGAGATATGTCGGTATGCCATTGGAAGATGGGACTCCCAGGTTGGAAGATGGCCAAAATGCTACTGGGGAGGAGCAGAGGATAAGTTCAACTAGCCCCAGATGTGATGACGCAGCTAGCTCAAAGCCGAAAGGAAGGCTAGCGGCCGACGGTACTGGAGGCGAACGACGAATCCGATGCTCTAAAGATCAACACACCATAGGAACCTGGAATGTAAGATCTATGAGCCAGGGCAAATTGGATGTTGTTATTGGTGAGATGTCAAGACTAAAGATAGACATTCTGGGGGTCAGCGAACTGAAATGGACTGGAATGGGCCACTTCACATCAGATGACCACCAGATCTACTACTGCGGACAAGAGGAACATCGAAGAAATGGAGTAGCCTTCATAATTAATAAGAAATTCGCTAAAGCGGTGCTTGGATACAACCCAAAAAATGACAGAATGATCTCAATTCGAGTGCAAGGAAAGCCTTTCAACATTACAGTGATCCAAATATATGCCCCAACCACAGCTGCTGAAGAAGCAGAAGTAGATCAGTTCTATGAGGATCTGCAGGACTTACTGGATAATACACCAAAAAGAGACATTATTTTCATTACAGGAGACTGGAATGCCAAGGTGGGAAGTCAAATGACAACAGGGATCACAGGCAAGCATGGTCGGGGAGAACAAAATGAAGCGGGACGCAGGCTGATAGAATTTTGCCAGGAAAACTCGCTGTGTATAACGAATACTCTCTTCCAACAACCTAAAAGACGGCTTTACACATGGACCTCTCCAGACGGTCAACACCGAAATCAGATTGACTACATCCTTTGCAGCCAAAGGTGGCGGACATCCATCCAGTCGGTGAAAACAAGACCTGGGGCTGACTGTAGCTCAGATCACGAACTTCTTATTGCCCAATTTAGAATAAAACTAAAGAGATCAGGGAAAATACACAGACCAGTTAGATATGATCTCACTAACATTCCTAGCGAATATACAGTGGAAGTGAAGAACAGATTTGAAGGACTAGATTTAGTAAACAGAGTCCCAGAAGAACTATGGACAGAAGTCCGAGACATTGTTCAGGAGGCAGCAACAAAGTACGTTCCAAAGAAAAAGAAAACCAAGAAGGCAAAATGGTTGTCTGCTGAGACACTGGAAGTAGCCCAAGAAAGGAGGAAAGCAAAAGGAAACAGGGATAATAAGGGGAGATATGCCCAGTTAAATGCGCAGTTCCAGAGGTTAGCCAGGAGAGATAAGGAACTATTTTTAAATAAGCAATGCATGGAAGTGGAAGAAGACAACAGAATAGGAAGGACAAGAGACCTCTTCCAGAAAATTAGAAACATTGGAGGTAAATTTCAGGCAAAAATTGGTATGATAAGAAACAAAGATGGCAGGGACCTAACAGAAGCTGAAGAGATCAAGAGAAGGTGGCGAGACTATACGGAAGATCTGTATAGGAAGGATAATAATATTGAGGATAGTTTTGACGGTGTGGTGAATGAATTAGAACCAGACATCCTGAGGAGTGAGGTTGAATGGGCCTTAAGAAGCATTGCTAACAACAAGGCAGCAGGAGACGACGGGATCCCAGCTGAACTGTTTAAAATCTTAAAAGATGATGCTGTCAAGGTGATGCATGCCATTTGCCAGCAAATATGGAAAACACAAGAATGGCCATCAGACTGGAAAAAATCAACTTATATCCCCATACCAAAAAAGGGAAATGCGAAAGACTGCTCCAACTTCCGTACAGTGGCAATTATTTCTCATGCCAGCAAGGTAATGCTCAAGATCCTGCAAGGAAGACTCCAGCAATACATGGAGCGAGAGTTGCCAGATGTTCAAGCTGGGTTTAGAAAAGGCAGAGGAACGAGAGACCAAATAGCCAATATCCGCTGGATAATGGAGAAAGGCAGGGAGTTTCAGAAAAACATCTACTTCTGCTTCATTGACTATTCTAAAGCCTTTGACTGTGTGGATCATAATAAATTGTGGCAAGTTCTTAGTGGGATGGGCATCCCAAGCCACCTTCCCTCTCTCCTGAGGAATCTGTACAAGGACCAAGTAGCAACAGTAAGAACTGACCACGGAACAACAGACTGGTTCAAGATTGGGAAAGGCGTACGGCAAGGCTGCATCCTCTCACCCAACCTTTTTAACTTGTATGCAGAACACATCATGCGATGTGCGGGACTGGATGAATGCAAAGCTGGGGTGAAAATTGCTGGAAGAAACATTAACAACCTCAGATATGCAGATGACACCACTCTGATGGCCGAAAGCGAGGAGGAGCTGAGGAGCCTTCTAATCAAGGTGAAAGAAGAAAGCGCAAAAGCCGGGTTGCAGCTAAACGTCAAAAAAACTAAGATTATGGCAACAAGAATGATTGACAACTGGAAAATAGAGGGAGAAACCGTGGAGGCCGTGACAGACTTTGTATTTCTAGGTGCAAAGATTACTGCTGATGCAGACTGTAGCCAGGAAATCAGAAGACGCTTACTTCTTGGGAGGAGAGCAATGTCCAATCTCGATAAAATAGTAAAGAGTAGAGACATCAGACTGGCAACAAAGAGCCGCCTAGTCAAAGCCATGGTATTCCCTGTAGTAACCTACGGATGTGAGAGCTGGACCTTAGGGAAGGCTGAACGAAGGAAGATAGATGCTTTTGAGCTGTGGTGTTGGAGGAAAGTGCTGAGAGTGCCTTGGACTGCGAGAAGATCCAACCAGTCCATCCTCCAGGAAATAAAGCCCGACTGCTCACTGGAGGGAAAGATACTAGAGACAAAGTTGAAGTACTTTGGTCACATCATGAGGAGACAGGAAAGCCTAGAGAAGACAATTATGCTGGGGAAAGTGGAAGGCAAAAGGAAGAGGGGCCGACCAAGGGCAAGATGGATGGATGGCATCCTTGAAGTGACTGGACTGACCTTGAGGGAGCTGGGGGTGGTGACGGCCGACAGGGAGCTCTGGCGTAGGCTGGTCCATGAGGTCACGAAGAGTCGGAGACGACTGAACGAATGAACAACAACAACAACAATATGCTCTACATTAGGTTTCACTTGAACACTTGGAAATTGCAGCTACTGCAAAATATAGCACTTGACTGCTGTTGGGAATATAAGTGTATAAACAAGCTTTGCTGATGGTGAATACATTTATGGGCTGTAATGTATTGGGACTTGATACTTCAGGAAACACCTTTCTTGTGTGTCTGCCTGAAGATGTTAAGGCTGGGAGGCCTCTTTCTCTTTGTCTCACCACTGTGTCCCTTTTCTATGTCCCAACATGAGGGAGAGCCTTCTCAGCTGTGGCACCCCAACTGTGGAATGCCCTCCCCACAAAGACCCAGCTGGTACCACCATTCTTGTTATTTAGATGCCAAGTTAAAACTTGGTTATTCATCAACACAATTGGGCCTCCCAAAACATAATTATTTGCTTTTTTAAAACTTCTACATTTTAATCATTTTATCCATATTGTATAAAATATTTTTAGTTGTCTTAACTGTCTTTAACCTGTTTAACCTGCTTCAGTACTAGGTGCCATGAGATTTCTTGCTATATGGTGGAACATAAATATTTCAGCACTTACTTGTCTATTCCATAAATGTAAGACATGGCAATGTTTTCCAGAATGACCACAATTAGCAGAGGTAATGTCGCAGAATAGTCATCAAACATCGTTACAAAGTAATTTCCGGACCGCTGCACAAATATCAGGCCAATGCAAAATGCAAGAAGACAGCAAGTAACTATTAAAAAAAAAAAAAACAGAAATGGGGTGAAAGAGTCATCGTGGAAACATTTATATTCTTTGTATGATTTTTCTTGGGGTGAGTTCTCATTTGATACTATATCCTGCCATATCAAATAGCTGTATAGTTTTTCATTTATTTATTCATTCATTCATTCATTCATTCATTCATTCATGCGTTCATTCAAAAAAGTTCTCTGAACATTGAAAAATGCAGAAAATCTCTAATAACTTTTGAAAACTTTTGGGCTTTTTCATTTCTTCACACAAATAAGAAACTGGGTTAACTTGGTTTAATCTTATGTTAAGCAGTCAGGGAATGTTCTGGAGTTTTGCGGAAATTCAGTAGCAGACCCACATTTTGAGGTGAATGTGAACAGTATGACCAGCTCCAATCTAAACTGGTCTGCTGTCTACAAGGCAAATGGGACAGATCGGGCCATGGTCTGTGCATCTCCTCTTCCTCCTGTGGTCACCATGACAGATAGCCAGATAGAGTTCTGGACAACTTCTGACCACCACCAGACAACTAGCATTGCAAAGGTGCCCTTGTGATCAATGAGGAGGGATCACTATGAGATAAATGTACTAAAATGAATTATTTTGCTTTCATTGACCATATCAATTCATACACGATGATTCCTCTTGTTATCCACTCTATTTTTTTAAAACATGCATTTTGCTATTTATCTCTATATATGAATTTTCTTCTGTACTCATATTAAATTTTATTATCGGTGTATAGTTTGAAAAAGCAACTACTTAGTAAAGGTCATCAGAGTTCTTGCCATAGATCTACACTTAAATGTTGTAAATTTTTGGAAACTTTTTTAAAGACAACCTTTAGAGCAAAATAAATATTTCTAAAGTACTTTTATCCTAGAGTTAAATAGAACTTAAGGAAAGAGATATGTAACTACTCACCAGTCAGTATTTCTTTTCTCACTTTGAAGGTGTCAACTATAGGTGTAGTGATCCCTTCAATTGTTCCAAACATGCTGCCAAGTCCCAGATTTACCAACATGAGGAAGAACATAACTGACCAGAAGGGAGAAGCCGGGAAGTGTGTCATGGCTTCTGTAAAAGCTATGAAGGCTAAACCAGTTCCTTGAACAGCCTGTCAACCAAAAATCCAAATTATTAAAACAAGGTAGGAGAACACATCAAAATCAAAGCAGAATATCTCTTATCTGTACAATTAACTGAAATTGGGATAATATAATGATAAGTTGCAATCTTTGAGTCCCACACTTCACAACTTATCTACTGACGACAGAAAAAGTACTTCTGAATAACAGTGGATTTATTAATAATTGTTCTTTATTTTTCTTTGTATGTATGGTCAGGGGCTGCTAATACACTGTCATGAAACACAGGCTTCCTATATAAATTCTTCACAGAGTCAGTGGATGCATGTTGTAGGGTGTCACATTTTAACAGCAGGCTCCAACTCTCCTGTACTTGCATGTGTACATGAAAACTTCTGTAGAGAGTTCCTGGGCTATTCGCATAGAGCACTCTCTTTGTAAGATTAGCAGCTGTGGAAAACAGAGTTCCTGGATGTACTAGTCATGAAGAAGCTCTTGACAGATGTTTTAATAATCAACAGCAGAGATGAGAATCATGTAGGAGTTCAGATATTATTGGATTGAACTCTATTGAATTAACTATGGGTTGGCTCACCATTCAATGACAAATTAAATAGATCTTTTCTCATTGGGACTACTGACTTGGATTCAGGTCCTAGTCAGAATAACCAATAGTTATGAATGCTGTGTTGCAGTCTAATGATATCTGGAGAGTTTAATGAACGTTGACCCTACTGTGTAGATTAGAAATAGAGCCTACACAGTCTAACTTATACACATTCATCAAATGCAGATATAATGTCTGCTATAGACAGAAAGGTGCTCTCTGCTGATATACAAACTGTCACATTAAAGACAGACATGTTTAAGGATATGTGGAACAAGTAAGGAAAAAGAAAGAAAAGGTAGATTTGACAAACCTGTGGATCTCCAAAGTCACATAACACCTCGATAAGACTATACAACGACTACCTGATTATGATGGACATTTTTTGTAGAGCTCGGACAATGTATGTTTTGTCTCAAGCAAAATATCTCTGTTGACTTACAACTCCAGCATAATATTGCCCCATCATATAAATTATTCCATTGTATCTTTATCTTCTATTTACCAGAACAGTCAGTGGCTCTGGGTGAGAAAGTTACTTTATTCTGCTCACTAGAGATGAGCAGCTAAAGTATGGGGTGATTTAAAAAAATATGCCACATAATTTCAGCTCCAAATTCACATTTAATAAGACCTGGACAGAGCCAGACAGAATACAAAACTGTGGGAATATATTAGACATATGGTTTGCTATACTCAGAAGTGTCAAGGAATTGTTTTCAATGGCTATTAAACAGTTGCTTATTTGGGATCTTTCCATCAAAAACAGGTATCTCTCAAACCTTGTCTAGTTCATCTTCAATCAGGCAGGGTTTCAATCCAAGAGGAAATTCTTCTTCTTTTATTTTACGGATGATATCATAAACAAGATTATAATCTTCTGCTGTGATGCTTGAGAAATTAACATGAGCAGGTATGATATCTCTACTAAGATTTCCCATATGCAAAAGGTTAACAATCCTTTCAGAATTTCTGTAAAACACAAGGCAACAAAAAAGCACCTGTCAAGCCAAGGAACTGCGGTGGAAATTCCTAAGTGAAATATTAAAATGGATATAGAAATGAATATTCATACTGGATAATGCATTTCTCATTTATGACATTTGCTTTGAAGCCCAGAACAGCAAACACCACCAAAGTTGCCAGCACAGAAGTGAAAAAATTGATGAAGGACACCAGAACCGCATCGAAATGGCAGTTGTTGTCTCTCTTGTTGTAGCTTGAAAAGGCAATGACTCCACCAAATCCAAGCCCTAAGGCAAAGAACACCTGAGTAGCAGCTTCTCTCCAGACCTTGGGCTCCAGCATTATTTCAAGCTGTTTGAAATTAGACACAATAGATGTCAGCTACAAAACATAGCATTTCTCCAAAATGGAGAGGCAACAAATCATCCAGGAAGATACCCCACATCATCCTACATTCTTATCCCAAACGTCAAACCATAACGCGAATCCAAAATGGATTTCAAAATCTGCCACTGATTATTCTGCTGCACATTGCCCCCTTTATCTGCATCTTTGACAAAACCTATCACACAAATATATTTATCTGATGCTAGTTTGCTAATAATTCGACCCTGCTCCCACAAAAAAGTTCATCAATGTTGTTGCTGACATTAAAAAAATAAAGCTGTATTTAAAATTAGGAGAAAAACCTGATAAAACTCGTGTCATTAAATCTACAGGATTGGTGTCATTTAGCTTGCACACATTCATCATCACAGTAAAATAATTATTACTATTACCATTAAGAGGGCAGGATGTAATTGTTTGCTTCTGCTGACCGAGCAACTCCAAACAGATATTCCCCCAGCTTCCTATGTACTACACTGTAAAATTAATGCAGTTTGACACTATTTTAAGTGCCACAGCTCAATGCTTCAGAATTCTGGGATTTGTAGTCTGGCGACATCAATACTCTTTGTCAGAAAAGGCTAAAGACCTTGTAAAAATACAGGGTTAGTCAAAATGCATAGGCCAATAAGCCATTCAATTGAATGGCTTATTGGCCTATGCATTTTGACTAACCCTGTACAATGTTCAGATTCCATAGCAATGAGCCACAGCAGTTAAAGTAGTGTCAAACTACACTAATTGTACAATGCAGATGCGCCTGCACAAAACCTGCTCTGAATACCTGAAGACCACCCAGACCCATTTTTCAGGTGCTCTGAAGAATGTCAGGGAAATGGAACAGGAACACATTTTTGTCATATTTATGTACCTCTGCTAACATAATGTTGGAGGTAGGCCAGTAATGTAAGGCTAGTACAATTAGGAGGAAGAATGAATGGAAATTTTTGGCAATAACTAACTTAAATCATATTGATTTCTATGGGTCTACTCAAGGAATAAGGCAATATTTAAGCAGAAATTGATAGAAGAATAAGAAAAATATCAGGCTATCTATCTCTCATTTTTCTAGTTATGTTTTTAGAGTCCAGAGATATAAATTGAGACTACTCATCTTACTCCTAAAGTATGAGAATACCTTTCCAGATTTCTACAGATGTAAAAAACAGATTATTCCTTAAAATATACATTAATATAATTAGTAACATTTACTCTGAGATATTTTAATACCAAGACTGTAAAGAAAGTGTGAAACGTACACACTCTCACATACAGTCATACTCATGTTTGCTCGCTAGATGGTGCTAAATAAACATCTTTCATTCTCTTGAAATTTCTACCTGTTGAATGTAGTGCCTCACTTCTTTTTCTCTCCATTTTGCTTAGTCCTGGAACAGTTCTTTTTTTCTTAATGTTTCTATCCTAAAGTAATTTAACTACTACTAAGTTAGGTTGCTGTGCATTTTTGGCCTGTATACCAGGCTGTATGGCCATGTTCCAGAAACATGTTTCAGGAACATGGCCACACAGCCCAGAAAACTCACAGCAATCTAGTGATTTCAGCCATGAAAGCCTTCGACTACTACTAAGTTCACCAGAAGCTCTCTTCCTCTCCCTCTGCACTGGATCAAGCTTTGTAAATTCACCTAAAGGCTGATTAAATATGAATGTGTGGGTTTAAGGTTGCAACTTCATGAATACTTCCTTGGAAGCAAATCACTGAAATCTGTGGGAATTACTTATAAATTTGCACAGTATACTGGGAAAAGAACTATGGAAAAGCTTGTGAATGTCATTAAAAGGGTCCTATCTTGACCTAACATTTTGAGTTACGCTGTGAAAGCTCCGTCTCTGAAACTCTGAAGAGGGCTGCCAATCAGTACAGATAAGACTGAATGAGATGAGTTTTATAGCATCAATGAGGTTTCTTGAGGTCACACTATAAATTGAAATTGTAGTCAGCTATCCACATTTGCGAGTTTGACTTTTATGGATTTGATTATTCATGGATTTGATTAAAATGTTCCCTCTGGGAATCTCTATCTGCTCAAATTTCTACTGAACCATACAATCATACTGGAGGACCTAGATTTCCTATGCAAAATATTCTGCAGGAATCCCTGGGTCTTCCAGCGCAAAATATGATCAATAATAATATTCAATGAGAATTGAAATTTTACTGGAGGACATAGAGATTCCTAGAGAAGTGTTTTCTCAGGTTAACAAATAACCTTTTTTTTTCTCAGTTTCCATTTATGTGGTGGTCCTGCACAATGAATTTGAAGGGTTGACTACAATCCACAGCAGGTTTGATATTGCCATGTAGATCAGTACATATTGTAGGTTATCAATATTGCTGTGTAATCTTTACAATACAGCAGCCTAAGCCCACTAATCAGAGTTAGACCAAACCCAATGAAATTATGTCAACATAAGTGTTGACATAACCAGTATATATTAATTCTATGGTTTTATTCTATCTGAAACTTTAGATCAATGAGTTCTCAACCCCCAAAATCTAGTTATGTCTCACTTATTTCCACATCACCTACTAGTATATAGCTTAATATTGGACTGTACCCAATACTTAATGCCAACGTTGAGATGCAAATGGATAGTGGATCATGAAAAGGGGAGCGTCATGTGGAGAGTCTCATGTGAGATTCAGGTAAAACAAAACAAAATGAATTGCGGTGACAAAGTGCAATGATGGAACAAGATATTACTGCATTTTATGCAGGAGATTTTGAGATCAGCTAATTCTCCCAAATGACCATTAAGAATTTGTAAATATGATCAAGGAATCTTATCAATGATTTGTATACACACAACTGTTGGAAATATTGCCTGGGATTTTCAGCCACCTAAACTATCACAGATGCCCATATTTAGAGGGATTAACATGATCTCGGTTCTATCCAACTGTTGCTTGAGTCTTCCCGTGTGACTTTTCCTAAATCTCTTAATCATGCTCCAGCTTAATTTTTCATCATTCACATATGACTAATACTTACAGGTTTCTATTCTGTATTTGGCTTAAGGGATGGGAGAGTTTTAATTTTTTTTAAAAAAAAACACACACACACACACAGGCATTTCTTACTACTTTGTAGTACTACCTTACTACAAATGATCTTTTGTATGAACTTGGGAATCTTCCATTGTGAAAAAATTATAATATAATAACCTCAATGCTTTGACAGCTCTTTTAGGATTATAATAATATATTATAAGACCTCATGGATTTTCACTAGGCTCTTCTCATCATTTTACTGTTGAATTCTCATTTGTCAGGTGCTTTTATATAACTTGAATTTTCTTGTAATGGGACAAATATTATTAAACATATTTTTTATGCAAGGATTGTGTAGGCAGATATGTGAAGCTGGTTCTAAGAGCTATGTGTGACTTTTATATACTTGGGTTGAAGATTCTGAGTTCATCAATAAATCTGGTTAAATAAAGTCAATCTAGGCTACTCTAGTGGTAGAACAATGCCAAACTAATGTTGCTAATTTCTCAAAATGATTCTTTCTATGCATTTTAGTATGTGACTCACAATGCATCTAAATTCTACAATTAATACAGTACGGCACCACTTTAACCACCTTGGCTCAGTGCTATGTAATCATGGGATTTGAACTATTGAGGAGGCGCCTAGGTCATATGGATGCCTCTGCATTAATTCTACAATTCTACAATGTACATGCACCCTCAATGTTGTGAGTTCCCCAGTATATTTCTATGTTCTGAAACATGAGTCCAACTAGACAAGGTTGTAGGAGGTCAGTTCACCCATCAAACTTAAGACTGATTAGACTCATTGCTATCCCTCAACCTACCTCGCAGGTCTTAAGAGGGAAAGAATAGGAAAAGGGAATAACTGGTAGAGAAGAATGTTGGAAGAAATCATAATTTATATTTCTTCACCTTTTTAATATGCACTTCTTAAAAACCTAGTACAGAGTACTTTAGAAAACAAAGGGGAAGGAATTAATCTAGGTTCAGAAACTATCTGCAGAAATATACTTGAGCTTATGAAATGTAGATTAGTCATCCCAAATTCTTAAACTGCTGTGTTGTTCTCTTGTTGTGGTTAGATAAAATTCTGAATGAACTTTGGATTCACATTTGTAGTAGACTCCCTTCAATCTCTCTCTCTTTCTTTGAGTCTGTCATGCACATGGTGTAACAATTGCTTCGCCACACTACAAATCTACACACAAGAAGACCAGTTTGAATCAAGCAATCACATGATTATTTTGGTGATAAAATCACAAATGTATATGTGTAAAGGGGCAAAGTGTATAAAATTGTGAATATTGGGGGGGGGGGGGGGTCAAATCTCACAGCAGGTATCCAGTCTATCAATCAGCGTCTTCCAAATGATTGCAATATAATCTGATCCCATAGTTTATTCAAACTATTCAGGCATAAAACAAATTGCCTAAGACAAGCAAACAAAACAAGAAGAAACCAAATACATACCTTAGGGGTAAACATATGACGAATACCATCCAATGAACCATTTAAAAGCAGCCCTCGGATTAGAAAGCATATAAGTACCACATAAGGGAAAAGAGAGCTAAAATACATTATCTGAAAAACAGGGAAAAGAAACCACATCTTAGAAAAAAATTACATTTATGTCTTAGATCTGATCAACTCTATTGTTTGCTCAAAAATCTAAGATCAAAGTTCTGATACTATTCAAATTCTGTATTGGTTTAAGACATTTGTAAAGACCAAAAACTTCAAGCAATGTGGACTCATTAAGAAACAAATACTTTTTACTTAAAAACTGTTGTTTAAAAATAGGAATGAAACAAATGACAAATACAGTGTCATCAGGGCTGTGTTATGATTAAGAAGATTCTGATGTGATAGATATAGAAACCTACCACTAGAATGAGCTACGAACATCCCAAGAAAGATATTATCTGAGATTTATCTACATGAGTTTAATAGCTGGCACTCACTGTACACTTGGTCGTGGTCATCTTCAGGATAGTCAGAGGGTTAATCCAGTTTAGCATCACATTAGGAAAAGTTGAAAGGATTCTTTAGAGTTTGCCCCAAACTCCAGAGCAATCCCACAGCTGTGACCCAGTTTGCATAGTATGACTAGGTCCGATACGTACAGGTCTGCTATCTAAATGGGCCACCAGCACCACCTCTTTTCCCTTGTGATCACTGACAGACAGCTTTATGACAGTCCCTGGCCATTGCAAGTGCCACATGTTGAAACCAGCAAATGTTTCCACATGAAGAGAGGAAAGGGAATTGCTCCCTCCTCCTCCCTGGTCATATGAGTGCCTCTGCTATTGTCACAATGGAGCTCTTTGGTATTCTGGCAGTGTTTTTTTGGGGTTTTTTTATTTGGTGGGAGTTGGTATTTTGGGGGGGTATTCTGGCAGTGGTGATAGAAACGCAGATGACAAGGTGATTCCCGGGGGGGGGGGGGGGCAAAGCTATCTTATGACCTCATCACAAAAAGGCACAGGCATCGCCAAACACCTCAGGGGCCAGGGGGAACCCATCACCTCATGTCTCACATCATCTGACTCACCTAATTCACCATCCCACAGGAGAAAGTGTCAACCACCCAGCTTCCCCCCTTTGTTCCTGGCAGAACAGGTAAAGTCTCCTGTGTTGCTGCTGTGGTGGCATGCTCCAATTTGTCTTTCCTTTAAACATGGAGCCCCACCTCATGCTTCAATAGAAGGATGCTTTCCACAAGAAAAAGCAAAATACTGGATCCAACTTTTGTAGTTAAGGGAAGGATTTTGTTCTTTATCACTTATAAATGTTCTTTTCCTCACAAGGTGAAGTACAGAGCTTGAAGCCCTTAGAATAGTGTCACAGAAATTGCATAATATTTTGATTCTGTGAAAACAGAATCTTTAAAGCATATTATTGCACAATATTTCTTTTAAACACCTGCTGAAGGATAACGTTACAGCGTAATGATATTTTGCCTTATGATCCTTATCTTTGCTGAGAAAAACATCTTTACCAGAAATGGCCACATTTTAATTATTCTAGTACTGAAGTTGAGTTTAATAACCCTGCCATAAGGAGCTCATATGGGTTAAACCTCTAGGAAGATGAAAATCTTGCTATTTCTCTGAAACCTTACTTTTGTTCTTCAACAACACTGAATTCACTGTTTACTAAGTGAATATAATAAACAGAAAAAGAAGGGAAACTTCCCTTTTGTCATCATGGCTATGTTTGTAAAGTAACTGTTGTCAGTACCTTATTTTCTACTGTTCAATTTCAGTTCGAGTTAGTGATGGTTATTTAGTGCTTATTATATTATTTTGAAATTGTATACATTGCCTTGAGAAAGCAATTGCAATCTGACAGGCAGGTTATATAATTGTTGCAGAAAAGTCACTCCCATGAGAGGAAGAAGGACTGACTTCTGAGTCAGGATTACACTACACAGCTGGTAATCTTGGATATCACTGGTAATATCTGCTCCCAATAAAATGAAGCTTGTGAAAGTTGTTCCCAGGCGTCGGTGGTTATTTGAAATGCCATGTGAAAGCAGGAATTCTTCTTTGCCATTGGTCTTCTTAGACCACTTTCCAGAATTACTCAGATCTCTTGCCCTAGGGGGTGGACATAGTGATAAGAGTTCCCATGTGAGTAACTGTACACAAGTTTGACTGAAGAACATGCCGTCCACTTGATTGACATGCCAGAATAACTTACAAAAGAAAAGAAGAATCAGGGCGGACTGAAAACTGGGACATGTTACAACCAAGATATATCTGGAAAAGTATATTAATTTCTCTATCCATAAATAATGCCTCAAATAGGATCCAAAAGGCTGACTCTGGACTTCAATTTGATGGGGTAGTAAATAAATGCATTACGCCTCCAGGATGGAGATTTTATTCTTCTGGTTAAAAAAAAATGAGATCACTTCATGTAAAGTAATTATCTTCATAATCAGTTTGGTCATCAATTTTAATGTGATTCCCCCAAGTTATGGTTTCATGAAAGAAACCAAGACATGATCAGCTATTCAAACTTTCTTTGTAATCTCTATTCATCATGACCATCTGCTTTCTATAGTGTCCTATGTATTCTTGCATTTCCTTCTTCAAAATCCCACCTTTACAGCTTTTGCATCTTACTTCAGTATAACCATATCACTCTCTGTCTGATCCTTTCTGTGTCTCTGCTACCCCATTGTGCTCATTTTGCCCAATACCCTTCAATGGTTGGCATGATGGGAAGGCATCTCATGTGAGCTGCTCACTTGGGAGCCAACATGCAAGATCTTTGTGTTTGTTTTGCAGGCCTCCTTTTTCACTTGTGTCCTGGGTCGATGTAAATTTTGTCATCTGTCCTTAAAGCTTGATTGTTTCATGGATGAAGTGCAGAATCAGAAAGAGGAAATACTATTCAAGAAGCCAATTGGCAAGCCCATTCTTTGTTGTGTTTTCTTTCTTTTTTTTAGTCATGTGCTGATACATAATTACAACCATAATCTATGGAAAATCAAAACAAAACAGGTTCTCATACTGCAACACTCCCACTTTTTATCTAAAAAAAATTCTATATTTTAAATAGAGTACAGTTTTCCCAACTGAGATTACCAAAAGGCATGGTGAATCATAGCTTCCAGCCTGCCAATAAAGACTTTATAGGCAAAGGGGTGTGGTAGATAAGAGCTGAGATGGCTAGTGTGAAGAAAACCTAAATTATGGAGGAAATAGATACTCACTTTCCCTGAAGACTGGATGCCTTTAATCATTGCAAGGCACACCATAACCCAAGCAGCCAGCAAGCAAACTGTCATTTTCCAGTTCAGACCTCCACTCTCTGAGATAGAGCTTGAAATATTGAGTGCTTCTCTATACCAGTAATAGGTTGTAGCAGAACTTTTTTCACATTCTGGCTCCACAACTGAATGAAAAAAATGTAGTAGGGTAAATACACAATTTTAATTGGATACTAAACAAAATGACATAAAAGCAGTTCAAGAATGGTTTTTCAACACAGCCGAAAGCAATCCCTGTAGTTTGCTTTCATAGTATGTAGCTACTTGCTTAGATTGTTATGATCATTTCAAAATCCAGAAAATTGTGTAAATGTTTTTTATTGTTGCTGCTGTTCTGTTCCAGTAGATCATAAACACAGTCTTGTTATTGCTTAAAAATTCTGGGGATCTTTATATATGTGGTAAAGGACATAGAACATTGGTCCTATACCCAGTGTGTGTATGTATGTGACTTCAAATCATGCATCTGAGATTCATTGACAGTCCCCCATCCAAGTACTAATCTGGGTTGACCCTGCTTAGGTGCAAGATTAAACATGATGCCGTGCCTTTGACTATAGGTATCCTATACCAAGAACTGATAGTAATACTAAACATTCTTACGTGTGAATTTTTACTACTGTTCTTAGTACCCCATATATGTGTGTCTTCAAGCAACCTGCTAACTATAGTAGCCCCATAAATTTTACTGAGTAGCCTTAGAGGGAAAAGCTTCAGAAGTAGTTTGTTACTGACGCCCATTAAAAAATATCCTACAGCATCTGGTATACCTTAGTGATCCCTCATCCAAGTACTAACTAGGCTTGAATCTGCTAAGCTTCCATGTTCAGCTTGGAACTGGTGCCATTAGGACATTTAGGTTTTACTACTTCTACCACTATTTCCACTACTACTTTTATTTATATCTCTCTTTTTTTTTTCAAGTGAGCTCAAGTTAGACATTGCATGGCTTTCTTCCTTCTCACTTTGTACTAAAAACAATTCAATGACATCACTGGAGAAACAGTGATTGGCACAATGTCACCTTATGAATTTCTTGGCTCTAATCATCATCATCATCATCATCATCATCATCATCATCATCTTTATTTGTATCCCGCCAGCATCTCCCCCAACAGGGACTCGGGGCGGCTTACATGAGGTCAAGCCCAAACAACAAATTACAATAAAATAAAATACAAATTACAACAAAATAAACAACATTGCAGTGAAGTACAAAACATATAAATACAATAAATAATATACACAAAACATAAAAAAGCAGTAAACCAAACATAATGACAGTGAGCAGGCTGCATGAAGACTAGAACCAGAGGCCACATCTACATTGGTATATAATCCAGTTTCTGAATTCAGATTGTCTGCTTTGAACTGGATTATATGGCAGAGTAGACTCATATAATCCAGTTCAAAGAAGATAATCTGGATTCAGAAACTGGATTATACACCAGTTTAGATCCAGCCTGAATCTCTCAATTCCCAGTTTATCATTCAACCCCTACACTACTAGTGAAGTCTGCTCTGACCTAACTTTTTATGTTCATAAAGTCATAAAATCATAGAGTTGGAAGAGACAAGGGTCATCCAGTCCAGTCCCATGCCATGCAATTAAAAACAATTCAAATTAAATCCATAAAACATATATATGTGGTAAAGGACATAGAGAATTGGTCCTATACTGTACCAACTTACCTATCCGAACGTATCTTAGCCTATCAGCCCACCAGGACCCTAAGATCTTCTGGGAGGTCCCTGCTCTCTATCCTGCCTGCTTCACAGGTGCGGCTGGCGGGGACGAGAGACAGGGCCTTTTCTGTGGTGGCCCCGCGGCTATGGAACGCCCTCCCCATGGAGGTAAGATCAGCCCCCTCATTGATGGTTTTCCGGAAAAGACTAAAAACCTGGATGTTCGAGCAGGCGTTCGGTTAACTCAGTGCAATAAGTGTAATGATTGAAGGACTGGCAATTTGGACGACGAAACTGGATCGCGATTTTAGTCAAGAGATGAATTGGATGGTTTATTGATATATGTATTGTGGATCGTGTTTTTATGCTTTTAAACTGTATACTGTTGTTTGTTATAAGTTGTTGTAAACCGCGTTGAGTCGCCGGCTAGGCTGAGAAACGGCGGTATACAAGTATAGCAAATAAATATGTGCTTTCAAATCATCTGTTGACTTATTGCAAGTCCATAGGAATCCATATAAAAATAGAATACCTACTTTAATATAAAAAAATATACAAAGCCTACCTACCGTATTTTTGCCAAGGGAAACTATTGGAAGCATTTCATCAATTGTGGGTATGATTATAAAAAATCCACACAAAGGGAAAACGAAACAAGGAGAAAGTGACTGCATAAGGAATAACAATATAAAGGATATTTGCAAGTGCTTTTGTCGTAGAAAAAAAATGTAATCTTCACAAGATTTTCACTTTTTTTGTGGAAATCCAGGACTTGGGGTGTCCTTGCATTCTCCAGTTTTTTTGTGAAAAACACAAAAATATATTTTGAACACAAAATATTGCATTTTGCCCAAAATGTATTCAGACAAATATAATGTTAACAAAACCTTCAAAATGTGAAAAAGATGTGCATTAAAAATGTTTGTAATGTCGCCTAACAGAAAGAACATTTTTGAAGGTTTTTTCTTCCATGCAAGACCAAAAAAACTGAGGATTTATATCTCTAAAAAAGAACCAAGTGCAAAGGTCCATATAGCTTAAAACAGTTAGAATCAACTCAATGCACAGAAACATTAGTGACTTTTTGATTTTATTTGTATTTAAATTTGGGTATTTTATACTGCATTTCAGAAAAGATACTAACAAGCAGCAGCAACTAGATTTAGCTATACAAATAATACAATCACATGTATATTTATTCAGAAGTAAGTCCCACTGAATTCACTGGACTTATTTCCAGGAAAGTATACACAGGATTGCAGCCTCTATGCTTTTAATTAACACAGCTGCACTAAAAGTAAGTGGTGGGAACTGAAATTTTCACCAGAATACCAGGAAATCGCTAGAAAATAACAATGGATTTAAGTTGAATTATTTCTACAAAAGTATAACTCCTTTGGGGCTATTTTTTTCAATAGTGCAAAGTTTATAAAGAGTTTAACATTGTAATTTGAAACAAAGAAGAAGGAAAATTTTGATCTAGTGCAGCCAAAACTTACAGGTATGAGAAGAGTTTTTCACCAAAGGACACTGGTCCCATGGCAAAGGGTGTTGAAAGGACTGAGAAAAGTAAAACAAACTCCATCCAATGATGACATTGTAGTAGAGAGCCACAAAAAAGCACACCTGAAAGAAAAAAAGAAGCACT
Organism: Anolis sagrei; assembly: GCF_037176765.1. NCBI lineage: Eukaryota > Metazoa > Chordata > Lepidosauria > Squamata > Anolidae > Anolis > Anolis sagrei. The sequence continues at coordinate 150,829,896 of NC_090025.1, forward strand.
TTTTAAAAGCTATTTTCTATTCTATAACTTAACATAGGTACAATCTGTGCATTTTGAGATCTGTTTATTTAAAATGTTTTTCTGATTTGTTATATATTTTGCTGGCACTGAATGTTTATCATTTTGTTTTATATTGTTGTAAGATGCCCTATGTCCCCACCCTATGTCCCCTTGGGGAGATAGGGTGGGCTAGAAATAAAGATTATTATTATCTTGCTATAGCTTTGCTGATAATCTCTGTCCTTGCAGTCAAAGTTTTGTGAGTCCCTTCTGACCACAATGTGTCAATGCCATCTTTGTGATTGATTATATGCTCTTCAAGATAGTAGGAGTAATAGAACTGACAGCACTGTATTTTTAGAACACTATGTAAAAATACACTATGTAACAACACTAGGTGAGGGTGGGGGAATATAAATCTGGGAATAGATGGTGTAATAAGACCTATATTATGTTAAATGTTTTGATACAAGTAAATAAAGCTTTTAAAAATTATATGGTCTTCAGAATAGACAAGCAATTTCTAGATTTCACACATATGAGAGCATTTGTTTCTATGGAAAGCCAAATACAGATACTGAGACTCAAAATTCTCAAAACTGATCTCCTTAATATGGAGTCCTACCCAAAGACATCTATGGTAACCAATACATGACACTGTTTAGAAGAGTGCATTCTGCAGATCTGCTTCTCTGGAGAAAATATTAAAATCTGCAAAAAATGTATTTGCATAAAAATCTCTTTTTTATTGTTCAAAAGATTTCAAACCAATATTGGGGATGTCAAGGTAAGGTGGGTTCCTTTTTCATTTATGGTAGAAATTGAAGAAGGAAAAACTGTACTGCTCAAAGTTTTATATATTAATCCAAAATAATTAAAGGTTTTGCAAAATTGTTTTAGTTGGGGATTATGGATAACGAACTGGAGACTAAATTTGGATAACTTCTTCAATATATGACAACAGCAGGAAGAATATGGGGTACTCAAACTTGGAAATGGACTTATCACCAATGAAAGAATGGATTGTTAAGGTTGGCCTAACTTGCTAAATTAACATACATTTTGAAAGATAAGTCAGTTGAAGACTTTCTGAAAGACTGGAACCCATTAACAGATTTTATGAGCAATAAGAGATTTCTTATCCAGAAATCCAAAATATGCAAAAATCCAAACTTTTCCACATAGGGGGGCTGAGACAGTCACACCTTTACTTTTTGATGGTTCAAATTTTGTTTCATGCACAAAATTACTAAAGTATTGAGCATAAAAGTACTTTCAGGCTATGTGTGTAAGGTATATATGAAACATAAATGAATTCTATGTTCAGACTCAGATCCCATCTCCAAGATATCTCCTTATGTATGTGCAAAGAATTCCAAAATCTAAAATAATCCAAAAATAAAACACTTCTGTTCCAAAGCATTTTGAATAGGGGATACTCAACCTGTGGTTTGAGGGATTACAATCATGGCAATAGTGTCATAATCACCTGTATCACCTACTTGTGTTCACAGTTGCGAACACAAGTAGGTGATACAGGATTCCAGTCTACAAAATTAATCCTATGATAGATTACCATTTTCAGACAAAAAAAATTGAAACAATCCTATTATACAGTAAGGTTTTGGAAACATTCAGTGACTTACTATACAGCTTGCAAATCCAATTCCACCAAGCTTCGGGCTGATATAATTCCATACTCCAATGCTTCCACGGCGGATTCTCTGACCCACTGAAAGCTCCAGGAAGAAAAGTGGGATCCCTATGACCAGCAGCAGAATTAAATATGGCACAAGGTATGCACCTGTTTAACCAAAGAGGTTGTTGTATAAACATTAGAATATGGCAACTGGTAAACAAGTGTCAGTCTCAACATTAATGTCAAAGAGAAGTGCAAAGACCAGAACAAGGGCAGATGAGTGACTGGAATAACCTTTCTTAACAGCAAAGCCTATTGGCCTTTGCTAAATCAGAGTTCACTTTAGAAGCAGTTAGCTCTGGTTCAGGATTCAATGGAGTTGGGGAATAAGCTCAGGGGGGAAAGTACAAAGGATAAAATGACTAAGAAATTGAGACAGAGGATGTGGGAAGAGGATTTGCAATATTATTATAGTCCCTTAATGCCAAAACAGGTAGTCCAGTATCAACCTGTGATTAGGGCCATTCTTGCAGCAGTAAAGTACCCGAAAGGGTCGAGAGCACTGCTAACTTGTCTGCAAGTATGGCTAGACTAGGATATGAACTCCTCATTATTCTGACCCTCTGCCTGTCTCTGAAACTAAAAGGCACTATATTATCCTTAGTGTTTATTGGTATCACAGATGCTAAGGAAATTAAGACGTATAAGAATGGTTCCACTTTCTATTTTGTATATGGGAAACAAGCATGTTTCTGCTTGTTTTATTTTATGTCTTTTTTTGCTTTCAAGTTTTTTCTTTACAATGTTATTAACACCCACGTCATTTTGAAAGACTGTGAAATTAAACCACAGACATTTACAACACTAGGTTTTTGTTCACATAATTATTGCCCAGCTCTTGCCAAAGGAAGATGCAACATTTAATAGGAATTTTCAGGATCTTTGCGGGAATAGATGGCTTAACTGATTATCTAAATCCTGATACCTTCTTCTGAGACTGTGGCCATCTAAAGGACTGTTTCCCTTAGCTCAATGTTGGGATCAACAAAAAATTGACAACAGTTAAAGTTTTCTAAATACCACCCATTTACCTAAATCAGTTAGGAACAATGTGCAGTGTTTACAGTGGACTGTACAGAAACTATTTCAGCTGTACTCCACAGAAGGAAAATAATTCTGTTTAGCAAGCCTTCCAAATACTGATTTATTATCAGTAAATGTTTGATTTTTACACCTATTTTATGTACCTGAAGTCATAATAAAATTTCTCAGGTGGAAAGGGGTCACAAATGGAAAAGGTTTTAGAAGTCCTGATCTAAAGTATCCCTGGCAGGTATAGTGTGAAGACTTTTCTTACAGAAGAATGTTGTGGCCACAAGTATTGCACATGATGTCATGGCTGCTTACCTTTTGTCATTCCAAAGCATATCTTTCTAACACCCGAATGTGCCCTACTGATTCCTTTCCTCCTTCAGAATGAGTATACCCCCAATTCTCCTCCAGAAGGTTTGAAGGGCTTTAGGAAAGTAAAGGATACTTTACTCACTTTTAAGGAAATTTTGAGAAGCCACTTACACAGTGGTATAGGAAAAGTGCCATTGTCTTGTAGTGTTTCAAGCACTGGACTACAACTCTGAAGACTCAACCTTGGAAACCTGCTGGGTAACCTTGGGCAAGCTGCACTCTCTGAGCCTCCGAGGAAGACAATGGCAAGCCCCCTTTGAACAAATCTTGCTAATAAAATGGCATACTAGGTTCATATATGGAGCGCCATAAATTGAAACAACTCAGCAGCACACAAAGAGCAATTTTCTAATAAAGATATACTTGAGAGAATGTGAACTTGCATGCACAGATATCCAGGTGGGATTTTCCTCCTGGTATTTACACTGTGTGCCAAGCAACATAATCTGTAAATTTGCCCATTTACAAAAATGGCAGAATCATTCAGTAATTATGAGAAAATCAAATAACTATGAACAGCAACAGGAAACTATACAAGGCCTGTTTTGTAGCTCCAGGAAGAATACTTGCCAGTAATTTGCAGTAAATGGGGGTGGTCACATTTAATTCATTTTGGCAAAGAGGGAAATAATGCCAAATAAACACACACACCATATATAATATATACAGACAGTGTATGTGAGAGAGTGCGTCCTAAAACACAAAACCTCTGCCTCAATTCTGTGAGCTGATGTGAGGTTGGAAATCATGCCAATATATCTCTATCCTTCACTGGGTTAAGCAAGCACAGTTTTAGCATTGGGTACAGTTCATACCCATAAGATTAAGAGTGCAATCTTCATTTAGTGTCACATCTAGTTTGGCACTAGGAGACAACACTGCTTACTACAGGAATATGAATGAGATATGAAAATAAATAGGGACCAAGCATGTCAGTCTTACACAAACAAAGCCAGTAAGCAAATATAGAACTGTACCTCCTCCATTTTTTTGACATAGGTATGGAAATCGCCACACATTCCCGAGACCTACAGAAAATCCAACTTGGGCTAGAATATATTGAAGTTTGCTGTTCCAGGCTGGTCTCTCATCTTCTACATCAGATCCTTCTTCCACATCTACTTCTTTGTCCTCTGAATCATTAACAGACAGCTCGCTTTTCTTGAAAGCATCTTCGATAGAGTCTTCATTTGACAGGAGATCCTTAACTGACTCGATGACATCATCATCTATTTCTCTTTTTACCACTTTGCTGTTCTTAGGCATTTGAAATGGGGAAACGATAAAAGCCAGATCAACTTTCCTTCAGATGGGCTATCCAGCCTCAGTCGATACCTGTTTTTTGCCAAGTCAAAAATGTTTGGCAAAAATATCAACAGAGTCCCTTTACGCAATGTGATCAAGATGTTTGCAATGGCTTGCTGTTCGGAATGGCTTGCCGCTAACATAAATACCTGCAAACAAATGATTGCATTGAAAAGATTGTGTCAATTGTGATTTAAAGTTTATTTGTTCCATAAAATGACAAAATGCATAACACTCGATTTTGGTTCACATACATAAAACCTAAATGATCAGTTGGTAGTATCTAGAATTTCAGCTATTACGCTATATTGCACCATATAAACCTTTTGGGTATGCTAATTGTTTTTTGGAGACATCTATTAAAAGCTGTATTATTGGACCGTGGAATCAGCTCACTTCTTTTTTCCCATTTGTCAGCAATACCATGTTCTGTGTATGCAGATGTTAAAGCAATTATGTGCATAGAATAAAATACAGTGGTTATACAGTGTTTCCTGGAAGTGTCCAAACAAACCATGGGAAGACAGATAGATGAATAGATAGGAGAGAGGTTCTACACATCTAAAGAAGAATGCATACTCATGCAACTGTATTGCTTTAATCATCTAGTAATTCAGAATTCCCTATTCAGTTTTTTAGGTAATTAGTAATTGTATTTGTTATAGTGGAATCTAATTCATGATCACTGAGACAGAGTCACAGGGATGGTTAGCCAGATTACATCCTGACTCCCTCATTCTTCACCAACATAGAAAGCATAATATCAGAAAAGGTAAACAATGGGCAGACTGGAGGCTTCTCATGTGATGACTGGGAAAGTGTCTGCATACACAAGAATGAATACCTACTTTTTAATATCTTCAGTATACAAGAGGTGTTCTAAAGGCTTCCCTCCCATTGCTCACAATGGGAAGGATAAGGATTATTTTCAAGAAAAACCAAGTGAAATGATTCAATGAATCCCACACCTTCACATCTACTATATTGGTGAGAGGTAGGGAGGCCTTAGGAAACATCAGAGCACTTTCATTCTGTCACAGGACTGATATGCCCTTCAACTCTTATGATTTGGCAGGGACAATACTAATTAATCCCTAGTCATCCTATTTTTTAGCTGTTTTAAAAATGCCCCAGTTTCTCTCTTCTTTTTCTAGGTTCCCTGTGTCCTCAGCTTGTTCTCAGGTTTTAACATGTTGTTTGTGTGCCTTCAAGTAATTTCTGATTTATGGCACCCCCAAAGCAGACTAATGGGAAATGCATAGAGTGCTTCACTGATTCATTAATAGGCAGGAAAATACTATAGGACTTGCAAACTGCAAGAAATACGACTGGAGATACAATGCTTATAAACATGATTTTTTGTGCCACAACTCCCTGAATACTCCAGCCAGTCAGAAAATGAAAACTTCAGTCAGAGCTGAAGTGGAAATGATTACTGAATTATATCATATAGGAAGTTGAATTTTTACTGAAAATGTATTTTTGCAGATTCAAAGCCCAATGCAACAGGCGTTGTTGGCAATTTTTATTAGTACAGATACGATTTTTAAAACATAGGGATTGTTCCTGCTCTTGAATTAAATTGGTTCTATGTGCAGACCGACTAATAAGCAGATTCAAGAGCTGAGTTTGGTGAGAGTTATGTATTGCTTCACACTCTACAATGCTGATGGCAATACAGTCCTGCTTAATCACACAAGTGGTTTACTTCACTTTGGATAGTTTTGTGACAATCCAGTGAATGTGGATTAACTTCCAAAATGGGTAAGCAAACTGTCTATATGCACTCAGCTCCGCTCATAGGCTGACTACGTCGGTCTTGTCATGTGAGTTGGGCCTGAGGTTACTATTAAGTCAGTCTGCCTTTCTGAAATCCCCAAGGCAAGTTTGTCTTGCATAAGAGTATTAGACAAGATAATGGGTATGAGTAGTCAAATTTCCCACAACAGGGTAGCACTGCAATTTTATTAAGCGAGTCATGTCCTTCATATAGAAACATTCTGAAGTCAGTGCAGCTTTCTCATTACAGAGCAATGGTTTTCCCATAAATTTTAGAGGCTTTATCACATGTATAAAATGAATACTTCTTTGTTTACATAACAAAAGTACTAGAAACTAAAGTTCCCAGGTACTCTGGTAATTGTAACTAAGTATTTGCTTGACCGATTTTTTATTATTTTAAACTTAATTTTATTGTTTCTTGTTGGGATTTTTTATTATAAACTACCTTGGTGTTTTCATTATAAAAAATAGATAAATCAGAGTTGAGATGAAATACAGAGATTAGCCCTTGGAATGTTTATTTATTTATTTAGCTAGCCATTCATGTTGCTCTACTATCCAACTGACAAATGCCTTGAAGAGGACTGTAACCATACAAATCCAAAACAACTGATAAAACAGCAACTGAAAGAGTAAGCCAACTAATATGGAAAGTAATATACCACCCAAAATTTCACAGAAAGAAACTGGGACTACTTGAGGGAAGTGAAAGGACAGGATTAAGTCGTATGAAGTAACAATATTGGGCAGAGGGAGCAGACAATAGAACAGATAACAAAAATACTGCATTCCATGTTAAATGCTTGTTGAATGTGAAAGATCTTAGCCTGAAATCTAACTCTATTAGCAGAAGGATCCCAAGTAGAGGTCCTTCATAAAGAAAGCTCTGTCACTGGCATCCATAAATTATGCCATTGTGGAAAGTGTTACCCAGAAAAGAGCCAAAATCCTTTAATTTCTGAAAAGCTGAAGTGTGTTCTCATTTCTCTTTTTAGCCCAGATAAAATGACCAGAATGAAACAATAAGAGGCTTGACCACTTTGTTTACCTCCATCTACTATGTCATTAGAATAAGTAATTCAGATGCAGAGTTTGGAGCAATGTATTTTTAATGCCTCATGGCAGATTTGATTCTGAATATTTTTTTCATTAACCTCCACAGAAATACACAAACACTTCATCCTTTATTTCAAAGGCTTAAGAAAGTGCCACCAAGTATTCCACATTCTCCAGTTAGAAGTTTATTCGCTGCAGTAGATGACAACCTTGACAATTTTGTCACTTGGCAACTGGCATCTTTTAGAAATCTCTAAGGAGAGCTGAAGGAATTACAAAGCCTGTAAGAAATCTACTTTTATTTATGTGTTGGGCTAAATGAAATGTGCATGTTTGTTGCTAGCAGTTACTCAATGGACAAGGAAGTGTGCTTTAATAAAAGAGAAATAGGGTGATAAACAGCCTCCCATAATTCCACAATCTGACCCACACTGACCTTCCATGTTTTGATCTTTCAGAAACTTCATGTACTTGTACAACATGAAATATCTGTGGCCCATACTTGGCTAGAATTCATATAACATCTTATACTCAATAATAATAATAAAAACATTGTACCAAATTTATCAGATTGCAATAAAACAGCAAGAGGATAACTATTAAAGAATACTTAGACATAGGTCTACTTCTCACAGACACAAGCCAAATCAAAGATATGTATGGTAATCCAACTTGCCTACATTTTAAGAAAAATAGAATTGTCCACTATGTCACATTTTAAAGCAGGAGTTATAAGTTTTCAAGGAATAGGGGAAATGAACCCCTCTGAAACTTAGAAATGCTACACCTGTCCCATTTTAAAATCCCCAATTACCTCTGCACCCCAAATTGAACTCATATTTATTTATTTATTTACAGTATTTATATACTGCTTTTCTCACCCCTAGGGTGTCTCAACATGCCTGATCTATGGTGAATTGTGATCATGATTTATTTACAAATTATTCTACTTTTGAAGGTTGTACAGTTCATTATCAGTCTTATTGAGTTGTTCTACATTGCAATATCTTTTATTGACACAGCAGTTTCTAATTTCATTCAATCCTTTCATGAGCTGATTTTGGGCCCCTACTCCACTGCTATACAGAAATGAAAATAGCATAATGCTAAACTCCATGGGTGGTCTTATATTCATTAATTAAAGCATGAGACTACAAAGCAATTTCACAAATGCCTTTCATACACAAATAGGTTATTCTTAGAGGTCTTGTTATGCTAGTGTCTGGTATTCTGTAGCTAAAGCCAGTGCAACACATTAATGTTTCTCTGCAATCCCTGTTGTATGGCCAATAACACAACAGCTGAAGAAACAAAGTCTAATGTAGCAATACTGTCATTGAACAAAATCCCTGGCAACTCTACCAGTACTCACAGACTGTGATTTTTGAATAGACAACAGTCCTGCCATGCACGGAAAAGACTACAATGGTGGTGAAATGAACCCATAATTTCACCCCAGCTAACAAATACAAAATTCACCTCACAATGAGGGACCTCAAGAATAACATCTTTGTGTATATCACCAAGATCCCATAAGCCTTATAAAGGAAACTTTAGAAACATTTTACAAGAATACTCCTGCGCGCGTGCACACACACACACCAGTTATATTATATAGTTTTGGTTCAATTAATGAATTCTATGAAAATGAAGTTTCTTTTTATGCTGCAACATGTCTAAGGGAGGATGATCAAAATGGTCAAAAATCTGGAAACTGTGCCCTATGAGAAACACCATGTCCCTTTCTCCAGAAAGCAACACTCGCAAGGGACACTCATGTTCCTGATATCTATAGGAGGATAAGTGAAGCCCATCATAGAGCCTTTATGTCACCCAGAAATTCAGTTTATGACATGTCCTCTCATTTCAAATACCCATGTAACTAAAGATCCCTAGATCAAATGGGCTCCACCTAGACTCATAGTTTTGTGGGAAAGCATGAGCTTTATTTACTCAAGAAAGGGCTCTACACAGAAAAGAAGAATTGGAATCTGCACATTTGGCACTATGCTATGATCCTAAACAGAATTATTGACCTATGGACCAATAGCATTCCCAAAGTACCCCCCCCCCCCACTTGCCTTTTCATCAAACTATATCCCTCTCATCTTAAAATTTCTGGTTGCAATTAGCCTATCTGTTATTTAATGACTTCATGTTGCCCAACTGCTAATTTTATCATCACGATAGCAATAAATGAGGCTATAGGTGGACAAAGCCATGACAGTGTTGGAGGTTTATCCTTGATCTTTATAATGCTTTAATGCTTTAATGGCAAGGCTCCAGTTCAGTGCTCTCAAGGTAAGGTCAGGATAAAGACGGTTGCAGCTAGAGGTTTCTATGTCACTGGGTAGTGAATCTGCTTTGACCCCTAGTCTGATCTTTAAAGTAGCTATAAAGGTGCTGAACCCTATCCCTGTTTGGAATCTTGCACACCTCCTGCATATCAACCACCAGCATAAACAGATTTCAGTTCATTGGGTACTACAGAGGATAGTCTATAACTAATGTTTATTATATTCCACTACTGAGACATCTACAGCAGGCAGAAGGACGTAGGTGTCTTCTACATGTCAACCTTCATGAGAACAGTCTACCACACAGTAATTTTTACTGATTAACTTTGGAATGAATTTTGATGACAACTTATCTTTCATTTTGCAGTGTCTGGTGACACTAAACCAAATGACAGATAGAGTACAGCTGGCCTCACCATACTTTCTCTATGCTAGACAAAGCTGCACCTGTTTCACTGATGTCATGCATTTTCAAAAGACTAAGGGTGCCTGCTAAAATGAAAAGATAGAAAACTTTAATTTCTGAAGAAAAGTCTCATATGAGGATGTCAATAACCTGTTTAATTGTTTTTTTTAAAAAAAAAACCAATGCATTTGCTTTATTTCAAATTGATCAAAGTGTGTGGCTGTTAACTGCCTTGAGTCCCCTTGTTGAGAAAGGCAGGGTATAAATAAAGATAATAATAATAATAATAATAATAATAATAATAATAATAATAATAATTTGTATGGGATTCTGTCTTTAAATAAGACAAAGAATTTACTTACTCCCATCACACAGAAACGCCTACTCGAGCCACAACTATCCACTTAGAGATCCAAGCACCATTCTTAAGACAGACATCACTTCTGGGTTTACTTTATTTCCCTCCTCAATCCTGTTACTCAAGAAGAGACCCAAGGCACTGTTCTTAAGAATGCCCATTCCTCCATGCCACTGAAACTATTCAACATGGACAAATCTGACAGATCCCATTCCACATGTTTTTAAGTGCTTTCTCCTTTGCCCCTTAACCCCTGAAATAATGAGACAGACAACAAAGGTATGGATTCAAATTGGGCAACTTTTATTGAATGTTACCTATTTAACTTTTCCTGAACTAAACTAAGTGTCAAGGAACTTGGTGGCTAACCGAGGCAGCGTCCTCGGCTACTTAGTGTGTAAAATTTGTGTGCCCTGGATGCCCAACCGGGCAACCTGAAGGTAAAAGTCTGGATAAGCCTGTGTCTGATTATTGATATCAGCTTATCTCCTTACTGTGCCAATTGATGTCCCCTCACCCATTTGGTGACTTCTAGGTGAGTGTTTGTTGTATAGTGACCCCCACCCTTAAGGGGTGCCTTGCGTATACCTCCATGTCTGTGTTTTCCTGATCTATTTATGCTGGCCTAATTAAACCAGACCACCCCATCTAGCCCCTAATAACAGTATAGGGTAGGCGAAAAAAAACCCCAGAACATGAGAGGCAAAAAATTCCTACCCGGCTCCAACGGGCAACCAAATATACTGTCAATGGACGGGAGTGGTGGGTGAAACATCCAACAAGACTGAGGTAAAGAGGCTGGCTCACGTGATGAGCCAGCCCCCGCCCCTCTTCCAGGAGGTTCTAAAGGAACCTCCTATTCTCTCCCTTCAGGGGGTGGGGCAAATCGCTCTCCCCACCAACTGTGTTGGTGTGGAGAGTCCCTTTTTTCAAGGCATATCATAATGATTTCTCCCTGGCTTCAGTTCCCTTCCCCGCACCCCACCATTTCTTCACACTTCTTACACAGGTCACTGACAAAACACCACTGGTGGCAGCCAGAAGTCTGTCTGCATCATATGAAGGACTCCGTGATACTTCATCTATGGACTGTTTTAGCAATGTGTGGAAATGGGAGGGAGCTTGCATGAGATGAACACAAAACTGTTTATTCCACCTGCCACTACTGTTATGGTAAATCCCACTGAATATACCTACAGTATATGGTAATGTAGAAGAGAATATTCTTTGTTCTATGCTTGTTGAGTAGTTTCCTGATTTCTCATTGAAAGATAGTTATATTTAATAGGGTATAAAAGGCATCTAATAGAGTCTAGGCACCTATTATACTCTATTAAATCAAAGTAAAGGAATTTGTATATATTTTCATCCATCTTCCCATTGATAGTTAGCCATATCTCCATAACTCGTAGATAGGGCAGTGTATTGGAACTATATCTACTTTTTTGTTGTTTCACATGTTCTAGTCAGTATTAAACAAAGGGGAAAAGACTATTTTGACAGCAGTATTAGCAGATGTCTCCAAGAATGCCTCATATTCACCAGAAAAGGAAGCCATTTCCTCATACATGGTGCTGACATGGCAGAATCTGTGGCCATGGAAACAGGTATAAATCCTTCTATTAGTCACATTGAATCAATGATACTTTCATTTATACAGATGATAACAGTAAGCACAATAGCAACACCAGTCTAGATCTACTCCAGTTGATGCCAACAAGATTTAGACCACTGCCTTCCTCTCTTTGTCCATTGGTTACCTGTTTATTGTGTTTTGGTCATTGCTGCTCCAATGCATTTATGTCTGGTAGTATATTCTTGGTTTTGCATCCTTGAACCAAAGTACCTGGAGAGATTCTATGATAGAGTCTTATTCCCCTGGTTTTCAAATTTTGGGTATCCTCCTGGGAAGACCAGATGTCATTAACTTTTTTTGTTAAGTGCTCTGTCACAAAGTCCTCCTTTATCCTTTAGTTACAAAAGAAGATGAAACTCATTTCATAAACATTAGTCGATCTGTTAGATTAGTGCTTCTCAACTGGGTTTTCTACTGTCCTAATATTGCACGTATGCTGGCTGCAATGTTAAGTGGAATCCTATTTCTACCACTGTTCTGTCGCTGCTGGACCTGAAATGAAGTGCCTTTAAGAGAGGATGTATGGCTTGGATCCAGCGGGAAGCCAGGGGCCCCGAAAAGAAGCCTTTAGAGAAATCTCCCTTATTAAACAGTCTTTATGAGGCTTGAGCTTAAATATAACAGTCTTTTATTGATGAACAAACAGAAATTGTAAAGTTTTCTAAACAGTCTCTTAGCTCTTGCAATCTTGTTCACAGGGAACAGGCACTATCTTCAAAAACCTTTTTCAAAGGAAAATTCCCCTTTCTAGCTCCTCCCAGGCTGCTGTGAACCTAAACCTGACTGATTTGAATCCACTGAACTGCATCTCAGAACCGAGTAGACGTACCAACAGGCCTGTAATCACTTAGCTGCTTTGATGGTTAGAGCTGTTATTCCCTCCAGAATTCCTCAGGGCTGTAAGGCTGTTTCCCTGGAACCTTTGGGAATCTTTAGAGGCTCTCAAGACTGTTCTCCCCCGGAAAGTCTTAAGGGACGAAGCCTTTGAACAGGAGGACATCTGTATACATCCTCTGCATTGACTTCCTTTGCTGATACTAACTGAAAGATGGCCCTTTCCCTCCAAAAAACCCAGAGAGGGGTGGGACCAGGGATCCTAACTATAATAGACAAGTAGCTTGCCCTATGATTGCAAACTGTAACAGGAAGCCACCCTGCTGCAAAATCCCAAGCCTGGGATTGCAAACCAACATTTAATTCAAAGCAAATAAATGTGGAGCTCCTGGAACAGGTGTGCCAGAACAACCACCATTGAAAAAAGATAATGAAAAAGGAAGGAGACTAAAACTTTCAGAGGCCTGGTAATCAAGCCTTATGAGGAACAGCTTAGGGAACTGGATATGCTTGGCTTGGAAAAGAAGTTACCTAGAAGAAGGTGGAGCAAGATCATTTTCTATTGCCAGGGAAATTAGAATGCAAACCAATATATTCAAATTACAACAACAACAAAAACAACTCTACCCTAATATATGTAATCTCCTTCTTTGGAGGTCTTTAAACAGAGGTGGGATGGCCATCTCCCAACAGTGTTTCAATTGTGTATAACTGCATGGAGAGGTTGGCCTAGATGGCCCTTGCAGTTCCTTCCAAGCTGATGATTTCTAACCTATTCTGAGGTTAGGAAAGAACAAAAAGAGACAATTACTGGGGGGTATCCAGTGACTATTGACAATTAAATCTTAACTTGTCAGTAAGAGGATGCAATGTGAATGAACAGGATTCCCGCATCAAATACATCCATTGCAACAGTGGAGTCCAGTATCCCTAATTGCTTTTGGGGTATTCATCTCCCACCTATGCAAGGGCAATGCTATGCCATGCAATGTAAAAAAAAAAAACACAAACCAAAAACATTGTTTATTGTAGCATGTGTCTGGTATCCTACAAGTATGAAATGAAATTATTAAAGCACTACGTTCACTTCTAATTCAGATTCACTATTATGCCTCAATCTTTAGCCAGATGTTTAGCCAGATATCACATTGTTTCCTTGTTGGCCTACAAGTAAAAAAAAATATCCAAGGCTCTATTTTTGCACATGATTTTTCCATGTAAATAAGTGCAGTGCTTGATAACATTAAATAGTAAAATGTTCTAAAACATCTTCAGCTATGCCCCATTCTGTTCTCTTCTTCTCGTCTCATCTTTCTTCTTCTTCTCAGATCACATAATTCTGTAGTGATTGAGGCCCTCCCATACACTGGATAAAATCCATATTGAACTGGATTATATGTCAGTGTGGACTCAGATAACCCAGTTCAAAGCAGATATTGTGGATTATCTGCCTTGATATGCTGGGTTATATGGCTGTGTGGAAAGACCCTGAGAATAGCTAGTTCTTTTCATTTAATTGTTTGGGAATGTTGTTTTCTGCTTCCTACCAAGATGTTGTGTTTCTATAAAATCTGTGAGTCTCACATTCTTTCACTCTCCTTGTTTGCCACTTCCTTGTGGACTCTTTTTCTAGCTCTCATTTTTCAGTAATTCTATTGTGACTATATGAACAAAATGGAAAAAATAGGTGTGTTTGAATCCCTGGTTCTGTGATCCATAATTACCAGTATCTGAAATTATTAGTAACAACACAACAGTAATACTATAAAACAATGTATTTTTTCAAATTAAAAAAAATCAGATTGTTACAAGTGAACAATTTGGAAGTTATAATTAATCTTTTCCAGTTGACTATTCTTAAAGATGCAACATTGTGGAATTAATGTGGTTGACAATAATTGAGAGTCAAAAGAACTAAGCTTCAGCTCTGGAATATAGATGGGAAATCAGATATAGACTAATATTTATAGTGTTGGATATCCCCCCCCCCACCCGTGCCATCCCCACTACCTCCCTTTAGACTGCCTTCAGATGATCTCGTGGGTTGAGTTGGGTTTTAATAATTACTTGCATGTGGTTTTTAGCCTAGATTTTAAAATTTGTTGAAATTTGAAGCATATAACCCCTTGGGTTTGACATGGGGGGGGGGGTGTATCTCCCCGCCGAGTGTCCCGGCGGAAGAGTGGAGGGAGTTGGTTGAAAGGTCGCCGCTGGGGGAAACGGCATCACGGCCTGGCACTGGGGGACCGGAGGCACGCCAGTCACGATAGACACCGCCGGAGCCAACACGGCGGCCGGGGCGCACCCACCCTCGCTGCCTCCGCCGCCGCCGCCCAGGATGTCTCGCTGAAAGAGAAATGCAGGCAGCAGTTCTGATGGGACTGAGGACTCCGATTTCTCTACAGGTTTGACATGGATGTGCAGGACTGGGTCCCCCTGTTATGATCTGGTCATTGACCATAATAAAGTTTACTTACTTACTTACTTAATGCAGCTTGATATCACTAACTGCCAAGGTTCAGTGCTGTGAAATCATGGGAGCTGTAATTTTACAAGTGTGTTGATGCCTCTTCAGGCTACTAATCCCAAGATTCCACAGTATTGAACCATGCTAGTTAAAGTGGTGTTAAACTATATTACTTCCATTTGCACCCTCGCAACTAGGAGCCCCCGGTGGTGCAGCAGGTTAAACCATTGAGCCACTGAACTTGCTGACCAAAAGGGGAGTAGAGTGAGCTCCCACTGTTAGCCCCAGCTTCTGCCAACCTAGCAGTTCAAAAATATGCAAATGTAGTAGATCAATAGGTAGCATTCCGTTGGGAAGGTAACAGCACTCCATGCAGTCATACCAGCCACATTACCTTGGAGGTGTCTATGAACAACGCCCACTCTTTGGGTTAGAAATGGAGATGAGCATCAACCCACAGAGTCGGACACAACTAGACTTAATGTTAGGGGGAAAACCTTTACCTTTACTTTATCCTCACAACCATTTCAGCCTGCTTGCTTATTTGTTTGTCTTCCGCAGTCATACAAGGTCTACCCCCCCCCCCTCCAGATTGATAGCTAAATTATGTCTAAATTATAAGCATACTAAACCAGAGCCAAAAATATAGGCTTTGAACAAAGCTTTCCAGAAAGCCCGTCCTAAATGTGTTGAAGATTTCAGTTCCAATTACTTAAAAGCACAGCTTTGATGTAAATTGTACTCCCCACCCCTTTTAAAATCAATTTTGCTTCAAAGTAAATCAATGTAGGAGTTCAGGCATTGAACATATATAGCAAAAGTACTGTTTGATCTGGACCAGTTGGCTTATTTCAGTAGTGACAGTTCAGTTCACATGCAGCTTGAATCTTCATCTGTTGTAACAGGTTGGGGGACAATTTGTTTTGGAGTATCGTCCTAGAGACAGTATGATCCAAGTGTACTGAATTTCCACAGCAGATTTTCAAAGGTATTATAATTGGAAATATGAATACAATAAAGAAAAGATATATAACAGTCTGTGTCATAAATAAGCAAATTTCTAGTCAGCCCAAGCTTAGAATTCCCCTAGATTCGCTGCAAATATTATTCCTAACCATTAAGGTAAACTGAATGTTTGCAGTGACTTAAATGATGATAGGTGGATTCCCTAAGAAGAAAAGGATGGCTACTAAATCCAACCACACTAACAGAAATAAAGGTTTCTTTTTTCCTCTCCATTTACAGCACTAGTTGTTCATGTTGTTACAAAATCCTAATAAAGTATTAATATTTTAGGTGGAGATATGTTAAAACTGCTAATAGATTGTCTTTATGAGCATACAACACATTTCTTTTGAGAGATATTTCACATGTAGGTAATTTCCTAATAATGGCTTTCAAAACATTAATACCCCAGCTTTAAAAAAAAGTTCCATATCAAGTGTCCTTCTACTTCAAATGATATTAAAATGAAAAATAAAGTAAGTGAGGACTATGTACTCCACATAACCTCCAGGGAGTTAACTGTAGCAGCTCCCACGATTTCTTTTAAAATAGCACCTATTGCTCTAAAATAGTGCTGCAGCAACCCACAATAAAAAATTCAACAAGGTATACAAACATTTAATCAGAGAAACAAAACTTTCCAAGTACATGCACATGTACACACATTTCAAATAAGATGATTCACTTTCTGTAAAAACATATTATAGTACTTTTATGACTGAGGGAGAGACAGTCATATCATAAGCTTTAATAATTAAAGATACATCTACATGATAGAATTAATGCAATGTGGCACCACTTTAACTGCCATGGCACAATGCTATGGGATCCTGGGATTTGGAATTTTACAGAGTCTTTAGCCTTGGCCCCAACTACACTGCAGTTTAACTGCATTGAACTGCATTATATGAGTCTACACTGACTATATAATGCAGTTTTGAACTGCATTATATGGCAGCCTTTCTCTGCCAAAAATGGCTGGTGTCTTACCAAACTAGACCTCCCATGATTTCACAGAATTGAGCCATAACTGTTAAAGTGGTGCCAATCTGCATGAATTCTACAGTGTAGATGCACTCTCAGACTCAAAGGTGTTCAAGCATGTTGCTCCAGATTAACATGACTATGTCTTTGAATGCTACCTTCATTTTAATCAGAGAAACAAAACTTTCCAGGTAGATGCACATGCGCACTCATTTCCAATGAGACTGTTCAATTTCTTATCTGTAAAAGCATATTATAGCACCTATATGTCTGAGAGAAAGACAGTTGTATCATAAGCTTATCAAAGAATTTCCACAGTCACCCAATTTCTAGAATTCATGGCAAGTAGCTAGCTACACTGATCATGGGAATGTGATAAATATAGTTCCTAAAGGTAAACTTTAAAGAGCTCAACTTTGCTTAGCCTAATTCTGACCAAATATTCAGAGGCTATTGGGGGTGGGATGGGGTGATTTGATTAGTTCCAAGTCATTACATTTGCATCTCAGGTGAGGATTGTAGAGGACACTAGATCTACCCACCAACCCCCTTCCCTTCAAATCAAAAGTGGGCAAAGTGAAGCCCATAGACTGCATGCAAACGTTAAGGTTCCTGAATCCCAAAAAGCTCAGGACACTAAGATTTTTTAAAAAATAATACTATAGCTTGCCCTCAAAAATCTAAAACATCTCAAAACTACTCTAAAATGTTGTTGTATTGCCCTCCAACTCCAAGCCTCTCACATACCCTCTTGCATAACCCAAGCAGCAAAAACAGAAAAAGAAACAAGCTACTAAACTGGCCAAAATCAAAATCAAAAGTCACATGACATAACACTAAGGGACACCGGGGATGAAATACTATGCTTCTCGAGCATCTGTCCCTAAATCATCCAAAACCAGGGCATAAAACTCTGATCAGCTAGGAGGAAGGTCAAGATGTTTATATACTATTAATTCATCAGACCATTTGTCAGGGTTGGAAGAACAACCATGCTCATTCAATATCCATTTCTCTACTTTGGAGACAGAACTGGATCCCTCCTTTCAGAACTCATTTGCTAAAGAGCAATTGAACACATTGCAGCTACACTGTAGAATTATTTGTTTGTCACCACTTTCATCCAATGCTCAGTGATATGGAATCCTAGAGTTTGTAATAAATAATCTAATATCTTATGTTTAACTCCTTTCAATGAAGATTTGTTGTTATTTATGTACATGTATACATTTGTGTTGTTTTATACCTCTGGAAACACTGTCTCAGGATTGGGTTGAGACAAGGTGTCTAGTGGCAGCATTGAATATCCCTCTATATTCCATTGAGATAACATTAAATACATCTACATTAGATGCTTTGGGGGAAGTTCTGTAATTGGTTAAGTGGACGAACACAGAGAGTGCTCACTAATGCTTCCTCTTCATCTTGGAAAGAAGTGACAAGTGGAGTGCCGCAGGGTTCCGTCCTGGGCCCGGTCTTTATTAATGACTTAGCTGAAGGGCTAGAAGGCATGATCATCAAGTTTGCAGACGACACCAAATTGGGAGGGATAGCCAATAGTCCAGAGGACAGGAGCAGAATTCAAAACGATCTTGACAGATTAGAGAGATGGGCCAAAACTAACAAAATGAAGTTCAACAGTGACAAATGCAAGATACTCCACTTTGGCAGAAAAAATGAAATGCAAAGATACAAAATGGGTGACGCCTGGCTCGAGAGCAGTACGTGTGAAAAAGATCTTGGAGTCCTCGTGGACAACAAGTTAAACATGAGCCAACAATGTGATGTGGCAGCAAAAAAAGCCAATGGGATTTTGGCCTGCATCAATAGGAGCATAGTGTCTAGATCTAAGGAAGTAATGCTACCCCTCTATTCTGCTTTGGTTAGACCACATCTGGAATATTGTGTCCAATTCTGGGCACCACAATTCAAGAGATATTGACAAGCTGGAATGTGTCCAGAGGAGGGCGACTAAAATGATCAAGGGTCTGGAGAACAAGCCCTATGAGGAGCGGCTTAGGGAACTGGGCATGTTTAGCCTGAAGAAGAGAAGGCTGAGAGGAGATATGATAGCCATGTATAAATATGTGAGAGGAAGCCACAGGGAGGAGGGAGCAAGCTTGTTTTCTGCTTCCTTGGAGACTAGGACGCGGAACAATGGCTTCAAACTACAAGAGAGGAGATTCCATCTGAACATTAGGAAGAACTTCCTGACTGTGAGAGCCGTTCAGCAGTGGAACTCTCTGCCCCGGAGTGTGGTGGAGGCTCCTTCTTTGGAAGCTTTTAAGCAGAGGCTGGATGGCCATTTGTCAGGGGTGATTTGAATGCAATATTCCTGCTTCTTGGCAGGGGGTTGGACTGGATGGCCCATGAGGTCTCTTCCAACTCTTTAATTCTATGATTCTATGAAGTTGGACACCTCAAAGTAGATGTCATAGAGGTTGAGATCGACAAAAGACTCCACTCTTTGTAATTGCAGTGAGCACTGGGAAGTCTTTAGAGTCGATTTATTTATCGTGTCATCAGCAACCATTGTTTTACAATTCTAACAGAGCAAAACAAACACAGAGATTAAAAAGAAAAAGAAAAAAAAACCATACAGATTTTGTAAATTTGGTATTTGGTTAAATGTCCTTTGACCAGTATCTGGCCACTTGGAGTGCCTCTGGGGTTGCCGCAAGAAGGTCCTCCATCGTGCATGTGGCAGGGCTCAGGGTGCATTGCAGCAGGTGGTCAGTGGTTTGTTCTTCTCCGCACTCGCATGCCGAGGATTCCACCCTGTAGCCCCATTTCTTAAGATTGGCTCTGCATCTCGTGGTGCCACCGGAGCAACCGGAGACGACTTTAGAGTCAATGGTATTAACCTAATGTTGTCATATGGTCAGCATTTATATGCGTTCAATGAGCAAACCAAGAAAGAAATTGTCTTTTGGTGTCTTTAAAATAGGCTAAAGGATTTGAAACCCACATTTAGTCAGATGAATAATTAGAGCTGTGCCATTCCAGGAATTGCCCAAGTGTAAGCCCCACAATTTTTGAGATAAGGGTTAAAACAAACTACATAAGTGACCAGTAAGATAAACGATGGAACCCTTAAATCAAATATGGAAACCCCATATCTCCATGCATACACACCCCAAACCTATGCTTGTGTATTGTCTCATCACGGGTTGGGATTCAGCAACCCAGGGAGCTTCTAATTGAAAACAGGCTGACATGCTATGCAAAGTCTCCAAAAAACATAAGGACTAGGGGTATTCAGAATTCCATTTGGCAATTCAGGATTTAGGAAAATTCTGCAATCTGGCAGCCAGGTTGTCGAAAACAGACCGGGGAGGACCCAGCCAAAGCCTTAACTAGAACAGATCACAACAAGCTGGATCTTTTGGCTAATGGGGATAATAGGGCTGAGTGGCACTCTACCTGAGGCAAATCAGGCAAGAGTGGGCGCCTGGTGGTAGCTCCTCCCCTTCTTTCTTTCCCGGCAGCCTTCTCAATCCCTTCTCAACGCCCCCCCCCCCCCCCAATGGAGTACCTGCTTGAGGAAAATAAGGGAGAAAGAGAGATAGAGAAAGAGAGAAAGGGGGAGGGAAAAGCTTTCCTAGGCCCATCTTCCAGAGAAGGCCCCGCCAGGAACGCTCTTTCCCAGAAGCACTTTGTGTGGCATGGGCACTGACGTAGTCTCTCTTCTCTCTCCCAGGGCATGATGGGAGTTGACATTTTTCTCTCTATGCATTTCTTCCATTTCCTTCTCAGCCAATCAGAGGCTTGGTTGACTGTGTCTATTCTCCTCCCCTCTTGTGGTGCACCCTGGTTGGGACTTCAACCAATTCCCAATTTCTCTTGTGGAGTTTTTTTTTTAAATGTTATGGTAAAGACTTAAATAATCTCCCAAAAATCTGTGGATTGGTGAAATTTTCTGAAACTTAATAGGCTTGCAGTCATACATGTGGCCTACAAGTGAGGCACATTTCATCCTGATAGGCCTAAATACAAGCATCTAAAGTTTTTCAATTGATGGCAATGGACTGAATCTTACCGGAACAAAAATGGCACCTCCGCCCGATTTTGGGAATTTCCCAGAAAATGGAACGGGGGGAAGATGCAGCTGAATATGGAACCAAAAACAGTATGGTTTTTTGGACACTCCTAATAAGAACACATGTATTTTGCATATTTGCACACAAAAATTGGCACATATAGTTATTGTGATGAAAGGAAAAGAGGACAAAATTCCTGTACCATTAACATTTCTGTAGACAACAGAATTCTGCAAGTATAGTCCAGAATCCAGTTAGGGAGAGATATATGTAGTCACCATTATGTAATTCACATCCTTGGTTGGTGGCAGGAGATGTGGAGTTCTGCAAACAATGTGTTACCCTATGCCTTGTCTTTGCAACTGGGCATTGGGCATTGCAGTTGCAAAATATAATACTATCTTTTTCAGTTGTTTACCATATGTTGTACATTGACATTACATGCCGTCTACTGTGCACTGTGTTTGTACATTCTGCAAGGAAACACTCATTAACCTGTGTTGCACAGCAGTAATGTTGAGCAGGAGGGCTGCTTATAGTGTTCACATAGCATATCTCAGCATGTGGATATTTATGCTATGATAAGGGGATGTTGGGTTGAGGCCAGTGTCCTTAGGGGGTCACTATACTGTGGAAATAATTCAGTTTGACACTAACAACTGTCATGACTCTATGCTATGGAATCACCAGAGCTAAGTTCAACAAACTACAAATCCCAGGATTCAGTAGCATTGAGACATGACAGTTATATTAGTGTCAAACAACACTATCTCTATAGTGTACATGAATCCAAGTGCCCAATAATTTAGTACATGTCTGATTAATAATTCCTGATGAAATTCAACTACATAGGAGTCTGGGCTGTCAAGTTTTGCCAGTTCCTTTCAGCAAACCCTCAGGTTCCTCCTCCCATTCCCCTTTCTAGGATCCATGTTGAGCAGGAAGACAGTTCTTCCAGGTTGAACTATGCAACATCCCCTTCTTCACCCCATCCACATTTTTGCTACTGCATTCCCTCCCTCTAAAAAAAACCCAATGAGGACAGCACTGGACAGGGGAGAAGCATTCAGCTATGTTCATACAGTTGGACAAACAGTACTGACAGATGGCCTAGCAATCCCAGTCTGGGTGATCTTGCCAACATCTCTAGTCAGTATAGCCAAAGGCCAAGAATATGGACTAATACATCTGGAGCATCCATAACAGCTTGTTTGTAACCAGGAAAAGAGCAGCTTGGGCACCGCAATTTAAGGGAGATGTTGACAAGCTGGAATGTGTCCAGAGCAGGACAACTAAAATGAGCAAGGATCTGGAGAACAAGCCCTTTGAGGAGCAGCTTACAGAGCTGGGCATGTTTAGCCTTCAAAAGAGAAGGCAGAGAGAAGACATGATGGATATGTATAAATATTTGAGGGGAAGTCATAGGGAGGAAAGAGCAGGCTTGTTTTCTGCTGCTCTGGAAACGAGGACATGGTACAATGGTTTCAAACTACAGGAAAGGAGATTCCACCTGAACATTAGGAAGAGCTACCTAATGGTGAGAGCTGTGCTGCAGTGGAACTCTCTGCCCCGGAGTGTGGT
The DNA here is from genome assembly GCF_037176765.1 of Anolis sagrei. Lineage (NCBI taxonomy): Eukaryota > Metazoa > Chordata > Lepidosauria > Squamata > Anolidae > Anolis > Anolis sagrei. The sequence continues at coordinate 150,852,750 of NC_090025.1, forward strand.
GGAGGCTCCTTCTCTGGAGGCTTTTAAGCAGAGGCTTGATAGCCATCTGTCGAGGGTAATTTAAATGCAATTTTCCTGCTTCTTGGCAGGATGTTGGACTGGATGACCCAGAAAGTCTCTTCTAACTCTATGATTCTATGGTAGCCAAAAATCTACGCAGGTTGTAAAGCAGTGCCATGCCTTCAATCTAGAGCAGCTTCTCTCAACCTCCTACAGTTGTTTGAAAATCATTCTCAGAATTCCTGAACTTTCACTGTACTAGCTAGGTCTTTTGGAAACTGAAATTCAAATTGTCTAGAAGACTAAAGGTTGAGAAGAATTGATCTAATGACTTAGCTCTGACAAATATACAGGCAGTCCCCAAGTTACGAGTAAGATAGGTTCTGTAGGTGTGTTCTTAAGTTGAATTTGTTTATAAGTCAAAACAGGTAAACATTTCAAGCTAACATTCTCTCCCAGAAATATCCTATTCCAGTGGCTTCTTGCAGTGATTATTTCTACCATAAAATATTAATCTTCCTGATATTTTGTCACTTCTAGGGGATGAAGATAGTGGGAAAATCTGACACAAAAGGATTTGCCTCTGTGTGTGAAAGAGGTCAGCTTTATTCTGAAAAAAAGAAACTTGGATTTGCTTGAACTGCTCAAAGATTTTTGTGTTTGCTGCTGCATCTGTAGTTTTGCCTGCGAGAATAAAATCATTTAAAGTTATTCCCTAAATGTTCAACTCAACTTCAGACTCAAAAGAATCCGGGTGTGTACAAAACTTCTTCCAGGTATTCCAGATAATTACAGTGCTCAACCACTATAATTTGAATTGAAGATAATTACAAGGAAATAGAAACTTGACAGATCTTAAAGGGTCACACAGCAATCAGATTTCCTTTTGATTCAGACTATTGATACAATGAAGCTGCTGGACTAATTTGCATAGATATGCATCAGCAAGTATATACAGTAGAGTGCTGATGCAATTTTGTGTTATTTTTGCATAGTATAGCTGATTTCTTTTTACACTAGAAGGAAGGGGGAGGGGGAAACCCAAGCAAATCTTAGTGCCCAGTCATAGCAGAAGAACTGATGCAATAGCTGCCTCCTGTGAGCAGCTTTCAAATTTAAATCCTGTAGAGAAGGAACACAATTCAAATTGCCTGCTTACTTTGTCTTCTTTTGACATATACATCTTACAGCCCAGTCTAATATCCCAGCCCAAAATACTACTTCAAACATTTCATGATATGACCTTGAATGCAATGGTAATAAAATATATTTATCATTTGAAGAGAAACAAACAGTATTTCTTTCCATCTACTTACTTTATTAAAATGCATATGTGAATCTAGACATCCCTTCTGTGAATGAAGTAGAGTACACCTTCAAGCTTGGGCTTTTCCCCTCCACATCCCCTCATTAAAATCTAGGAACTTGGGGATACATGTGGGACAGTGTTTATCAACCTAGGGGTCGGGAGCCCTGGGGGGAGGTCACGAGGGGGTGTCAGAGGGGTCACCAAAGACCACCAGAAAACATAGTGTTTTCCATTGGTCATGGGGGTTCTGTGTGAGAAGTTTGACCCAATTCTATCATTGGTGGGATTTAGAATGCTCTTTCATTGTAGGTGAACTATAAATCCCAGAACTACAACTCTGAAATGTTAGGGTCTATTTTCCCAAAACTCCACCAGTGATGACATTTGGGCATATTGAGTATTTGTGCCAAGTTTGGTCCAGATCCATCATTGTTTGAGTCCACAGTGCTCTCTGAATGTAGGAGAACTACAACTCCAAAACTCAAGGTCAATGCCCACCAAACCCTTCCAGTATAATTCAATTGTTGGTGGAGTTCAGAATGCTCTTTGATTGTAGTTTAACTATAAATCTCAGCAACTACAACTCCCAAATGACAAAATGAATCCCCCCCCCAACCCCACCAGTATTCAAATGTGGGTGTATTGGGTATTTGCACCAAATTTGATCCAGTGAATAAAAATACATCCTGCATATCAGATATTTACATTCCTAATGGGGTCGCAGCATAAGGAAGGTTGAGGACCACTGATCTACTTGCTTTATTAAAACGCGTATGTGAATCTAAACATCCCTTCTGCGCATGAAGCAGAGTATACATTCAAGCTTGGGCTCTTCCCCTCTACATCCCCCACTAAAATCTAGGAACTTGGGGATCCATGTAGGATATAGTTCAGGAAGAGCTGAAGATGGAGGAAAAGGCAGACATCCCTCTCCTTGCTTGAATCAAAGAAAAACAATGTGATCCTGTATACAACTACTTATAAACAAGAGTCAATGTGTTCAGTAAAAGGTAATGGTTTTCCCCTTACATTAAGTCCAGTTGGGTCCGACTCTGGGGTTTGGTACTCATTTCCATTTCTAAGCTGAAGAGCAGGCATTGTCCATAGACACCTCCAAGATCATGTGGCCAGCGCCAGAGTGGTATCTATTGATCTACTCACATTTGCATATTTTTGAACTACTTGGTTGGCAGAAGCTGAGGCTCACACTGCTCCCTGGATTCAAACCTGCAACCTTTTGGTCAACAAGTTCACCAGCTCAGTGCTTTAACCACTACACCACAGGGGCTCCATAGGTGTTCAGTACAGTATTTAGTATCCAAACTCAATTGTAATGGAATTCACTCCTGTGTGGATATGTATTGCATTGTTAAAGTCCTAATACATGTGTATTCTGTATTGCTAAGAAAATGGGGAGAAAGAGAGTCAATGCATGATGCAGTCTCATATGTGGATTGTTGTAGGTTTTTTTCAGGCTATATGGCCATGTTCTAGAGCAGGGGTCCTCGAACTTTTTAAACAGAGGGCCAGGTCACACTCCCTCAAACTGTTGGAGGGCCGGATTATAATTTGAAAAAGACATGAATGAATTCCAATGCACACTGCACATATCTTATTTGTAGTGCAAAAAACACTTTAAAAGAATACAGTAATTAAAATAAAGAACAATTTTAACAAATATAAACTTTTAAGTATTTCAATGAGAAGTGTGGGCCTGCTTTTGGCTGATGAGATTGGACTGTTGTTGTTGTTGTGTGCTTTCAAGTCGTTTCAGACTTAGGTTGACCCTGAGCGAGGGCCGGGTAAATGACCTTCTAGGGCCGTATTTGGCCCCCGGGCCTTAGTTTGAAGACCCCTGTTCTAGAGGCATTCTCTCCTGACATTTCACCTGCATCTATGGCAAGCATCCTCAGAGGTAGTGAGGTAGTGACCTCACTACCTCTGAGGATGCTTGTCATAGATGCAGGCAGAACGTCAGGAGAGAATGCCTCTAGAACATGGCCATATAGCCCGAAAAAACCTACAACAACCCAGTGATTCCGGCCATGAATGCCTTCGACAATACATTAGTCTCATATGTCTTTGTATACACACATGCACAGTATAATTGTGCTCCTATTTTCTATAAAATCCTTACTAGATTCCTAAAGAGGAACTTCCTTAAAAAGCATTGCATCTCAGCAAATAAATCCTGGATACATACATTAAAGGCTTGCAATTCATTTCAGACAATAGGACAATAAGCCATTTTAATTATTATTTTCATATAATCCTATGCAAGGAATACCTTAACCACAATTGGAAAGAACCAGGGAGGAAAGGCTGAACACCCAGGTGATGCTCAGTGCCATTGTATGTCTTCCCTTTCTTTCCTAATAAGAAAAGGGTGAGGTTCCGAACACGGGGGGGGGGGAGGGGGGAGCGGGGAGAGAGCTCCGTAGACGCCAGGCTGAGCGGCTCATTAACATACCCACCCAAACACTGTGACGTCACTGCGTGCCAGCCTTGCCCCGCCCCTCCACGGCTCCAAGAGGCGGCAGGCGGGGATTCAGGCAGGATAGGAAGGTGTCCTTGTCGCAGGTTGCCAGCCAGCCTTTGCTGGGGAGGAATGGCTGTGGCTGATCATCTCCGGCCTGATACGCATTTGTATTGCTTTACCCCCCCCCCCCCCAAAAAAATCCCTTTCTCCGCTTTTCTTGTGTTATGGGGTGGGCAAGCTAGGAAAAGGGTTGCTTTGTTGTGTTAAGACCTAACATCACAATAATCAACAATAATGATCGATAGTGATGGTATTCTTCCCACCCCTGTAAATATTAGAATCTTGGGAAATAATTTGCAGGGCATCTTGGGTGCCCATCTCTTATTCTCTGTGAACATCCAGAAGCATCTATTCCTTTCAATGGGGATCAGTCTCGACTACATAAACCAAAATAACAAACTGCTCCGGTTTCATGTCAGACCACACCTGGAATATTGTGTCCAATTCTGGGAACTGCAAATTTAAGGGAGATGTTGACAGGCTGGAATGTGTCCAGAGAAGGGTGACTATAATGATCAAGGTTCTGGAGAACAAGCCCTATGAGGAGCGGCTTAAAGAGATGGGCCTGTTTAGCCTTCAGAAGAGAAGGCTGAGAGGAGACATGATGAGGGCCATGTATCAATATGTGAGGGGAAGTCATAGGAAGGAGGGAGAAAGCTTGTTTTCTGCCACCCTGGAGACCAGGACGCAGAACAATGGCTTCAAACTACAGGAAAGATTCCACCTGAACATTAGGAAGAACTTCCTAACTCTGAGAGCTGTTCAACAGTGGAACTCCCCACCCCGGAGTGTGGTGGAGGCTCCATCTTGGGAGGAATTTAAACAGACTGGAAGGCCATCTGTCAAGGATGCTTTGAAGGCAGTTTTCTTGGTACTTGGCAGAATGGGGTTGGACTGGATGGTCCATGAGGTCTCTTCCAACTCTGTGATTCTAGCCAAACAGGAGAAGCAAGGAGACAATCACAATACACGTGTGGAGGGAGAGGAAAATGTGCATCTACAGGGCAGAATTAATGTATAAGAATGTCTATTTTTGTTATATCAGGAGTGACTTGAGAAACTGCAAGTCGCTACTGGTATCAGAGAATTGGCTGTCTGCAAGTACATTGCCCAGGGAATGCTCGGATGTTTGGTGTTTTACCATCCTTATAGAGGGCTTCTCACATGTCCCCACATGGGGAGCTGGAGCTGACAGAGGGAGCTCAACCCACTCTCCCTGGATTTGCACCACTGACCTATTGGTCAGCAGTCCTGCTGCCACAAGGGTTTAACCCATTGCGCCACCAAGGGTCCCTTGTACAATGAGTAACTGGTTTATCAGAAAACCAGAAATGCACTGGGCCCTCACCAAACTCCAACTCCCAGGTTTCCATAGCACTGAGCCATGGGAAGTGGTGTCCAACTGCATTCATTCTACCCTGTAGAAGGCCTGGATCTTCTAGAGCAGTGTTTCTTAACCTGTGGGTCCCCAGATGTTTTGGCTTTCAACTCCCAGAAATCCTAACAGCTGGTAAACTAGTTGGGATTTCTGGGAGCTGTAGGCCAAAACACCTGGGGACCCACAGGTTGAGAACCACTGGTCTAAAGTAGGCTCACGTGCTGAATGGGATTTTCCCCAGGGGTTGGCTCCTCAACTACTGGGAACGTGGGTTGTGATGGGACTGAGGCCTCTGCAATGCTCTGCTTCTGATGCAATACAAAAAGGGGAACCAACATGCCCACCAAGCATTCGGGTGTCAAATGCTGACGTTCTTGGTCTCCTTTGCTACATACGCAAACATGCCACGAAAAAAAAAGAAGAAAGGAGCAACATTGGAGAAAGATTCCACCCTCCCCTCAGAATACAAGCCGCTGAGGAAGAGATCTCGCTTTCCTGGAAAGAGCTGGAGGGATCTCCCAAGGCCGATCCGACAAGCCTGCCCATGCGTGGGGTAGGGGGACCCGCCACAGAGCATCTCCAGCTCGACTGCCCCCAAATCCTACTAACCCACATGTTTCTGATTTCCTCCCTCCACCTTCCTCTTCCCCTCCCTGAAACCTTCCTTGCCTGGAATGCCTCCATCCTGCTGTGTCAGGGGAGGCATCCCAATGGGAAGGATGCTCTCTGCATCCTCAGGCGGCCACGTTCTCTGGACCACGAGAGGAGAAGGCCACATTCTTTGGACCAGCGAGGAGGAGGAAGCAACAGCACTGCGCCTCTCTCACCTTCTGCGCTGATGAAGACCCCACATCCCTCTCCTCAAATAACTTATCCCTCCAGTCCTATTTACCTCCCCCCCCCCCCCCACCAATTGCCCTTTCTATGCCATGTCTGCTAAGTAGGGTGGCACTGCTTGCCTGTCATAGCCATATAGGATCATTCGGCCTTCCTTGCCTCCCATATTTGGCTGCCTATCCAACCCAGGCCTTGTTCCCAACCAACCCACTTGTCAATTCCATCCACGCCGCGGGCGCGCGGGCCCCTCCTTCCGCGGACAAGCGGGTGGCAATCCTTGCCCACCTTTTCCACGAAGGAAGGCACCCCCCCCCCCTCCAAGTCTTGGGATAGACCCCTTTCGTGGGATGGAGGGGCCTTTCCTTGGAGAGCGCGTGGTCCAGGCGACCACGAGGCTGCCTCGCCTCCGATGTGTCCAAGCAGGCACCCCACCCATCACACACATACTCATATATAAATGCAAACTCGCAAGCTTCCCCCTTTCGATGATCCTCTACCTTTTCCCTCTCCCCGGGAGGTCAGGAGCTAGAAGCCCCCCTAACCCGCACCCCGCCAGCCTTACCTTCTGTCCAAAGGCGCCCAGCGTGGCTTGGGCGACTCGCTCTTCTCTCCCGCAGTCCCCGCAATGTGGCCAGCTGAAAGATCAATGGCTTTGTGGGGAGGGAGAGGGGGCAGCGGTTTTCGCGCGCGTGTGTGTTTGTGTGTCTATGTACTGCTCTGGGAGGTGGCGAGGACAGAGACGTACATGTGCGCGGCGCTTCCGATGCAGGGGCGTTTAAAGACGGAGAGAAAGGCGGGAGGGAGCGAGGGAGGGAGGCAGGGAGGGAGGGGGAAAGGCAGGGCGGAGGGAGCCGCACCTCCCTTGACGCAGAGCAGCCTGCAACGCCGGCCTCTCCATCCATCCTCCATCCTCCTCCTCTAGGCAAGACCAAGAGGATAAGGGGCTCCCCCTCCCCACCCTTGGAAGAGAGGCGCGCTAGGCGAACCAAGGCTTTCCGCCGAGAACAAAGCGAGCCCTCCCCTCCACGCATCTTGGCGCCCACAGCCCTGGTCCCAAGGCCCCCTTTCCCGTCCCCAGCCTAACCCCACCCTGTGGCTTTCTAGGGGAGACTGCGGCACGGTGTACTTGCCCTGGGGGGAGAAGATGCTGTGGCCAAAGGACCCAAGCTGCTGTCTCCCCCCTCCCGCCGCCCTTTTCTGGTTTTGGAAATGGAGAGGTTAGGCGCACCAGGAGGAGATGTACCCGCCTGGCACACACCTATAGGAGGGTAGGGCAGTTCCTGGACAGCCAGAGTTGTGCCATGCGGAAAGAGGACTCAGCTTCTTTCTAGCACTCTCAGTTGCTCTCTCTCTAGGTTTTTGGGAATGGAAAGGTTGGGCATGCTAAGAGAAGACCTCCAGCTTGTCATTAGAAGAAGAGTGGGTCGTTCTGGAGCAGCTCGCTATGGGGTGGAGAGGAATAGAAAGGGCAAGAAAGTGAGTAAGGGCCTTCTCAGTGGTGGCTCCTTGGCTCTGGAACTCTGTCCCTACTGGCTCGCAGAAAGAAAACAAAGACATGGTTTAATCTATTGTCTTTCATGGCCAGAATCACTGGATTGTTGTGATGTTTCCAGGCTGTATGACAGGGCCTTCTCAGTGGTGGTCCCTCGGTTGTGGAACTCCCTCCCTAGTGATATCAGAGCAACCCCCTCCCTCATAGTGTTTAGTAAGAGTCAAAACTTGGCTCTGGGCTCTGGGATAGAGCAGTACAGGGATGTTAGTATGGAATATGTGCAATTTGACTACAGATCAGCCTTTAGACTATGACTCTGGATGACATGATTTATTGAAATGTATTTTTATTATACTTATTATATTTTAATTTTTAACGTATGTTTTAACTGATATTGTATGTTTTAAGGCACTGTGGAGGTGCGATTGTAAGCTGCCTTGAGTCACCCCCCCCCCCCCAGGGGAGAGAAAGGTGGGATATAAATAAGGTAAATAAATAACTGTTCCAGAAGCATTCTCATGTTTCACCTGCATCTGTGGCAGGCATCCACAGAGGTTGTGAGGTCCTCTATATGTCTTGGAACAGTTTCTCCACATAGAGATGTTCAATATATTGTCAAAGGCTTTTCATGGCCAGAATCACTGGGTTATTGTGAGTTTTCTGGGCTGTATGGCCATGCTCCAGAAGCATTCTCTCCTGATGTTTTGCCAGCATCAACCATGTCTCTTTTTCTCTCTTGCTCTTGATTTTTGGAAATTGAGAAGTTGGCATACTAGAAAGAAGAGGTGCTTTGAATGTGATTTTACTGCTTCTTGACAGGGGGTTGGACTGAATGGCCCATGGGACCCCTTCAAACTCTAGAATTCTATTATCCCTATTTGTGGGCAGCTCATGGGTAACAGCAGCTCTGGGGTAGAGGGAAATAGAAAGAGCAAGGAAGAGAGTGAGCATAGTGTAGTTTGAGGGTTGGGTCAAAATCCAGGAGATCAGGGTTTGAATCCACACTCCACTGTGGACACATACTTGAGCAAGTCACACTCATTCAATCTCACCAGAAGGTGATAAAAAACCACTTCAGAATAATAGATCTTGCTGAGTGATGGAGAAGTTGGTATTAACGAAGTGCTTAAGCCTCTTTCTCCCTCTCTCCCTCGACTTTTGGAAATGGTTGGGTGCTTTAGAGGGAGATGTCACATACCTATAAGAAGAGTGGGCCATTAGCCAGAGTTGTCTGATGAGAGGAATAGACAGGCCAAGAAATAGGAAGAGTGTGGTGTTTTGAGGGTTGGGCCAATGCTCTGTGAAACTAAGGGTCAAAGAAGTACTTCACCATGTGTGTCTCACCCAGTCAAATGATGATGAACAGCCTTGGGAATAATAAATATTGTCTAGAAACCCCCAGGATAGAGTCACCATAAGTCGCAGATCACTTGGAGACACATCATAACAATTTCAAGGAAGCCTTGTTTGCAAAGTGAAAATACATAAAGAGAAAGATACAAGGGGAGGTAGACTACATATTAGGGTTGGCCTAAAATAGCCAAATTACAAGCCCTATCTAGTGTTTGAAAGAGGATGGAGCCCTCCATGTGGTATGATTCCCCTTCCTTTGGTAGTTGTTAAGATGTCTCCTTGAAGAGCAAAACCTTAACTTAAGAGTGTCCCAACTTAAGAGTGTTTGAGTTAAGAGACATCACTCAGCCTGGGTTTCACTTTGAGTTAAGAGCTAGTGCCAGAAGGAGCTCTAATGTGAGAGTGCAGAACTTTAGGGCTTCAAAGGAGCAGTCTCTGAGCCTTGTGCCTCCATACCTTGTATTCTTGTCTGCTTTGGGAGATTGCTGTCTGCTTTGCTCTTGTCCGCTTTGAGAAACTTTAGGTTAGTTGATTTTGTGTGGTTTTTATTCCTGATATGTTTGGAGCCCCGGTGGTGCAGTGGGTTAAAGCACTGAGCTGCTGAGCTGGTTGATCGAAAGGTCGCAGGTTCGATTCCGGGGAGCGGTGTGAGCTTCCGCTGACAGCTCCAGCTTCTTCCAACCTAGCAGTTCGAAAACATGCAAATGTGAGTAGATCAATAGGTACTGCTCAGGTGGGAAGGTAACAGCACTCCATGCAGTCATGCCAATCACATGACCTTGGAAGTGTCTATGGACAACGCTGGCTCTTTGGCTTAGAAATGGAGATGAGCACCACACTCCAGAGTCGGACACGACTGGACTTCATGTCAGGGGAAAACCTTTACATTTACCTTATGTTTGGCTTCATGAAGAGAGGGAGCAAGAGAGGGAGGGAGGCTTGAAGGAGTACAGCATGAAGAAAATGATGCTTCTGCCTCTTCACTTTGTGCTTTCTTGCCACAACTTTGTGCTTGTACCATTTTAAAGTTGATTTTTAATTGTTTCATGTGAATTTGCATTTATACATTATTTGTTATTTATAAAGCACATTTTCTTATTTAAAAACATGTAACTAAATGGGGGGAATCGGGGGGCCAGAACAGATTAATAGCATTTCAATGGGGAGATTCACTTTGAGATAAGAGTGTTTTGAATTAAGAATTCAATCACAGAACAGATTAAACTATTAAGTACCACTGTATCTTCCAAACCAAAGTAACCACCCAGAAGTAGTTCTGTGACCCATGTGTAGAAAGAAAAACAAGACTCCATGGTCCCTAACTTGAGTATGAGGGAAGTCTTATAGAAAAGGCAGATTCTGAGTAAAATGGCTGAAGTGACAAAGCATCCAAAAAACTCTATCCAGATGCTCTTTGTGACCATTAGATCTCCTTTACAACTGACTCTCAAGACAGAAACTACAAACTAGATGAATAATTATGTATGATGGTATCAGTTTACACTTGGTGATGTTTGCCAGGATACATGGTCAATGGTTGTTCTCTCACCTTCAGCTGGAGACAAAAAAGCTAACTGAAACTGAGTCATAGCCATCCTGAGTCCTTCTGTGGAGGTTGAGAAAGGACGGGATATAAAATCCCTAAATAAATAAATAAACTCAGATCAGCCATTAATTTTTCCATTACAGGGGAGATACTGCACTGTGCCGATGGTTCTACTCCCCACTAAGCACTAGATGCACTCAAAATTTGGGTTCAGTTGATTTTTTAAAAAACTTTCACACTACCCAAATTTAATCTCCAGTTTCATTTTAAAAAGACTGTCTTGTTTTGCCACACATCTGTTTTCATCCAACGCAGGAGTCAGTGTGCTTTTTTGAAATGCAATGAACAGATCTCTATAAATTTCAGAATATAATGTGGCACCTGTATTCCTTATTCATGCCACCCCAAAATAAGTTCTCTCAAGGGGTTTTCTAGGTCCTCCAGTATGATCATATGGTATTCTTCCAGTAGAAGTGGCTCATTTCAGTGGGTTTTTCTATCATCGGTAAGTCAATCAACATATCCCTGTAGATAGAAGGGTTGTACTGTACCATCCCAAACAAACTTTTGGCCACCCTTAATTATATTAGGGCTCCAGGGACATGACTCTCATGTGTTAATGCATCATTATATTTGTTTTCCTGACTAATGTGTTACTTAATTGCAAAAAATGAACTTGCTCATGTGGTCTTTTTCAATAAGATATGAGGCACCCTACACCACACAACCAAACATCTCAATTGACATCATATACATCCTATACAAATGACATATTTATTCATCTGACTAAGCTCTTTGGTTAGTTCAGGACACTTGGACTCATGATACTTGAATATGATTTCACTTTGTTCTTTTACTGGAAGAAACAAAATATTCAGCTTGGGACCCATGGAACTCATTTTCAAATGTCATATATTGATAGACTCTCTAACACAGATCTTCATCAAAGGTCAATCAACAGCAGACAAAATGGACAACTCTTGGACAAATTCTGCAAAGGTGCAAAAGCTACAGTGCAACTCAGAAGCAGCATATGCCATTTCCCATTCCTTGTTCTTTGTTCACACAACAGAAGCAGTTTCCATGAATAATTTTAACTTGGTGTTGTGACATTACGTATAAACAAGGGTGGGTCAAAAAGTTTTGCCTCCTGTGTCATAAAAATGTTATGAATGAACACATAACAGCAGAAGTTGCTACAGATCTTAGTCTGAACTATCCTCTACACACTGTTCAACATAGTCACCATCAATCTGTACACATTAGAACCATCATTTAACCCAGGCATCAAAACCATTTTGGAAAAATTCAGAGGTTTGCTTCGTGACCCATGATTTTAAAGCTGTTTGAACATCATTTTTGTCATTGAATCTGAAACCTTGTAGATTGTCTTTCAAAGGTCCAAACAGGTAAAAGACAGAAGGGGCCAAACCAGGGCTGTGGGGTGGGTGAGGCACTACTGACCAGTCCAAGCATGTAGCCGGGGGGGGGGGCTTGGGGGGCTTAACCCCCCCCCCCGAAATTCTCATGGTGGTCCGTGAGAAAGCCTTACTGGTACATTATTTAAACTGTTATGTTTATTCATATCATGATCTGATCAGCATGCTCAATATATCCCATATGTATGGGGGTATTGGGGTAACGATACAAAAGGTTTGCTAGGGTAGACCCTCTTTCACTCAGACTCAGCCCCCTCCCTTCCCAAAACAAAATCCTGGCTATGGGCCTGGACCAGTCCATTTTTGCAGTCGCCTGGGTTGAGAAAAATGACGCGTGGCTGTACATTATTGTGATGAAGCTTGATGGAACAAACATCTTTTAGTGGTCTCTTCTTTCTTCTTGCCTCCTTAAGTCAATTGCTTGGGAACCCATTTAACACACACTTTGTGATATCCCAAGTCAGCAGTGATTCCCTGGACAGAGCCATACGAGATGTTCAATACATCAGCAACATCCTGAACTGTAACATGTCCGTCTCCTCAAATCAATTCATCAGCATGTTCTTGATTTGCAGCTGTGACTAATGTTGTCAGCTGGCCACTTCTCAGTTTATCTGCAATTTCTATTTCTCAATTTTCAAACTTCTTCACCCAATGCCACACATTGCTGATGTCCATTACAGCATCCCCATAAACATTCTTCAAGTGATTATGGATTTCCTTAGCTGCACAACCTTCTTTTGCCAGAAATTCAATGATGACTCTTTCTTTTAGCTTTAGATTCATGGTTCTAGTCAGTCAATCTGAAAAAGAAAAGACTATATTAGTAGAGTAAGGTTACCTCCTTCATATTATGCATAGATAGTCCAGTAGCTGTGAAAGAAATAAGAGCGATTGAGGCATTTCTTTTTGATATATCACAATGTGAATTTCCATCTTTATTTATTTATTTATTTATTTATTTATTTACAGTATTTATATACCACTTTTCTCACCCCTAGGAGGACTCAAAGCTAGAACAGTAATTTAGGTTTCATATGTCCATCCCCATGTTCATATGTATGTCCAATTACTCGATATACATCCTATCCGGTATCAATGTGCCCACATAACCAAGATGTTTTCAAGGTTCTTGGAGTTATTAGTATCTCTGTGTGTCAATATTAAGTTAATGATTGAAATAAAATTGTTTTTCAGTGAAAGTACTTTTTTAACATTGAATAAACTACTTTCTGCTAGCTGTATTATACAGATGTCATGTTTTGTAGCTATGTACATTCTATATATGTTTGTTTAATTCTACTGCTACATGTATTTATTTCTTATAGCCTTTATTTATTTCTCTCAAATAAACATAACTGCCAATGTGATGTACAATAGGTAAAAACAATTTAAAGTAGAACATAAATAACTACAAACCAATTAAAATACTCTAGCTTCTCTTTAAAAAAATCTCTAAAAACAGTTTTTAAAAACCCTCCAAAATCAGAATTTAAAACAGCCAGAGCAGACTACTCACCAATTTATGCTGCTACCCTAACACCACATACGTGCAGCCCTCTTGATGTTCTTGACTGCAGCTGCCATCAGTCTCAGTTAGCATAAGAAATGCTGGGAGTTGCTGTTCATAATTTCCCAGGATTTTGAGAGGATTTGATTCCTACCTCTATTTTTTATGTGGAGTGGGACATATGGATTTTATACATTTTGGAGTTGGGATTTCCATAGCTATGAAATCACAAGGTGTGCTCCTACTGAAAAACATTGCATTATGCAAGAAGAAATGTCTGTTTGTAGAAACTGTTAGCAATTTCATATTTCAAAAAGACTGCTAGACAGCTACTAGTAATTTTTGAAGTGCTAAATGTGTGTGCCTCCCTATTAGTTTCATCAAAAAGATCCCAGGATAGAAGCAAAAGACTGAGAAGAAAAGAAGGAATGTGGCTAGATCTACTGCACATTCACAGCCCAGTTAGTGAGGGTGGCCATTTTTAGGCCATCCGCTCTTCAATTTAAATTCCCCTTTTCATAGGCCCCTTCTACACGGTCATATAATCCAGCTCAAAGCACACAATCTGGATTTTATATGGCAGTGTAGAAGGGGCCTTACTATGAGCTGTGAGGAGGGAAGGGCAATTAGCTTGCTGATTCTACCAGCTGTAGAAAAGAAAAAAACAATATGTGTGTCTGTGTGTTCTTCCTCCTGTGTTTGTTTTAGCCCCTTTGATGCAGTAAGGCTAAGTGATGTGTGACACATGTGTGAGACCCTGTCAAAGATTACACCTTTTAAAAAAGCCTGGAAGATATTTCTTTTCAATCAAGGCAGTTAACACATCCAGCAGAGAGTGATGAGACCCAAAAGGCTGTGTTGGTGACTATGTGTATCAATGAATCACCAATTACATAACTGTCTCATATCTAGAATTACATCTGCAGAAAACAGATGCTTTTAGTGAGGAGCATGAACATTTCAATGTCATAAAGAGTCTTGCAGACACATTTGTTGTAATATTGTTTTCTGTTTCTTTAAACAAAGCACACTGTTATGAACAGAGACTGTTCTATTGATGGGTTGTGTATACTGATGACTTTATGTCCCCTTCCACTCTCATCAGTTTGGCCACAGGATAAAGCAAAATATGGGAAACCAGGTGACTCTAGACTATAAATCTTCAGGAAACCATTTACTGTTCAAAGAATAGATCTCATTTGGAATATGTATAAAGTAATAATGAGTATGGGATTCAGCTGAGAATACCAGCAGGAAGGCAATTCAATTAGCATGAGCATCTGCTGATTTTCTGAAGTCTTATCTACTGGATGCAACGGTCCATGAATGGCCACCGTAAAACCTTATCTTCTTTGTAAAGGTGTGCACTTCAAATCTCCTGTCCAGACCTCATTACAGAACTGTAAGTTGCCAATCACTTTTGTTGATAATTCTGATTTGCAACCAATGGAAACAAAAACAAGTACCTCACTAGTCATTTTCAAATTCATCTTGAAACTGACCTTCCTCAGTGAGTTATGACGTTCTCAGTAGCCATAACTCACTTTCATAATAATCTCTTTAAAGTTCACTCAAGGAACTCATACATTCCAGACAAATAAGTAAATATGCAGAATTTCTTCATTCATGGCAGAAAGTAACAGTATCTGGGATCAATCACTGAGAAGTTTATCTGATATATAAATGGGAAGTTGAGTTTAGTTCCAGGATATCTGTAGATACCAAAATATGTCAAGTCTAATTATATACAATGGCATAAAAATAACATCCTTATATAAAATGGCAAAATATTGGAATTATGTTGGAGGAAGCATATTTTAAACAATGAATCCATGGGTGAAGAATCTGAGGGTATTAAGGGACAGCTGTATTCTCATGAAATATGTCTCTGCTAGTAACAGAACAGATAAGAGCTTCTCATCTGAGCAAACTCTACAGTTTATCCCAAAGTCTCCAAACATAGGAAAATTAACAATTACTTGCATAACAACCGATATCTTTGAACATGTTCACCATGAGTGAGGGAGAAGACTTTGTGTGTGTGCAAAAAGGCATGGCCAATATGTAGACAATATTTTGTAAAACTTTGCTATGAATGTTTTGTAAATATAGGCACGTTTAGTTACAATTCTCCATTTTCCCTATGTACAGCAACATTTGGGACACCCTGTATAGAAGAAAATGGTTAGTAAAATATTTTGATCCCAAGTCGAGTAGGAACTGATATATGAAATGTAGTCTATAATTAGCATTTTGAATTGGTCAGGTTCCAAGAATAGTTTCTGGTACCCTGCCCTAATCAATAATATGGTTTCAATATTCTGAACCATCTGAAGTTTTCAAAGCCAATCACAAGTGGCTATTCTCTGGCCATATTGGACATCTCCAAGAATGGATTCACTTAATACGTTCACTTCAACTGTAACACATTTTTCACCACAACTGAAATCTCATAACCAAAATTCAGAGTTTAATCCAGGAGTAAGCTCAAACCAGATTCTCCAGCGACAACTTCTGAAATTGCTCCTCCCTGTCACTTCCACACTTTGTGTAGAAAAAAATGATAGATAGATAGATAGATATGATAACATCAGCAGTAGGTGATTCATTAAAGTAATTATTATCCAATAGCCAGGAATGAAGCTCTGAAATGCATATATATCTTCTTCCTCCAAAAACCCTTGGAGCTGAAATGCTAATATATAGCTATCATTTTACCCAAGTATGGAATATTAAAGCCAAGCCAGAAATTATCCAATATGATAGGGTTCAGGAAAGTATTTGTTCATCTTAACAATACTTCAATTGGATATAATTCAGTCATATCCTGTTGCAAACAAACATTGCATTATCCACTTGATCAGCGTCCCTACTCATGGTTTTACAAGTTAGGATGAACAAGGGTCAAGAGCAAAACTGTTAGATTTACAATGAAAAATACATACAGGTAAGCCAAAGCAGTCTATCCAAGCATTTGTGTTTATTAGACTTTTCCTGATATCAATATACTCTTTTGGATGACTTGTAACATTTCTCCACCACCTGCGTTATCATATAATTCTAATTGTTCGAAAAGCCTGTTTTTGATTAGACTTATTTTTAGTTTTCCATCAACATTGCTCCAGTCAGCATGGTTTCATTACTCTCAACTAAAAATCAGATTAGCTGTCTTGGAACAAGGGCATGCTCAGAAGAAATATCAACCGTACAGATCATTTCTCCATACCAGAGATATCAACAAGTGTAAAGCTAGGAAAATCTCCCAGTCATTCAGAGCTGCTTCATATCTTTGTAATTAAAGATCACATTAGAAGGTTATTTTAAACATACGTGTAGTAGAGTATGTGCATTATCACATTAAACTCCCAATTTACCACACATCATGGTGAATCTGACAGGACCTATCTCCCCACACACTGCATTGCCAGCCTTTCCCTTCACTTCATCCCACAGGGGGAAGCATCCACTGCTGTTTTCAATGCAACATGGGAAGTCTCCTTTGCCAATTTCACCCTTTTTCAGGCACAGAGTCCTGTGGTAAGTAGATCAATGTTGTGTGATAGGAGCCAGTGGGCTTTGTGCCTGAAGAGTGGAGAAATTGGCGTAGCACAGGCAATTTTGCCTGTCTGATGATGTTGTATGACACACCTACTTTCTCTGACAAATAGATTGATATGCTTATCAGCCCATTGTGGTCACATGAAGGAAGAGCATTAAGACCTAAACACCTTTTTTGTGCATTATATATCCCGCCCTCATTGGCACAGTGGGTTAAACCACTGAGTTGCTAAACTTGCTGACCCAAAGGTTTGTACCTCAATTCTGGGTAGCGGGGTGCAGTCCTGCTGTTGGCCCCAGCTTCGGCCAGTTTCTGTTAGCAGTTTGAAAACATACAAATGTGAGCAGACCAATAGGTACTGCTCCAGCGGGAAGGTAATGGCACTCCATGCAGCCATACCGATCACATGACCTTGGAGGTGTCTACAGACAATGCTGGCTTAGAAATGGAGATGAGCACCGCCTCCCCCCCCCCCCCCCCCCGAGTTGGACACAACTAAACTTAATGTCAAGGGTTACCTTTACTTTTACATGGTACTGTTTATTGACTTGGAGCATATTGGGACTAATTGAGAGTATTTTCACCTAAAAAGGGAGGAAAGAATATCATATAATAAATAACCAAGAAGAAATTGGCAAGGAAGCAATTTTTTCTTTATGTACTTTCTTTACTGTGTTGCATATTTTCAACTTATTATGTGTTCATTTGAACTTTAATTAATTTTTGCCTTGAGCCTAGGAATTTAGAACACAGTTGGATTTCTTTTCTCTTATAATGCAAAGTTGCTTGCCAGGTAAACATTTATAACTACACAAAGCTGCAATCACAGCGTATTATTTTAAGAGTGAGTGAGAGAGAAATGAACTATTTCACTACTCAGCACATAGCCACTGCCCACCCACCTTATAGGCAGTCTTGTGGTCATGGTCAGATGGCTTCTTCTGCTCTTTTCCTTGCACAAGTAAAAGCTAGATAACTTCAGTGGGATCATACCAGTTGGAAAATGTAGCCCAACATTTTTTGAAAGATTTCAGATTAGGGTAGGCAATAGTCTGGTAGCCTATTTCCAATTTCTATAGATTTTTTTAAAAATAGGGAAGTTGCCTGTAAAAGACCGTGGTACCATACTACACTATTCACCAATTCATATTTTATTCCTAATTTTAGTTCATATTCAAACTCCAGTAGGATAACATTGTCCATTGTAGCAAAATCTACTTTTGTACTCCTTAATAGTTGTGTACTCTCAAATGTAGTCAAGTTCTGTTTTCTGCAATTATGGGTCAATAAAGAAGGAGTGAAAAACAGCTCCAGGCCATGTTTTGTAGTTATGAAATCCCCAGACCATTCCCAGAATTTTAGAAAATTTCTTCAAAAAAATTGACCTAACTGCTACATTGTCCCATCTTCCAAGATTCTTAATTAGGTTAAATGGCTCTATAAAACCCCCCTCAAATAGACATATCTCAGTCAGGTTTTTTAATCCTTTTCAGTCCTCCATTCACTTTTGTTGTGTGCCTTAAAGTCCTTTTTGACCTTCAGCAACCACAAGGCCGCCCAATGACAGGAGTTATCTTAGCATGATTAGTTCAGAAGAGGTTTGCTATTGTCTTCTTTTTAGACTGAGGGAGTGTGACTTCCCCAAGATCACTCAATGGGTTTTGTGCCTAAGCAGGGATTCGAATCTTGGTCTCCAGAATTGTAGTCTGATGCTCAAACCACTACACTATGCTGGTTCACCTCCACTATTCTGATTTAAATAAAGCTCCCCATATAACGGGAGCTCAACAATAACATTTATTTTTATAGCTACTGGTTTTTTTTTTTTTTTTACAAAGCCATTTGCCCATATACCAAATTAAGATAAAGATGAATGAAATCAACAGAATGGAAGCTGGCTGGTAAAGACTCTTAAGGCTATTACTGCCTCAGTCAAAAGAAGACTTCTTGTGTCATGTTGAAAAATCTGAGATGCTGGTAGTTGCTAAGGTAAAGGTTTTCCCCTGACATTAAGTCCAGTCATGTCTGACTCTGGGGTTGGTGCTCATCTCCTTTTCTAAGCCGAAGAGCCGGTGTTGTCTGTAGACACCTCCAAGATCATGTGGCCAGCGTGACTACATGGAGCACCGTTAACTTCTCGCTGGAGCGGTACCTATTGATCTACTCATATTTGCATATTTTCGAATTTCTAGGTTGGCAGAATCTGGGGCTAACAGCAGGAGCTCACGCCACTCCCCAGATTTGAACCTGTGACCTTTCGATCAGCAAGTTCAGCATCTCAGTGGTTTAACCCACTGCGCCACCGGGAGCAGTTGCTAGTTGTACAGAAATACATCCCCTTTTGTCATACATTTCCTGCTCTCTTGAATGTCTTAATGTAGCATAATTGTTTCCCAGGCTATACTGAGCCACTTACCACCTTTGGACTTGGGTTTATGGTAGATCCAGAGTGGTGGCGGCAGCAGCTTTAGACACCATACGAGGAAGGGAATCACAAGCTCCTCAATGATCGAAACTAGGCATGCAAAGGCAAACAGTTAACTTACATATGTATATACTAGGGCTGGGCTATTCGTTTCGTTAATTCGTTAATTCGTTAAAAATTCGTTATTTTTTGAATTACGAAACGATAACAAAACTTTTTTTTAACCTGGAAGTGTTTTTAAATATCGAAACGGCAGGCGCCAAAAAATTTTGTATTTCCGTCCATTTCGGAAATACGTAAGATGGCTGCCTGCCGATGCTTGCTGGGAGCTCTGCCGGCTGAGCAAGCGAGGGAGAGGGCGAGTGAGAGGGGCGAGCGAGTGGCGACGGTGAGAGCCATTCAGCTGTGAAACTCTCTGCCCCAGAGGGAGTGCGGTGGAGACTCTTTGAAACAGAGGCTGGATGGCCATCTGTCAGGGAAGGGCTTGGTGGGCCATTGACCTTCAGTTTTGGAGTTGTAGTTCACCTACATCCAGAGACCACTACAGACTCAAACAATGATGGATCTGGACCACACTTGGCCAGCGAGAGGGGTGAGCGAGCGGAGAGCGAGAGGGGCGAGCGAGCGGCGAGCCGAGCGAGAGGGGCGAGAGAGCGGAGAGCGAGAGGGGCGAGAGAGCGGCGAGCCGAGCGAGAGGGGCGAGTGAGCGGAGAGCGAGAGGGGCGAGTGAGCGGAGAGCGAGAGGGGCGAGCGAGCGGAGAGCGAGAGGGGCGGGCGAGCGGAGAGCGAGAGGGGCGGGCGAGCGGAGAGCGAGAGGGACTCAAACAATGATGGATCTGGACCACACTTGGCAAAAGCACTCAATATACACCCAAATATGAACACAGATGGAGTTTGCGGGAAATAGACCTTGACATTTGGGAGTTTTAGTTACGGGGATTTATGGTTCACCTGCAATCAAAGAGCGTTCTGAACCCCACAAGCAGCGAGCGAGAGGGGCGAGCGAGCGGCGAGCGAGCGAGAGGGCCCGCCAGAGTGAGTGCCTGCCTTCCCTCCTTAATAATAATTTAAATTTAATAATAATAATTTTAATTTCTCCTCCCTATTCTACTAAATTAATAATTAAATTTAAAAAATATTTTTAAAATATTGAAAAAAAAGGGCGCCATCTTTACAAAATGTTTTGTAAATATTTACGAAATTTCGTAAATACCGAACTTTTTTGGGGGAAAATTTTGTAATTATTTTAAATAACGAAACAAAAAAACACCCCAATTACAAAACGATTACAAAACCAAATTTTTGCGTTGTTACCCAGGCCTAGTATATACCATTAACGGGATCCCAGCCATTGTATCCAATATGCATAACATACCCATCTTTGTTATTTATTTATTTATTTATTATTTAAAATTTTTATATGCCAATCTTCTCTAACCTCCGTAGAGGGACTCAGACTGGCTCACAACAGAATTCATTAATAACATTACAATATAAAACATCCTACAGTAACAACAAATTAAAAATACATATAGATTAGATTTACAAATAAGCCAAATTGCCAAGATAAAATCATGTCCAACTCAGTCCATGTGTGTGATCGATAACTTTGTTCTGTAGCTGGTCTCAACCATTACTCTGGGAATGTTTCCTTCCATAGCCAGGATTTCACCAGCCTCCTGAAGGACAGGAGGGAGGGAGGACAGGAGGGAGGGGGCAGATCTGATCTCAATCAGGAGAGAGTTCCATAGCCGAGAGGTCACCACAGAAAAGGTCCTGTCTCTCATCCCCACCAGATGTGATTGTGAAAGTGGAGGGACTGAGAGCAACCCCCCCCCCCCTGAAGATCTTAATTGTCTTGATGGTTCATAGGGGAGAATACGTTCGGACAGGTTAACCGGGCCAGAGCCATATAGGGTTTTGTAGGTTAAGACCAGCACTTTGAATTGTGCTCAGAAGCTAATTGGCAGCCAGTGGAGCTGGCACAACATAGGAGTTGTGCGCTCCCTGTACTCTGCTCCCATTAGTAATCTGGTTGCCAGAAGTTGGACTAATTGTAGCTTCCAGGCAGTCTTTAGAGGCAACCCCACATAGAGAGCATTGCAGGAGTCGATGCGGGATGTAACCAGAGTGTGGACCACCATGGCCAAGTCAGACTTCCCAAGGTACGGGTGCAGCTGGCGCACACGCTTTAATTGTGCAAAAGCTCTCCCAGCCACAGCTGAGATCTGTATATGTTGAATAACATAGGGGACAAAACTGAGCCCTGCGGGACCCCACAGTACAATGGCCATGTACTGTGGGGTCCCCTTAACAACACCTTCTGGGAGCTACCCTCGAAGAAGGACTGGAGCCACTGCAATGCAGTACCTCCGAGGCCCATTCCCACGAGGCATCCCAGAAGGATACCGTGGTCGATGGTATCGAAAGCTGATGAGAGGACCAGCAGAACCAACAGGGACACACTCCCCCTGTTGAGCTCCCTCTCATCAACTAAGGCTTGTTTTGTGAGCTGAGACTATCCTGCAATTGCAGTTCATCATTTAGGCAACGTACTGGTATAAAATGATCAAGCTGGATTTTAGTACACATTAAGTATCAAGAGCCTAACAAAAATGAAAAATTAATCTGAGTTTGAACTGCCAGTACACTTACATTTCATGAACCTTTGATCCAAAGACTAGAATCCCAGCAACTTTCCTTTGATCTAGAGTCCTGCCCTTGGCTGCCGCAACGTTGCCAACTAAACCTTGGCCACATTTCATGGCCCTGTGAGCTCATAAGCTCAGGCTCCTGAGTAAGTGTGTGCCATAATTATGTCAGCCTTCATCAGCCATGTTTTATAGATGCTCTTATGCCAGGTGAGGTAAATATTTTAGAAGTATGGACTTGACTGTGCCATGGTCCCAGTTAACTGCTTGAGGCCACTCTAAAACAAAGCTGCCTCTTTAATTTAGTCACATTAGAAGCAGTATAATTTCTACAACAGGCTAATTTAACAAAGAATCCACATGTCTGAGTGGTTTCTACGTATAAGAAAAATGTATGTGGCTGTAAAAAATCCTTACTGACTCCAAGATAATTTCCTATGGGGCCATGCAATATATGCTTTGATAAAGATCCAAATTGGCCTAACCTACACTACTTAACCTTAACCCAACTGGGTCAGCTTATATGGAATAGTGAATAGCATGTAAAATCAGAAATTGGAAGGCCCAGATTTTAGTCCCTACTCATTTATGAAGCTCAATGACTAGTTGCCACTGATCGGGATAACCTTCCTCATGTGGTTGTAATAAAAAGTGAAATAGGAAGAGATGTTATACTCACCACCTTAAGATTTTTTAGAAGAATATAGTTGCAATAAATACAATTTTCTACTAGTTCATAATCTGGAAGTGTTAATGTCCTCTAAGACCCAATGATGTTTTTATCAGATTCAGCTGATATTTCAGTTCTGAGTGCCTGAGGTGATGGATGCACACCAAAGCTTGTATGTGCTGCCTGTGAACTTCATAGGGTTTTAAAAGTTAGGAATACCCAGAGGTGCTCCTACCAGTTTCTTGTTTAGTTAAAGCTTTAATGGAATTATCCAATGGGTTGAACCTATTTTAGGGATATAGTTCAGCACTCTGGATAGCTCTTTAAAGTCTGAAATAAAACATCAAGGCAATTTACCATACTATTGATATGGAAGCCACCAGAAGACACTGCCAGCCATGACCTTACGTGTACTGACATAGCTTATTTATCTATGTACTTGTATTTTCCCCCTCAATTATTGCAGGATTTTCTGACTACAGGCAGTCCCCAGATTATGAAAAAGATAGGTTCTGTAGGTTTGTTCTTAAGTTGAATTTGTATGTAAGTCAGAAAAGGTACATTTTTAAAGTGTAACTCCAGCCAAAAATATATCTTTTTTAGCTTTGGGTAGCAAAGAAGAGTTAACACACCTGTGGTGTTTGTTTAGCTGTCTGTGTCTCCGTCCAGAAGATTTCACCTCACTTTATTTCCCTGTGATAATTAAATTTTGAAACATTTGGCTTGTTGTGGAAACAAGGATTCATGATAAAGCTTTCATGGAGATACCTTTTCCTAGGGGTAGATTTCTCTCATTTCCTGTTGTCTCTGCCCCATTCTTACCTATGAGTCATTTGTAAGTCAGGTGTTTGTAACTCAAGGATTTCCTATATTGGTACTTTTGTGAGATAGTAGAATTCTCTGGATGAGAATTCTAAGCACGCTTCCCTAAACTGCAAATCCCAAAATTCCATGGGATTTTGCCATTGCAGTTAAAATGGACTGCAATGATCTTCTCCACAATTCTCAGCCCTGTCTATGAAATCCTCACCGGATGTAACTGAATGCCAGACCAAGCCTTTCATATCAGAGAAACCTCGGCATTTATTTATTTATTTATTTATTTGTGTGTTTTCAAGTTGCTTGTCAACTTATGATGTCTCCATGAATTTCATAGGGGATTCTTGGACAATGAATACTCAGAAATTGTTTGCTATTTTCTTCCTCTAAATATAGCCTAAGACACCTGAAATTCATTGGTAGTCTTACACCCAAGTACTTAACAAGTTTGGCCTTTCTTTGCTTCCAAGGTGAGATGATCTGCCTTTAGGGTATTAAGTTATATTGCTGGTTCTCCAGCACCTAATATGTTAACATTTTGATATTAATTCAGCCAACATATTTGTTTGGATTATGATTTTACTGATTGTTTTGTGTTTTTATCTTTGTAAAGCATTTGCATTTGCTATTGAGTGGCATATAAATTGGATTTACTGACTGGTTTATTAATTGACTAATAGATGTTTAACACAGTAGAGTGCCATTTCTACTGTGAAAGGGACAAATAACTGGCATCCTCTTGATGTGCTCAAGCATACATTGCACTTATGCATGTGATCTTTTTTTGGACAGTGCACAATCATCATATCCATCCTGATAATGATGTAAGTGGAATTGCATTTGTGAGACTACTGTACATGTGGTAACACATTCAAGTATACAGAATAGCATGGGAATGTATGTTGTCTCTACTTATTGCCTTTGCTGATTGCACATAGCAATTGCACAATGGGTTGCCAGCCATGCACATGGAACATTGATTTTGTGCTACATTAGGGTGAATATAAGGATTGCATAATATAATTTCTTCAGTAGATATTACATTACACGCAAGTGATATAGCATCTAAGCCACTAGGTGTTATTTCAGCTCTGTGTAGATAAGCTTAGTTACAGTAGGCCCTGAGAAAGGGGAGACTGTGCCAAAGGATTTGTGGGGGAGGGGAGAGAGAGAGCATAATCCTGTGGCTCTTCAAATGTTGTTAAACTGCAACTTCCAACATTACTTTTGTTCATGGGATCTAGAAGCAAAGGCTTACATATACTTGGCCAACTAGGGTAGACCTGTTGAATCAGTAAGGTTTTCATAAGGGTTGGCTGGCTGAATGAGTCTGTTCTAGTTGGCACTAGAAATTGGATTTAGGCCATTGTTTCTTCAAAGCTGATGCTATACAAAGAATACAAGAGAATGTGTGTGTGTGTGTATAATATATATGAATGAAAAAGTTGGTATTTAAATCTTTTTTATTAAAGAGTTATGTGGACTATCAATGTTTTTATACAAGCAAAGACGGTTACATTTTTTCTAATACACTGTTTTGTTTTGGTAATTACAACTAGATTGTTTTAGAGTTTTGTTGCTGCTCACTGATTGCTTGATGTTTCCATTTTTTTAACTTAGTGAAATATAAATATGTAAACCTGTACAGAAATGCCTGCTCAAGGTCCACCTTTTCAATGGTGGAAATCATGTAGCTCTTCAGATGTCGTCAGCTACTCCCATCAGCTTGAGCCAGTGGTAAGGAATGCTAGGTGCTGCAATACAACAGCATTTGGAAGGCTGCCTGACTCTCAATCCTTCCATGGTGCCTGCTGGGAATTGGAGAGGGAAAGCTTTTTCATTGTTGGTTCTCTGTTTTGAAAAGGCCTTTATTAGAGAGAATTCCATGGCGTGCCTTCTGACATAATTTTTAGGCAGAATATTATCTCACTTTTCCAGGCTTATGATCTGCAATAAGTTTTAATTTTTTGCATTTATGTTGATTTTTTTTAAAAAAATCTTCTGCCATTTTAATTATTTTGTATATTATTACTGCGCCCTCTGGCAGCACAATGGGTTAAACTACTGAGCTGCTGAACTTGCTGACTGAAAGGTTGGTGGTTCGAATTTGAGGAGCGGGGTGAGCTCCCGTTGTTAGGCCCAGCTTCTGCCAACCTAACAATTAAAAAGCATGCAAGTGTGAGTGCATCAATAGGTACCACCTTTAGATGGGTTAGAAATGGAGATGAGCACCACCACCCCTCCCCCCAGAGTCAGGCACGACTAGACTTAATGTCAATGGAAACCTTTACCTTTACTTTTACCTTGACCTTGTTAGTGAGCAGTAGTTTGTTTATTTATGTATTTACAGTATTTGTATTCCACCCTTCTCACCCTGAAGGGAACTCAGAGCATATCACAGAAAACATACACAACAAACATTCAATTCTGTTATACAATGACAAGACAGACAACTGTACATAGATAGAGGTATATAGGCTTTCTCGGGGGGGGGGGGGGGGATTGGCATCTTGTTTCTTAACATCTAGTTTCTTAACTTTCCCTGGTCCATCATTTTGAGGATGCTTGTACTGAAGAGTGGGGTACAAATTCAAAAATAAATTATTTTTGTGGTATCTAGCCAAAGGCAAATCTTCTACTGGGATAGATGTCAAGTGTGTGTTTTAATGTTAACATTTAGACACATTTAGATTTCTCAGCCAGAAAAGTCTAGTGCCCCACCAAACTAGAAATCATGGCAATTAATATGGAATAATTCTTATAATTCTATAGTGTGAATGAGACCCAGGTAATTAGAAAGCAGATTTTGTCTTGAGGCTCAGTTTAGCCTAGAGCATATTAAAACTTGACTGAAGCAAGATTCAGATTTGTAGTTTTTCCATTTAATGGTCAAAAGATCACAATACAATTTTTGTAGCTGCCAAGTTACCCAGCATTTCACATGAATGTCTGTTTTGTATTTTTAACCCCCCCCCCCCCCCCACTGCCTTATAGCAGTAAGTGACCTTAGCCAATTCCCATGGGAGTATAAGTTGCGCTTTCCTAACCTGTTGTTTGATCTTTTGACTTTGTAAACTACTGGGTTTTGAGTCAGAAGAACCAAGGACTTGCTTGAGTATGGCCATTTCTGTGTCCCTAAAATCCGATTAAATGCCCATCTTCAGTTCCCATTACTTCAATAGGAATTGTACAGGTTCATGTAAGGCCATTTGGGACTTGTATGTCTGCCAATGCCTGTCAAGCCTGACCTGCAACGGCCCTGCTATATTAGCCCTAAGCCTCTTTTCTGCAAACTCTGACATACACAGACAGATACACACACACACATAGAGTGCAAAGTGGGATCAAATCCATCTGGAATAAAACTCATTGTCTTACTTCTATTTGCTATCTGAAACAAGATGATCAATAGGAAAATAACAATAATTTTGCAAGGGTTCTAAACAGGATAAACTAATTGGATCGTATTTAAGCATCTTGCTTGTAAAAAAGGTCTATTAAAAACATACACACAATTAGGAATATATACTCTGAAAAACAAATTCTCAATTGATACTCATTCTATTGAAAGAGAAGGGCATTCATTCAGGCATTGTTACAGTCCAAGATCAGCTCATCATTTTTTTTCCCCTGACTGGCAGTGTCTGTTGCTCAAGCAATGTGATCATGTGACCACAACAAGGCTTAAACAATCTGAAGGCAGCCTGTCTGATTGCATTATATTTTTCAGGGTGTCATGTGACCCTCAGCAGCCAGTTCTCAGCCTTTTCTCGGTTACCCTTAGCAACAGAAAGGCATGTGATGGGTCTTAGGTGGTATAGCAGTCGTGTGATCGGGAATATAAAGCTTTAAGCAAAATGAAGTAGACAGGAATATTGCTCTGAGTTCTTGGAATTTCCCAGTAGATTGCACAGATAATGCTGTGCACTAATTCTGGGTGGGAAAGACAAAGAGAAGGTGCTTATTCTGCAAGGCTATGTATTTTTTTTCATTTTCTAATAATATATAGACATGGAAAAAACTTCCAAAAAGGGTGTGAGCCTATGCAGTTAGAAATAATGCAGGTTAGAGAAAAAGTTTAAAGAAATACTTGAATGGTGGTGATGATAGTGATAACGCTAATGATATGTTTTTTTTCATAACGATATGATTTTTTGGTGAGAATTGGCCATCTGCAAGAATGTTGCCCAGGGGACACCTGGATGTTTTGATGTTTTACCATCCTTGTGGGAGACTTCTCTCATGTCCCTGTATGGGGAGCTGGATCTGACAGAGGGAACTCATCTGGTCTCCCCGGATTTGAACCACCAACCTGTTGGTCTTCAGTCCTGCCAGTACAAGCATTTAACCCATTGTGCCACCATTTCTTACCTGCCTCTCCTCAAAGCTCTAGGTGGGGTACAGCAAAATTAAAATAAATAGATAATGCCATAAGCCAGATACAGTTAAACAGTTTTTTAACAGGTAAAGGTTTCCCCTGACATTAAGTCTAGTCATGTCCGACTCTGGGGGTTGGTGCTCATCTCCATTTCTAAGCTGAAGAGCCAGCATTGTCTGTAGATGCCTCCAAGATCATGTGGCCAACATGACTGCATGGAGCATCATTACCTTCCCGCGGATTGATCTACTCATATTTCAGTGTTTTCTAACTGCTAGGTTGGCAGAAACTGGGGCTAACAGTGGGAGCTCATTCTGCTCCCCAAATTTGAACCATCAACTTTTCTGTCAGGAAGTTCAGCAGCTCAGTGGTTCAACCCGCTGCACCATCAGAGTGCCCTAACAATATTATCTGACTTGAAAAAAACAACCACTTTCCAGCATATCATGTATAAGGCACATTGGAAGGTAAAGCAGTGTCTATGTTCTCTAAACAAAAAAGACTCATCAAGACATTCCATTTTAGAAATTGAGATGAATCATATACACATTAAATTCCTGTAAAGAAAAGGCAATGCTTCGGTGTACTACAAATACACTCATGAACTCAATATGGGAGAATAGGATAGAATAAAAGAAGAAAGACCATAGAAAATGCAAAGGTGAATGGCTGATGAACTAGAAAATGAAATCTAAAATCAGTATAGATCGTGTTCTAAAAAAAGGTTTTTAAGGAAATAAAAGAACAGGTCCCAATGTTGTGCACTCTGAGTTCATTACACTTGGATATACGGGTGGCAATGGAATTCAAGAACGAAGCAAGCTGTATAATTCAAGGGAAGGGAAGATCCACATGAAGGTGGCTTTGCCAATGGAGAGATCACCTGAAGGAATTAATATCCTTTGATTCTAAATTGTTTGAAGGTGGTGTCTCTGAGATATGGAGTCTTTGTATCATCTCTGCTGCGCACGAATTGGGAAATGACAGGGGATTTTAACAGGGAAAAACATCTGCAAGTAAAGATTATGCTCAAACACATTGCTGCTACTGCTCATGGTCAAATTTACTACTCTCTATGTACTCATACAGCTTGTCTGGTTTGATTCATACCTAAATCCACTTGAAGAAAACTTGGTCTTTCTTACTGAGTTATTTAAACTTTATGCATTACCAAAAAGATTCAAGTCAGCTAAACTAGAAAGCCCACATACACGTTTCAAATTCAATTGATTTCCCCACTGAATCAGGCTGATAAAGGGAGATTCAGGAGACATCCATTTCAAAGTGTGGCCATTCTGAAGGATTGGAATCCAAGTTTAATGAATGCTTTGATTTCAGAAGGACACAAAAACATAGACGATGTGTCTTCAAAAGTTAATGCATTGCTCCTAAGACAGACTGTGTAAGAAAATACCAGAAGTGAAAGAAATACAAGCTATATGTCTGCAAAATTATTACGTCCCTCCCAAACTTTCTATATAAGGAAGATGCTTATATAGGAAGAGCCACAGATGTAGATGACAATTGGTTGTTTTGTCTTCCAATCACAGTAGGAAGTTTTGCCTGGGATGTTTAACCCCAGTGTTTGGGGCAGATGAAGCAGTGATATATCACATCACTCTTTCAGTCTTTGGTGATCTTTATTCAACTGCTCTGGTAGAGTCTATGGGATGGAAAGGTGTAACATTGAGGCCCCATCTACACTGTCATTTAATGCAGTTTGATGCAGTTACATTATATGAGTTGACACTGACCATATAATTCACCTTCAAACTGCATTATACGACAATGTAGATGGGGTCTGGGTGTTTTTCTAAAAATGCTGGAAACCCGGGAGTAATCCCATACACTTCATGAGTGGAAATAATATTAAGATTATTTTTTTAAACAGGTTTTCTGTCAGGAAACGCTAAAAAGAAGGATCCAAGACAGGTGAGAATCTTCACACTTTGGGACTTATTTGCCATGGAAAATGCAATTGTGTTTTCTGCACAGAAATTACCACTTTCTATTCCAAAATAACCTCTTTTCTACACAAAATAGTTCCCAAACAATAATCTTCAAAAACAGTCAAGTTTTCAATTACTTTCTTATACCCTGGGGAAAAATGACAAAATTATTTCAGTATGATATTTCCAAAGATTTACATCCCAGACACATATCTGTACTTCTGAAAGCTTGCAGATGAACCAGGCATGTTCTCTTACACTACTATTTCTCAGGGTTCTGCAGGAATAGAGAATACCAGGGATTTCTAGGGATTGAAAACAATTGTGCCCAGAACCATTGGAGAGTTACTGCCTCCCAGATTTTACAACACTGAGCTAGATGAATCAATGGTTTGACTCAGAATAAGGCAGCTTCCCATGTTCCTAAACTTCAATTGTACGACCAAGTTATTATTAAAAGTACAGATAGTTGAGTCACATTGTTGGGAAACAATCATCTCCAATGAAAAGGCCTACTGTTAGCTCTGCATGCCCCAACAAAAAAATAAAATCTGTTTGTGTGTCTCATAACATAGGAATCTAACCTTCTGGCCAAAATAATTCAGTCCAAAACTATTCTTCCTTTGTGGGGGCAAACTACAACTTTAGATAGTTAAAGATTATAACAATTATACATATAAAATTATTATTATGTTTAATAACATATACCTGCCAAAGGCTTCTGGACACTAAAGGGGAGGAGGCTCCTGAAAAATGTAGGTTTAGAAGATATATTATGAGCCAAAAAAAGTCTATAATTACAATTTTATAAGTATAATGCTTTCTAATTCTTACCTTCTTTATACAATAAATGTGGAGGATAAGAAGTTGCATAAAGAACTAGGACTGACTGTGGACTGAAGGGGGCCTCATCCTGAAATGATAAAATGTGTCTTCAGATTGATCATTGATATAGTTGTAAAAGAAAAATTAAACGTCCTTGATTAATTTACTTAGTTAAAAGCTGTAATCCAAAGAAAATTATATGACCAGTTTGACAGTCTATCTCCCCATATGAGTTTCCCTAGGCCCTGAGGTCCTTAGGAGATCTCTTATTTTAATCTCATTGCTTTTGTGGACTCCCATCAAGAGGACAAGAGATAGATGATGCCTTGCTGTCCTTCTAACAGCAGAAAAAGATTTCCTTGTTTCAATAGGTTTTTCCAAACTGAAGACTTTTTTTTTTAAAAAAGAGTGTGCTTCCAGGGGCATATTATACTATTTGAATTGCACTATTTTGATGCTACTTGGTAACATTTTTAATTGTAGAATTTGCCTTTGATATTTTGTTATTAGTTGTTTCATTCTGTTTTGAGCCTTGGTTGAGGGGAAAAGTTAATAATTAGTAGGGCAGTGTAATTCGATAAAAACCTGTACCATTTTCTGTGTCCGTTTTTCAGCTACCCTCCTGATTCATTTTCAGGGAACTTCCCAAATTCAAGAGTGGTTTCTGTTTTCATTTTGGAAAGATTTGGTCCATTGGTGCAGTGAGGATAACAATCCTGAATCCCAATGGGGAATCTAGGATCATGTTCCCACAGCCACTCCACATTCCCCAGGCCTGGTAGCTTGGAAAGGATGGGCTGTGGCAGTCTCTTTTTGCTCCCAGCATCCCCCCCCCCCTCCCCGCACTGCAAACTCTTTACTTCCTGATTTTATTTTATTTGTCATTCAGGGTGCAAAGTAGCTTCAGTAAAGGGGAAGGAGTTCACTCCTCCCAAGCTGCCTTACTCCCTGAATGTTGAAAAATCAAGAAGTAAAAGGCTGGCAGTACCAGTAACTTTTTTTTTTGGTCATTTGGTGGGGGGATGGGGATGCAAGGAGAGTGGATATAGAGCCCATGCTTAGTCTGCTGGCATGATTGGGTTTTCAGGTTGGTGTTCCACTGAAGAGGATGCTCAGGAGGGCCTTGTGTGGCCTCAATGCAGCTTGGAAAGAGCATATTTCATGACAGTTCTGAGCCATATATGCCTATGTGGAACAGAGTTTTAATCTTAATCCCAATGTGCATGAAGCAAAAAATAAATTATGTACTTGCAAGTTGCCCAATGATATTTTTAGAGCCTCCTGGATTTCATAGGGGGTTTTTTATATAAGGAATACTCATAGGTGTCATTGCTTTCCTCTCATTATAACCTACAGGCATTCCCTAGAAGTCTTCCTGTTGAGTACTAACTAGGTCTGATACAGTTTATCTTCCATAATTAGAGCAGGGGTTGGGGGAGGGAGCAAAAAAGTGGCAAATTCGTGTTGTGTAGCTTCAAATTATTTCTGACTTATGATCATTATGAGGTGAACCTATCACTTGACAAGATTTAGACATTGCTTTTCTTTGCTTTCCTCTGAGAGTAAAAGAGTATGATTTGCCCAAAGTCACCCAGTGGCTTTCCAGGGTTAAGTCACTGAGAATGGAAATGCACAATGCCACAAATAGCTCTCATTGTTTCAACTGTTATTTTCACATTGTTGTTGATATCATTGTATTGGTAAGCTGGTAAATACAAAGGGTGGGGGAGTTTTCAAACAAAAAACATAGCACTAAACCTTTATCCTTGTCCAGATTGCAGATATATGTTTATATCTCAATATTTACCAACAGTGACCAAATGAGAAAACTTATGCTATAATAAAATGTGTACACAAAATACTTGGCTTTTTGAAAAGGGCATATTACAGTGTCTTGCATAGTTTCAAATGATTTGGTTTTCCTTGGTGGGGACATTCTCTGCTTGAATGCAAAAATCTAAACCGTGGGTGTCATAATGCTTCCTCTTGTAAAATCTTAGCAACAAAAATACAAGATTGAAATTTTCACAACAAAGTGCTGGAGAACACAACATGCTACTCTTCCCATGGAGCCAAAATGTGTTGTCTTAACTCCCAGCAAGTGGCACTTCAGTTTGCAAGGAGTCCCACAGTTTTCAATTAACAGTGCTACTGTAGCAAAAGTAAAAGATTTTCATTGGAATTATAACAGTTCCTAATTGCCACTGACTGCATCTAGCTAAGCTTCTGAGTGATTTTTTTTTTTTTGCCCTTTGGGAGAAAAATTCACATTAAAATGGATTATGCACGAAACCTCCTTTTATAGGTCTTTATGTTAAAAGATTTTTGTTAAAAGAGAGAGACTGTAAATTTAAAATGTAATGACTTGGGTGTTCAAAAATATTTCAAGGGAAGCTTAGATTTAAAATATATGTCTTTGACCTTTTCAAAATGGTGACAGAAGAAACAAAAGATGGTTCTTGTGGTCTTGTATGACTCTGTGCTCTTTTTGTACATGTTTTATAGCATGACATAGATTTGCATGTCTTCCCAAAAACTCCAGATATTTTCTAAGGTTCAAATGTCAATGAGCTGCCATGCTATCTCAGGACCTTTCCACACAGCCACAACTGAACTGGTATAAGAAATGCTGGTTCAGAGCTGGATGTCATCTCTATGTCATTCATGTCATCCATCTCTATGTGACTTCACTAGCCACACATCGCAGGTTTGGTACAGTTGTGCATGGGCAATGTCTCCTGAGCCTCCCTGCATTCCATCTCCCCATCCCCAATACAATGGAAAAGCCTCCTTGCCATCACAGCAGAGCACCAGCAAAGATCCAGATCTTTCTGGAAGGTATGGATCATTGCTGGTGCTTTTTAAACCCAGGGTCAAACTGAATTAAAATGCTTACCCTGGGTTAAAATGTGAGTGCTTCTCTGGATTAAATGCCAATGCATTTATTTATTTATTTATTTACAGTACATATGCTGTCCTTCTCACCTCTAAAGGGACTCAAGGGAGATCACAGAACACATATACGGCAAACATTCAATGCTGATTATACAATGACAAGACAGACAACAGATAGAAGTATATTTTTCATCATTCAGCATATTTTGGAGGCTGTGCTCAGCTTTGGCTGCAGGGGGTGCTGTCGCTCCATCACCTTTGCCAAAGAGCCTAAAATACCTCCCTGCTTAATGCAGTTCCTATTAATCTACTCACATTGCTGTTTTCAATCTGCTAGGTGGGCGGGGGAGCTGGTCTGAAGGTCAGGAGCAAACCCTGACCCATCTTCGAACTGTCAACCTTTCAGTTGGCAAGATTTACTGCAGCTGCAGCTAGTGATTAACCTGCTGTGCTAAAGCCAGCCCTTATGTAGATGGGGACTCAGGCAATTAAATTAAATGCCAGTGTAAATTTGTCTTCAGACTAGAAAATTCAAGCCACTAAGAAAAAAGAAATAGATTATTATTCTTAGAAAGATACCTTTGCCCCTAATTCTCTCTACTTTCTGCAGTGTTTCTAAGGGTATCCATGGCAACTTGGTCAGTTCAGGTCATTTGCTTGCTGTACTGCTTCTCTCTTTGTCCTCTAAAATATATGCCATTTTGCAAAGCAAATGCAGAAATAAACAAGTCCACACAATCTGGAGATGTGACAGTTGAATGAGCAGCACAGTGGCTGTAGGGTCATCATGTGTCCTATTTTATAGATGATAGACCACTGATTGAACACATTCTCTGGATTATGTCTGGTGTAAAGCTGGAGTAAGTTTGGTGCCCCATTAGGTAGGGACAGTGGAATCCTTGACCTTTAAGATCTGTACAAAAAACTGAAAAAACGCATATATCTTCTGTTTGCAGTCTTCTTCATTCTGGTTTTAATTCTTTCTGAGATAGAGGGATACTGGGGCAGGAGGGGGTAATTTGATCCAAATGTCATGGAAATCATAAATCACACAATGTATTTCCTACCATTGCTGATGAAAAAAATGCCTCCTCTAAATACCAGCAGCCATGGGAATTGTGTGATGCTGATGTTACAAACTCTGATGAGG
This sequence comes from Anolis sagrei, assembly GCF_037176765.1. Taxonomy (NCBI): domain Eukaryota; kingdom Metazoa; phylum Chordata; class Lepidosauria; order Squamata; family Anolidae; genus Anolis; species Anolis sagrei. Next base: position 150,887,474 of record NC_090025.1, read on the forward strand.
TTCATACATTGTAGCTGTTGAGGAATATTATAATAAGGAAATATAAGAATAATCCAGCTGGATCAAAGGGGCCACCAGGGTATGAAGGCATGGAGGCAATAATTCCATCGTATTGTTGTTCTGGAGCCAGCATGGACTGCCAAACAGCCCCTCCCAGAGCAACTGAAGTGACAAGAGCATAAAAAACCCTTGAATCGAAAAAGTATCATATTGTACCTAGTGGTACAATATAGTTACTGCAGAAATAAAAATGTTCCATGAACACAACCTTTAGTATAGCATGCATATCTTTAATGAACACTAGGAGTTGAGCAGCCTATGGCAAAGGTTAGAAGCATAAATCCCACAGGTAGTTTTGATGGTTCCAATTAGTGTTTGCGAAGGTAGTTTGTATGTCATATCACTAAAACTATATATTGGGAAATGTAAGAGATAGTAGTGGATCTGTTGAGTAGAGCTATCAAATTGGCGAGACTAAATAGCAAACAGATCCCTGCTTATGCACAGACACACATGCACAAGGTCTAGCAGAGAAAGAAATAAGCCTAGTCCTTTTTTGAAAAACATATAATGGAAGGTTTCTGTTAAAAAATCTGGTCATAATCAAACAGATGAACTTTTGGCGAAGAGAGTAGGAAGAGTAAATGCAGGTTAGAGCAATAGACAGAGTGGGTGTGGGAAAGCAAACAAATAGGAAGTCTGAATATTAGAGATGAATATAGACATGAAAAGCTTTCTAAATCTATCAACATGTCCCTCTTTTTCTAACTTTTGCATGTTACTTAGCCTTGGTCAGTGGTAATGCATGATCAAATGTGCAACTGAAGTACCATTTCAGACCCATTCCACACAGCTGAATAAAATCCCACACTATCTGCTTGAACTGGAATATATGGCAGTGTGGACTCAGGATTCCAGCCATGGTCAGCCTAAGAGCTGTATAGATGGACCTGATACAAATGATAGTGGATAAAGGTGAGAGGCTTAGCCTAAGAGATGTGATTGTTTCCTAAGTGCAGTATAACCCCCTGTAACAAGCAGGGAATCTTCAGGCAGGGAAGACCTTTATTCTTCTATCCCCACCTTGCCACCAATTGTGAAAAAGATGAGGCTTTGTTTATTTGAGAGTGGGGTTTATATGAGAGAGAGATAATTCTAGGACTCCTGTTTATATCACTTTAATATCCAATTAAATCCAATGCAACAAATTTATCTTTGGCTCCACGAGATCTTCAGCTTCCTCTCAGATTGTTAACTGGAGCAAGTTACAGGGAGCGGTCAACCCTCCTGTTTTAACAGCTCCACTGACTGCCGATAAGTTTCCAGTCCCAATTCAAGGTGTAGGTTATTACCTATAAAGCTAACTCTTGCTCTGCGACAACCTACAGTGTTGCCAAGTTCTGTGCAGCAGCAATTAACATTAGACGGCTGATGACCAACTCCACCAGGCAACTTCCTGCCGGGAATATAGTTAGAATGATTTGTAATAACTGAAATGATGTAAATGCTCCCCTCTCAACCCTTTTTAGAGCTTCCAAGTTGTCTGATATTTGTTATTAGCCGCCCCCCTGTTTTAGATTCATACATGCACTTTAAACTGTAAGTTTAGTCTGCTTTTTAATCTGTCTCTTTTATAACATGTTTTTAATCTGCTTTTTATCTGACCTACTTGCGATTACTACTTGCGACCGTAATAAATCATTGATTGATTGATACCTATAAAGCTCTAAATGGTTCAGGATCTGCCTATTTGCATGACTGCCTCCTCCCTTACGAGCCCACATGATCCTTAAGATGTTCCAGGGATGCTCTTCTCTCGCTCCCGCCCCTGTCTCAGGCACAGTTGGTGGAATCGAGAGAGAGGGCATTCTCGGTGGTGGCCCCGTTTCTGGAACTCCCTCCCCAGGGAGATTAGGCTGGCACCCTCCCTAGCCACATTCCACAAGGAATTAAAGATGTGGGTGTTTCGTCATGCTTTTGATTGACAACTCCTGTGACCTGTACCGTGACTTGAGTCACCATTTAATCTGAATTCCTATATTACATTACTATTCATATTTTGTAAGTTAAACTGAATTTATTTTGATCCTGTTAAATTGCTGTTTTCATGATATTTCCTATGCTATTATACATTTCTATCCATCTTATTGAACCACTTACCCTTTAATTAGCTTGCATATCGGCCTCCTCCAAAATTGTTGTTGCTTGATGCTTGATTATTATTGTTATGATATTTTATGCTATTTTAAATTGTAATTTATTATTGTTCTGCTTTTAATTGTATGTTGACTGGGCTTGGCCCCATGTAAGCTGCCCCAAGTCCCTTCGGGGAGATGGAGGCGGGGTAGAAAAATAACCTTCTTTTTCTTCTCTCTTCTCTCTTCTAGGGAATCTTCTCTTAAATAAGTAGTCATAAACACTCAGTATTTAAACTGAACAGAAACAACATTTATTTGAAGATTTCTCAAGTTCACATATGTTTGGCGGTTACACAGTATCTTCACTTAACTCTTGGTTCTTTTAAACATATGAAACTGTTACTGTTACACTTTTAGCATCAGGTTATCTTCTGTCACTTTAGTATCTGCAATTTCCTTTCTTTTAAGACCTATTTTATTTTCCCAGTCTCACTCCTATAGCTTCAGACTTGACACTGAAGTCAAAACAGAACTACGAGAATCTCTTTCTTCTAGCCACCACACTTCTAGCTAGATTATGCCTCAGAGTTAAATACTTTTATGCCTTAAAAACACAACACTGAAGAATAAACACCTGCCTCACTACCTGAAGCCACCTGAAGCCACCTTTTCCTTCTGACTACCTCTCAGAGGCTTAAACTACTTGGTCTAGCTCCACTTAGCTAGAACCAACCATCCTTTGGCCTATCCAGCCACCAACTGACAACTTTTCAAACTGTGCTCTTTCTTTCAATGGCAGTTGACTCCGCCCCTTTTCTTCTACCTGGGGAGCTGTGTTGCTATGACAACGCCCCAGCTCAGGCTACCCAAGTGCAGGTAAGTGGCCTGCACTTACACCACAATATCAATAAACATATGTAAAGCCTACATTTTAATTAGACATTTCCTTACACATCCATATCCATGGTACTCATAGTTTTATTAATCCACTTCTGACAATGTATGTCCTACTTAGACATGTTCTATGCCCTTCAGCACAACTCTGTTGTATTTTTGGGCTGGGAATCTTTATTTTTATAGGATTATATATTATCTACAGTTGTATGTATTTACACAAAGTTCAGAAATGCATTCCTCACAGATAATGTTGTATAAGGGTTTTTTAAAAAAAGCACATTCTAGAAGTTTTATCTGCTTTGTGAAATGTTTTCATAAACGGCGTTAAAGTGAATATTAATTTCTCAACAACAGTTCAAATATATTGGTATATATTAATATTATATAGTGATTACTATTATTGAATATTCAACAGGGCTCAACTTGGATTGTTCCGTCTTCCAGGAGCACAGTTTGCATTACCTTTTAGTTGCATGGGATAGTGTTCCTTTGCATTTCCCCAGGGCTGCTACAAACCCAGCAGCACCCTGGAAGTTAAACAGTATCAGAGCCTGAAAGCCAGCCTGCAGGCCCTTTTGCAGCTATTGGTTTAGAAAGCTATCTCTTTGGGTCTAGGGACCGCCTTTTTTCCTGGGTTGAGATCTCCATTTTAGAATCTTCCCTGCCTCCTTCAGTAGAGAAAGAAAGCTTCAGCTGTACTGTTGGTCAGCAGGTAACTCTGAAAAAACCATTATAAGAACTAATTGAGATAGACTATTGAGATATTGAGCTATATAGAAGCATATTGGGATTCAGATAGAGAAGCTATTGAGTACTATAGGGATAGATAGATAGATAGAATAGGTATTGAGTTATATATTGAGCATTGCTTCATCTCCAAAGCTAACCTTGAGCTATAGATAGGGAAAAAAACCTGCTTTTTTCTAACCATAGCAGCTCAGGGTTGGGGTGAAAAGGTCCCAGGGACTTCTGCCATTTTGGGGAAAAGTTGCCTCAGTAACTCCAGAAAAAGAAAGATCACCTCTATTGTTTCACCAATTGACTGTTTTGTTTGTAACTTTGCCAAGCTGTGCCAAGTATGCAAGGACTTTGAGAAATAAATATTCTGTTTTGATGTTCAAACCTGTAGTAGCCTCAGTTGCTGGAAATCTCAAGTTTCTAAAGAAAGACCCCCGCAGTCCTCCCAGACAAAGAAAGAAGCACATCTTAGTTTATTTTTATAGGGTCCGGGTGTGACGGCACATGGATCTTAAAGCTAAGGCTGCTGCAATATATTTCCAACGATGATAACCCTCATATCCTTTTACCATAAGATTTGGATAGCCTTCAATCAAGTTTTTTAAAAAAAACAAATAGTAATAGAATAATAAATTTGTCAAACTAGATTATCAAATTAGTTAATATAGAGAGGTTAATTAGTAAATGCAATCCAGATAATATAGACAATTTTATAAGGCTCATCTAGTTTTCAAAAACAGAATTTTATCAAATATAATCCTACTTGAAATTGAAAGGACTTGCCAAACTGAGCACTTTCTTAGAAAGCAGTGGTTGGTCCCTTTGTAGATTTAAACTTTGAGCACTCTTAATTGGGCCATAAACCTTCATACAGCAGTGTGCATTTTGGATCCCAGCTCTGCCAATTGCATTAAAAACCAAAGAATTAACACAGTGTTTAGGATTAACAAAATCAAGCTCCTCACTGATGATCAGTTGCTAGGTGAAAATTAAATGAACCACATTAGCTTACCCAGTAGCTTACATAGTAAGAAAGCAAGCATTGTTATATAACTTCTTTTGCCATTAATTCATACTTTGTTGTAGATTCACAGTGGTAGAATATTACCTGGGACTTTCAAAAGTTCCTTAGATGTACAGTTCCATTTCACTTTAATATTTGATTATCTATCCAAAGTCTACATGTAGGTCTAGATCTGTTTCAAAATCCCAGGTCTACACTAGCATTACATCTTAGGTCAGTGTTTCTCAACCTGGGCTGGGAATCCTGGGTAGGGTCACGAGGGGGGCTTCAGAGGGGTTGCCAAAGACCATCAGAAAACACATATTTCTAATGGTCTTAGGAACCCTTTTGGCAGAGAAAGTCGAATATCTTTTTGCCTGTTCTTCTCTTCCTTTTTGGTGTTGGTGAACTACAACTCTCAGAATTCAAAAACATCCCCCACTCAACCCCACCAGTATTCAACATTGGTCATGTAGGTAGTGTGCCAAGTTTGGTGCAGATCCATTGTGGGCTGGGTTCAGAGTGCTCTTTGATTGTAGGTTAAGTTTAAATCCCAGAAACTACAGCTCCCAAATTCAAGGTCTATTTTCCCCAAACTCCACCAGTGTTCACATTTGTGCATATTGAGTATCCATGGCAAGTTTGGTCCAGATCCATCATTGTTTGAGTCCACAATGCTCTCTGGAGGTAGGTGAACTACAACTCCAAAACTCAAAGTCAATGCCCACCAAACCCTTCCATTATTTTCTGTTGGTCATGGGAGTTCTGTGTGCCAAATTTGATTCAGTTTTGGAGTTCAGAATGCTCTTTGATTGTAGGCTAACTACAATTCCCAAATGAGAAATTCAATAACCCCCACCCGACCTCACCAATATTCAAATTTGGGCAGATCGGGAACTTGTGTCAAATTTGGTCCAGTACATGAAAATACATCCTGCATATCAGATATTTACATTACAGTTCATAACAGTAGCAAAATGACAGTTATGAAGTAGCAACGAAAATAATGTTATGGTTAGGGGTAACCACAACATGAGGAACTGTATTAAGGGGTCACGGCATTAGGAAGGTTGAGAACCACTGCCTTAGGTTCAACCAGAAGTTTGGTTGATAATACAGGATAAAACTAGTTAAAGCAGGTTTATCTACCATTAGAAGAAGTCAGGGGGATTTGAGGGCTCTAGTTCAAACCGGCCCACTGACTTTCCAGCCAGGTGCCACCATTCCCTTTTTCCAGTACTCTATGGTTCATGGAAAAGTAGGTAGATTTGAGCTGTGTCATTACTGTCCCTGCAGAAACTAGCTAAGAGCCCTTGGTGGCACAATGGGTTAAACCCTTGTGCCGGCAGGACTGAAGACTGACAGGTCAGAGGTTCCAATCTGGGGAGAGCATGGATGAGTGCCCTCTGTCAGCTCCAGCTCCCCATGTGGGGACATGAGAGAAGTCCCCCACAAGGATGGTAAAAAATCAAACATCCAGGTGTCCAGTGGGCAACATCCTTGCAGACAGCCAATTCTCTCACACCAGAAGCGACTTGCAGTTTCTCAAGTTGCTCCTGACATGAAAAAAAAAAGCAGCTAGCTGAGAGCTCTGGGATAATAGATTGGGAGTGTAATGAAAATGGGCGAAGAACCAGACTGAGTAGGCTAGATTTTGGGGGACCCAGCTCCTTTGCAAAAACAAACCGGGTTAGTTCAGCTGCTTTGAAATATACCACTGTTGTACTGACTGATCCTTTGGTAAGATTGCTTCCCTTAAAAATAAAAAATCCTTGTGAAGTTTGGGAAGTTAGTTTAAGATGACTGTAATGAATGCAAAACCCATCCCAAATGGAGACATGCTAAAAAAAATGCTTTGAGTCCAAGAGCCTCATCCAACTCCTGATCAGTTATGATAGGTTTCAGTATGTTATTTTATTCTTCTTAAAAGTGAATTTTCATTGTCTGCTTCATGGTTAATGAGGCAAACATGCTACCAATGAATAGGACTTGGAAGAGGGTTTTTGTTTTGTTTTGTTTTGTTGTAATATAGTTCCCAGAATTCCTCAGCCAGGAGATTAGGGTATGGTTCATGCTTTTTTGTATGTTCTGATTCTTTACTCACTTTTTGGGACAAAACTTATATTAATTTACCTATTCTACTAGAAAACAGTTGGTGGGAAGTATGTTCATGATAAGCATAGTTGTTCAAGGGATCATCACATTTAAGCACAGCTTGGAAAAGTTACTTGCTTTAAACACCACCACTGCTGAATCTAATGTGGCCACTTTCCCAAACTCTGGGGGTAAGTGATATAATAAATGGCCTGATTTGCAGTTTAGCAGTTAAGTGTGACAGTTCATATCTCACCATTGTGGTCATATCCTTTCTCAGATGCAATTAAAGTGTAACTGCTTAAAAACCAAACATCAGCATGTGATGTCCACTCCAATTAGCAATAGCCATTGCTTCTGCCTTCCACCTCAGAGAAAGTAGTCTGTGTGTGGACCTTTTGTTGAAACTGCCTATAGCCAGACAAAAACCAGACAGCTTCAGCCAGCAGATCTACACAAAGATTAGGCCATCAATAGTAAATCCAGCTTAGAAAGACCCAAGTTTGGATAGCATCTCTGTGTACATTGCCAAGGTACTTTCTCTCAGCACATCTTTAGTATCAGGTTACTAAAGAGGAAAGATCAGTTATTCACTGCCTGAAAAAAGCCGGCATGTCAGAAGAAAGAGAGGAGAACATTATAGATACTCCTCATTGTACTGTTACCAGACACTAATTTATCATATATTTAAACACCAATTTGAAGGTAATGAAAATATAATTCAAAGATATATTTCTTAGATTTTTGGTTGAAATGTAATATACTGACGCTTCTTACTAGTCATGGGCCTGAAATTTGTCTCATTTCTTTGATTCGTGCTTCCGTTTCATTCCATCCATTTGGATGGCATGGAGCAAGAAGGCCCCTCCTGGAACGAAAATAAACTGAATACAAAAGGCAGGCAAGAGTGCGTACTGGCTCCAAGCCTACTTTTTGGATTGATTGCCATGCACTCCTTACTCAGCGCTCAGCTGCAAGTACCCTGGTGCTTTGGGCCTATGGGTGCAGGCTTTGGACCTATGTGCCCAGGCTTCGTAGGGCCTGCAACCGAGCACCGAGTAATGAGTTCTCCTTATTCGGTTCTTGGCTGCAGGACCTGCGAGGCCTGGGTGCATGGGACCAAAGCCGGCACCAATAGGCCCAAAGCACCCGGCCCTAGGGGTCCAGGCTTTGGTCCTACATGCCCAGGTCTGGCACGGCATGTAGCCTAGCGCCGAGTAAGGAGTGGTTTTTACTCAATGCTTGGCTGCAATCATGCCAGAGCTTTGGGCCTACAGGTGTAGGTTTTGGACCTATGTGCCCAGGTCTGACAAGGCCTGCAGTTGAGCGCCAAGTAAGGAGCACTCCTTACTCGGTGCTTGGTTGAAAGCACCCTGGTGCTTTGGGCCTACGGAAGCAGACTTTGGGCCTACAGGCCCAGGCCTCACAGGGCCTGCAGCTGAGTACTGAGTAAGGAGCACTCCTTACTCTGTGCTCGGGTGCAGGCCCTGCCAGGCCTGGCTCATAGGCCCAAAGCCTGCACCCATAGGCCCAGGCACTTTGGGCCTACGAGTGAAGTCTCTTGCCAAATAATGGGCTGGAAGAAAGCAGATCTTTCAGCACCAAAAACAGAAAACAAATATCTGCCCTCCCAATTTCAGGAGGCTCAGTTGAAACAGATCGGGGGCCCACCAAAAGCCGGGACACGAAATGGATCAAGGTTTGCCCCGAATGCACATGACTACTTCCTACTAACATTTCTCTTTTCTGTTTATTTGTCTGTAAGGTTTTGTTGCACTCCAGGATAGGAAAAGCCCTCTAACTGTAAACACCACACCGTTGATTGGAAAACAATCCTTTTATTGAAGATAATTAAAAAGCAGCAAGTAAAAGGCACTTTAAAGAAATAGGTAAATCCAATTAGGTAAGAAGAAAAGTGGGAGAAAAAATAGTCCAGAGTAAAGTTCAGCAAAGCTCATAAAAACAAAGTCCACACTTCTCTAATATAATTCAGGAAAACAGCAAACATTAATCCAAGGCTTGAGTAGGCATTCATACATTCCAAGAGTCCAAACCATGAACACAAAATACTTAGACAAGAATCTTCCAAGCAAAGCTTCCATGAAACAAAGGACAAGAACTACACTTGATTCCAACGATGCTTCATCTAGATATACTTCCATACTTGGAACTTTTTATCCCCTTGTTAAGCTATTCGCACACTCAGGAATTGGTTTTGTTTTACTTGAGATCCCCTTATCTTTTTGTGTCGGAGCCTGGCAAAATGCTGAAGGCACTGTTTGTCCTGTTTGTTTTGACTAATTTCCTCTCTCCTATCTATTTGCTCATTAACTCTCGCAGCTGGACCAGGTGCCCAGTTGTTTTCAAGCCCCAAATCCCGGGAACCCTCTGGTAGCAATTCAGGGAGTACACTATCATCCCCACACACTTCAGGGACATTCTCATGGGAAACTACACTTTGCACAAGGGTCTCCTCGTCCTTCTGTGCATCAGTATCATTGACCAAACCATTGCCATCTTGAAATTCATTGGCATCACTTCCCACATCCAAAGCACCCTGATCCTGAAACACAATCACAGGCTTAACACCAACAGGTTTTCATTTACTAAGCAACTGATTTTCTGTTACATGATCATTTTTTATATTTCACTAGCTTTCTCCTGCCACATGTTGCTGTGGCCCAGTCTGTGTATATCTGGTTTTTGTGTGTGTATATATATGTGTGTGTGTATGTGTGTGTGTGTATGTGTGTTTGTGCATATATGTGTGTGTGTGGTTTTGTGTATGCATTGTTATGTATTTTTTGTTTTTTTGGCTTTTTAAGTCTCTTCTGCTGTGTTTTTCAGTGGCTTTATGAGTGATGGTCACTCGTTGGCCTGATACATGTACTGTGTTCAAATTTGGTGACAATTCGTCCAGTAGTTTTTGAGTTATGTTAATTCCACAAACGAACATTACATTTTTATTTATATAGACTAGCCGTCCCCTGCCACATGTTGCTGTGGCCCACATGGGGGTTCTGTGTGGGAGGTTTGGCCAAATTCTATTGTTGGTAGGGTTCAGAATGCTCTGTGATTGTAGGTGAACTATAAATCCCATCAACTACAACTCCCAAATGTCAAGATTCTATTTTCTCTATACTCCACCAGTGTTCACATTTGGGCATATTGAGTATTTGTGTAGAGTTTGCCCGAGATCCATCATTGCTTGAGTCCACAGTGATCTCTGGATGTAGGTGAACTACAACTCCAAAACCAAAGGACACTGCCCACCAAACCCTTCCAGTATTTTCTGTTGGTCATGGGAGAACTGTGTGCCAAGTTTGGTTCAATTCCAACGTTGGTGGGGTTCAGAATGCTCTTTGATTGTAGGTGAACTATAAATCCCAGCAACTACAACTCCCAAATGACAAAATCAATTTTTTTGAGTGGAGGACATACATTGGGTTGTTAGGTGTCTTGTGTCCAAATTTGGTGTCAATTCGTCCAGTTTTTTTTGAGTTCTGATAATCCCACAAATGAATATTACATTTTTATTTATATAGATGGTGTGTTAAAGAGCCAAATTTTATTTTAAAAGATCTATTCAAGATGGAATCCACTATGTGGGAGAAAAGGATTGGGGCTTAATGTGTTTGGATTACGAGCAGTAAAGGGAATTTTTAAATTCTTCAGTTTTGCAGGAATAGGTTACAATTTAAGTGCATTTAGGGACTAGGTTTAATATTTGTATTTAAATTTATATTATGTTAGTACATTAAAAACCTTGCTGGAATGAAAATGAAAGCAATCACCCACGGTTTTATTTCCACTGCCTTTGTTCCTGGTGTGACCTTGGAACAGAAGGGAACAGCTGTATGGGTTCATTGTTACTTTTGTTTTGTTTTGTTATATTTTTTAACTCTTTCCCCACTCATCCACACTTTAAAAGGGAATTAATGGGATTAAAGATACAGAGAAAGGTTTCAGGAAACAGTATGTTTCTTTGGTGGCATGATAGCTATTTTAAAAAGGGGACAATAAACCACAATTATTACAACAGCTGGGAAATAGTCCAGCCCCACATAGCAACCACCTAACAATGAATGTATTTTTTTTTCCATTCTGAGGTATGTTTATTTTTCATCCCTTTAAAATACCCTTGAATTATAATATACATTGCCATAAAATGCATAGTACTTCATTTGAAAAATAAATATTTGCCCATAAATTATGGCAGTGTTCCAATACGGCCTTTATTGCAGTTGGCGATGCAACACAGAGATCAGGAATGGAGTAAGTAGAGCAGTTCAGATATTGCTGGATTGCAGCTTATAACCATTTATCACTGTTAGAGTTGGCAGCGTTTGCATGTCTATACTTTTTTTTTGCTTATTCGCAGAGGTTTAAGTACAGCATATATTTATAGGTCTTCCTTTTGATTCTTTTACCATGCTCAGGCTCTTCCGGCATCACTCTAAGGCCCCTTTCACACAGCAGTATAAAGTCCACATTGAACTGGATTAAAACAGGTAAACCCTGCTTTGTCCCAAATTAGTTAAATACCTCATTAGAGCCAGGCTTTCCTGAAAGGCTTGGGTCTAATGGGATATGGGACATGTGGGACTGACTACTGGGTAGTCCCAGGGGTCAATCTGCACAGCCATCTCAAATTTTTGATTCCCCACGACCTCCTGGCATATCATTTCTACACTCTAGGAAGCTTGCCGGAGCAGGGCAATGGTGGCCTAGTAAGTTTTTTTTAACTTTTAAGGCTTTTTGGGGAGAGTTACTGGGATGGCATGGGGATACCCAGTCAGGAAAGCCAGTGGGTTTTTTTTGGGGGGGGGGGCAGGCATGGGGACTTAAACCCATGCTGAAACGGGTTTCTTAAACCCACTTTGGCACAGGTTTAAGCCCCATGTGATGAGGTTGCAAATCTGCATCCAATCCCATAATTTGTATATGTATTCATTGTTATTCTGAGCTGGATTCTGCTTCAGTCGGTGAGTAACAATAAAAGGGACAGGCAATCTGACCAACTTGGAGTGCTGGCTTGTTTTAAAGGGGCAAAATGAACTAAATACAAATATGCTTCATGTCTGTTCTAGACATTCAGTAATTGTAAACAGGAATTAGGTAGGGGCCTTACTTCCAAGTGAGGGAAAAAAACAACAGTAATTGTTATATTATGCCACCACTGTTGGATCAGTGCTAGTGTCAAAGAAACTGAGACAAACATTACTCCTACTGTTCTGCAGAAATAAGAGCATTAATGGAACATGGACTGAATTAATGGAAAAGAAGATAAATACACATGCAGAGAGAAATGTGTGTGTGTGTGTGTCTGCAGTGCTTATTTTCAACAAATAATTTCATTCATGCTCTTTTTAGTTAAATATATATACAATTAAAAAGGGAAAAGCTGTCTTGCATTTTTCTTGATGTCCACCTCAGCTTTCCAGTTATGTAATCTATAAGTGAAACATACTGTCTCCCTGTGTGCCTCAGAGATGCTGGATCAGATAGGTTTTCTCTGTCCCCTGAGCAAACACTTTGATCCTTTTGTAAACTTGCCTTTCAAAATGTGAAATTCCAGCAACATTAAAGGAAAACGGAGGTATAAACATGTATTTATTCTCAGCCAAAATATGTGGTGGGAAACCAAGCCTGCAGGCTTTATCCTTCAAATATCAACTTACTTACTACACAGACTTTTCTAATCATCTTATTGTCATGAGAGATCACTTCCATAACATTTGTGATCAAAGCACTGGGCTGGACCATAGAGTTATGTCTGCACTGAAAATGAACCCCTTCTCAATGTACTGCTGGTTCATCACTTTAGATGTGATTTTGAGGTAACACGAATCCAGTGAATTGCTTTCCCAGTTAAAACTGGAATTGGGTCCTGTTTTCATATGCTTTTTCGGTTACACCAGGATAAATGGGCAGTTAATGACGAGGGAAGTCTGATCATAATCTTCCGTTCTCCGAATCCAGTTACAAGCTTCAGGCTTTTTGAAATATCCCACCAAGCTTCCACTGCATTTTCACAACCTCATTAGGACTCCATATAAACTGCCATATAATGCAGGTTCAGCATGCAGATTACCTGCATTTAATTAGATTATATGGCAGTGTAGACTCATATCATCCAGTTCAATGCAGTTCAGTCTGCACTATAGGAGTCTACACTGACCACCATGAGTCACACTGTTTGAAACACTGAACTATATTTTCTCTATTTTAAAAATGTATATACAGGCAGTGCCTGTATATATAATTGTCACTTGTCAGCAATTTCTGTGTTGGATATTGTCTTGAATCTCATCTCTAGCAAAGTATATTGTTCTATTTATTTGCTTAATTTTTATCCCATCTTTCTCCTGCTATACTCAAGGTGGCTTTTCTTACTTATACATACATAATTCTGAGCATTACCTGAATCTGTAGTTTGAAGCCATTGTCTGCTGCCCTGGCGACTAGAATGCAGAACAAAAGAGATTCCACCTGAACATTAGGAAGAATTTCCTGTGAGAGCTATTCAGCAGTGGAACTCTCTGGCCCGGACTGTGATGTGGGCCCCTTCTTTGTAGGCTTTTAAACAGAGGTTGGACAGCCATCTGCCAGGGGTGTTTTGAATGTGATTTTCCTGCTTCTTGGCAGGGGGTTGGACTGGATGGCCGCAAGGTCTCTTCCAACTCTATAGTTCTATGTTGAAGTAGGATATTGTCAAGGTATGTTCATGTATAGTAAATTTCTTTAAAATGCCATAAAACTTTGTTTTTTAAAAAAAATAAGCAATTACCAACTAAAACAGACTGACTTCTTTTCCCATGGCTGCTAGATTTATTTTTCTTTTCTTTTTTAAAAAAAGTTTAGCTTCGGGCTTCTACATCTTCTAACCTTTTTTTTTTTTTTTTTTGTAAATTACAATTTAAATCTTAAATACTACCTATTAGAGAATGGAGTCACATTTTGTCTTTAGAGTCTCAAGAGTTTTCACTGAAAATGGAGAAGTGGAAGTAAAAGAAAGAAACAATACATAGTCATACCTTGTCATACTTAAGAAATATGTTCAATTTCCCCAATAGTAAGTTGCTGTAGAAGAGGGATACTTTTCACACATTCATATTCTTAAATTAGTGGTGCCTTGTTTTAAATCTTTTGGACTGTATGCACATTTATATTGCAAACCTAATATTTTATTATTTCACAGTCTTCTTTTGCTAGCACCACTGTTGGTGTACTGATCTTCCCAATGAAACATCACTTTTTGTGTCCCATTCACGCTACGCATTTATTGCATTAAATTAAATTTTAACAGCCATGGAAACATCCTACAGAAACCTAAAATATTAAGTTGTTGTTATTGTTGGTGTCTGACTGAAGGCCAAGGGATTAATTTAATAAACAAATAAATAATTTAAATATATAAATATTCTGAGTCAGCATATAAATAAATCAAATTTTAAGCACTGAGTAGGTAACAGATAGGCTAATGTTAGATACACAAAAACACTGAACATAAGTTCACTTTCTCCTTATTTGACAACTATTTCTCAACATACAAACCATCTCCTTTGAAATATTTATCTAAATAAGTAGCTGTTTATCACCTGTCAGCTCATCAGGTCTTGCAAAGGCTACAGCCAATAAAAACAGGTAAAATGTGTAAAAGAAGTATTTAAAAATATATCAAGCGACTTTGCAATTAAAGATCCCAAAAGACAGTCTTGATTACAGGAATCAAAGATCACATAAAGTAGTATATCTTTGGCTGAAGAAAAAATCAAATTGAATTCACTCAAGAGGCAGTTTCACAGACAGCAAACCACTATAGAGAAGGTCTTGTCATATGTTTTTACCAGTTACCATCTACGATGGGTAAGTACATGAAAATATGGTAACTTTGTGATAACATAAAACCACCAATATTGATGTTTACTCTGTAATAGCAATCCCAGCCTAGCTGTTCTTCATTTACTAATTATGGTTACTAAAGACTTATGTGAAGAGTGCTCTGTGTTTTCATTTCATAGGTCTCAACTCATTATTTCTCTCTACCTTACAACAATGCTATACTTTCCATTTAATGTGGGTATGAATGGGAAAATATAAGTGTGTATGAGCACAATGGTAGGCAAAACATCCACTTTGGAACTCCTTGAAGAAAAAGTGTTACCACAGTGTATATGAAGTTGTTGCCACTGAAGAATGGCAATATCTTTGAGCTAATGATCTTAATTCTGAATTTGCATTTGTTCATCTGTGTACGGCAACATTGTCAGATAATGAGATTCTTCTTCAAGTCATATTATTCACAGCAGCAGAAGAAAAATCCCATAGGGATAGCAAATTTCATAATTGCATGATATTCCTTCATGGCAATGAAGATAAAGAGCCAAAATCCAGATGTTAATCACAACTACAGCAGACCCATTAGATAACTGCTGAATGCTAAATTCGTGTAAATCCCATTGATTCAATGTGTGAGCTCTAGGTGGGACTAGCAATTGGATTTAGGCCAAGGACTCCAGTCCTGACCCTGTGTTAGACTCTAAGACTCCATTTACACTGTAGAATTAATGGAACTTGACACCATTTTAACTGCCTTGACTCAATGCTATGGAATCATGGGTGGTGTAATTTGGTGAAGCACCAAGACTTTTTGGAAGAGAGTGCTAAAGATCTTGTAAAACGGCAACTTCCATGATTCGAAATCATTGATTTATAGTGTCAAACTGCATTAAATCAACAATGTAGAAGCAACCGAAGACTTACAGCCATTCTTTGTGGTTCTGATGGTGCTTATCTCCAAATCTTATTCACTGGTTTTGTGGTTACTTTGAATGTTTTAATGTGAATGTTCACTGGTTACAATTTCCTCTTATATTAGCTAATGAGAAAAGGATATTATCCAGAGCCCTTTAACAACAGAAGACATTTTGCAAATGAAGGAAATTGGACCAAGTTATATCTCCTTCAGTTTTGCTTTATAACCACACAGCAGTTACAGACTGTTGAAATGCAAACAACAAGAAAGGAAAAAATAATGTATTAAAAACTGTAAAAACAGAACACATGGATTTAGGACAAGAAGAATGTGAAATGTATTGCATGTACACAGACTTTGTCATCATCATATTGTAAAGCAAGGAGAATTGATCCTTGTCTGAAGAAACGGTGGTCTTTGCTGTCTGGTGGCAAACAAGAGGAAAGGCAAATCGCTTTGAGACAGCCTGCCTCATCAGCATAGCCTCTTTGCCTTATCTGCTCAATTAGTTTGGACACTTTGGGGCCAATTTAGGGATGGTTCACCTGCTATCTGCACAGCCCCACTATCTTTCAAACTGCTGTGCAGAGTGAGCTGCTGTCAACTGGGACCAAAGTCCAAGGCTATTTTATCAGAGACATAACCTTAAAAATGAAACATTTGGGGTGGCAATCAGTCATGAATACATATTCTGTATAGTAATTAAATTACAAAATTAATATTTGTAAAAAATGTCAATAAAACCAAAAGAAGAGCTGGTAGATAACTGGTAAAAACCTCTTTTTTTGTTAAAACCAACTTTGACTGTTTCATATTATTTTAAATCCTTGATCATTCTCTATCATGCTCCACATGTTTAGTGTTTCACTTTTTAGAAACATGGGTTTTTTTAAAAATCTCTGATGAATGACCCCCTTCTTTGATTTCAGAATACAACTGCAGGAAAGAAAAGAAGAGGTTGTTGCCCCGTTGTGGCTAGTACAATTGTGCTAACTGGAAGGCAAAGAACTGATATGGTAATTAAATGCCTGCAGGATAAATGGCCTTTCAGGTAAGAAGATCACAGTAAATAAAATTTATGTAATCCCCCCCCCCAACCCCCATGTATGCACTCATAAATAGGAAACAACAGCAACCAGCTTTACATGGATTGTATTCAATGTATAATAAAACAGGGATATAAATAGAATATACAATTTCATGTAAAACAGTGAACATTCAGTAAATTGTTGTCCCTATTTCTGAAGAGACAGAGAGAAACAGATGCATTTTCTAAGGCAAGTGGGGGATTAAGAGCTGTCAATTTGTTTAACTGGTTTTCATCTCCTGAGCTGTAGCATACAGAAATATCGTCAAGATCACTGGACTAGATAAGTGCAGCTGAGATAAATGCTTACTGAACACACAGTGCAATCCTATGCATATAAGGGTTTAATCCCTGATAAATTTACATTGGACTCTAGAGCTGCTTTGCCAGTAGCCCATATTATACATATTATATAATATGGCCTGCTGGCAAATTTCCTTAAAACGAAGTGATCACTATACATTTTTTCTAGTACATTTGACCACATGAGGAAGTGATTATTATGATGGAGTCAATGTTTCCAAAATTACAGATTTTAGAAAAACAAAAGAATAATTAACACCTCCCCTTATGTAGAGAAAACTAGCCATGAATTGTTTTTTCCCTGCAGTATACCTATTTTCTCTCCCACAACAAAATTTCATCAGAGATGTGTCCCGCAGCAATCTGACTTGTGAATGTTTACCTTGTAATGTCCACTCAAAACCAGATCATGTCAAATGGAGGATACATGAGGAATATCACATGCAATAAAACTCTCAGATGTTTTGCAGTGCTTGAAGCAGCACTTCTAGAAAAATGTAATAAATGTATTGTACAGCTGGACATATTTCCTCACACCTTAATAGCAGTTAGCTAGTTTGTTTTAGACAAATCAGAAATATGTCTGATAGATCAGAATGTTAGCATTTGCTCTGTATGCATATTTATTTATTTATTTATTTGCATACCATTTTTCTCACTCCTAGGGAGACTCAAAGTCGTTCTACATTTGAATACAACATTTTTTTCAAATATTAAATGCTATGCATGCAGAGCAAATTATAATATGTCCACTGAATGACTGACTAGCTTAATATCAATGATCACTTATTTTGTTATATTGCATTTACAGCTGTAAATCCTTAGCTATAAATATAATGTCAAAAGCCACATACTGTTCTGCAAGCCACACAAAAGCCTTGAAAGTTTCATATGTATAATACAGTTTCATATACTCAGTACATAGGGGAACAAGCTTTCTGCTAGTCCTTGGGCACAATCATATTCCTTCTCATTGTTTTGTGCAGTTGAGCCACTGCTATGAAATGAAGAACCTGAAAAGTGGCGACAACAGTAGAAAATGGTCATACATTGAAAAACATATGATAAGTGGTACAGACTTCCAAAAGGATTACAGTGTCATACATTAACCATCTCAGGATTATGTTGATTTATGGCAATAAAAATGACAAGAGAGGAGTACCAATGGGCTACAAGATGTACATTACCTAACAATGTATTACATTGTTTTGCAAATACTATAATATTCCTAAAATCATATGAGTGGCCAGGGAAACAAATTACTTTGATTTTATTCATGGCATCAAGCAGAACCGAAGGTGGATATATTGCCTCTTCTAAAGCCACACTGGTTTCATGGCAGGTACTAGTATTTCCATTATTACTACCACCTCATTCCTTTTTAGACCTATTTTCTGCTTCTTCAAATGATTTTTCATTACAATGAATTGGGGTGAAGGATGTATACTGGCTTCATCTTCTTCACCTTTGCCTCTACTAATATCAGATCTCTGACATTGGGATTAGGCAGTTTTCTATGGGAGCTGCTGTTGAATATCTCTGTGTCCCTAAAAGCAGACCACTAATTTTTCATTCTTGGCAATGGTGATCTAAAATATTCTACATTTCCTTGGAATATGTCTCTAGAATCACAGGATAGCAGAGTTTGGATTATGCTACCATCAGATTGTTTTCCTTTGTCTTTACATATATCCATGGTGGGCCAAAAGTCACAAATGTGTTTCAATGTGTTTGCATAACTTTTTCTGTTTTTAATTTACAATACCATAGTGTTATATACAGTATACATAGGAAATAATCAATATCATAGTGTCATACAGTATATATAGGACCCCTTTGTAACTTTTGGCCCATCATGTATATATATGTGTGTTGTGTGAATTCAAGTAATTTCTGACTTGCAGCAACCCTAAGGTGAACCTTTCACAGGGTATTCTGAGGCATAGAATATTTGGTTAACCCAAAGTCACCCAACGGGTTTCCATAGTTAAACGGGAAATCAAACTTTAGCTTCTAGAGTCATAGTTCAATGCTCCAACCAGTACACCACGCTGACTTTCATAGTAAAACACAGAATATGAAATCTCAGATAGTCTCACCAACCTGGAATTCATGCCCACTTCATATACATGGCTAGCTATATTTCTTAAGATTTTACAACACAAGTTTTCAGATATATGTAAGGTATGGTATACTTTTTGATTGGTATCTAATTTAAAACACAATCACTATTTTTCAAAAGAAAAAAATATTCTTACTTCAAGTAGCACTAGTCCAGTATTTAATGACATTAATATCCAGGTGTTTTCTTCATACCATTTGCTGATCTCATCCTCACAGCCCTGTAAAAACAAGCCCAAATTAAATGGAAGTTATTTTTATTCCTTCCTTTAAACTGCCATATTTTAAAAGTGTCTTCTGGTCCAAGAAAATTAAGAGGGTGGAAGGCACATAGAACAATGCTGTAAAAACATAAGCACATAAACATGCCTGAATGCATTTAGAACATAAAGTGATTTTATATGCTAAATATGATATGTCAAGCTGGCTAAAAGTAAGCAATTTACTTATTCTTGAAAGGGAGTTTTAAAATATGAGACCTTGGCCTAAGGGAGATTTTTTTATCTGCACAAAACCTGTTTGGCTTAACATAGGGTACATCTACATCGTAGAATTAACACAGTTTGACACTACTTTAACTTCCATGACTGTCATGCTATGGAATCTTGAGAGTTGTAGTTTTACAGTCTTTAGCCTTCTTTGCCCAATAATCCTAATGTCTTACAAAACTATCATTCTCAGGAGGAGAGGCAGGTAACAATTATTATTATTATTATTATTATTATTATTATTATTATTATTATTTGGTACATAACATGATTAGTACACAGCAAACATGATCACTAAGATGGATTTTGTATTTGATCACACGTTGGTCACCTCCCAAGTATCTAGGACTGTATGATGTATAAGCGAAAAATGCGTGCAGATCTGAGTAGAGTGGCCTTTTGCAGCTGACAGATGGTAATTTTGTCAGGTCCAATTGTTTTTAAGTGTAGGCCAAGGTCTTTAGGCACTGCGCCTAGTGTGCTAATTACCACTGGGACCACCTTTACATCTTTATTTATATAGATTAGCTTTATTTTAAGAATCATTGAAGTGCATTGTAATTGAAGTAGAACATCGTGGTACCCTTTTTGTCAAAGAAAATGAGCTTCCAGTGGGATAAATGGTTCCCAATGGAAAGGAAACAGATTATAACATGACTGGAAAAATGCATTCATGACATTTCATGGGAGGAAAAGGCAAGACAGAAGACTTACCCTAGTAAATGTTGCATTTTTCACTGAATCACAAAACCATTTCTTTGCCTTAGATGCCATGCAAGAACATGGAACCTGATTTAGATGTTCTTTATGCTCATTCCATTTCCAGTCTGTGGAATTGTATCGCCCACAACAATGAAACTGGGTTGGGGAGGTGGGAAAAAAAAGGAAAGTGTACAATACTTTCATGGACAGAAGGACAGGCAGGTAAACCAGTATAGCCAATATATTGAAAAACAACAATTATGTCCTTTGCATGTTGTTAAAAAAAAACTCATTTCTTTCCCAACTGGTGAAAAGACAGGGTAATGGGCTCCTGTAAGGGTGCACCATAATAAGGGTGCACCATAAGCATACCTTATTTTCAAGCTAAAGAGTCGTATTCCAGGCAATTAGTGGCAGCAAAAGGGGAATGTTGGTCATGAAAGAATATTAGCACATACTACTTATTCAAATTAAGGTGAATTACATTTCTGAGCATTCCTCACCACTATGTTGGCTAGGTCTGCTGGGATGGACAGTCAGAAGTGTCAATTATGTGATTCTTCAGATGTTTTGAATTGCAGCTCCCAACATTATTTACCATTAATTGTCTTGGTTTACTGGGACAATCCAACAACAATTGGAGACCGGCACAATCCCAACAGATTTTATGTTACAGTGCTATTACCAGTTTTTTTTTTTTTTAGGCAAACCCCACCAAATTCAGTGTGAGTTACCTTTGAGAAGTCATGTATAGGACTACATTTGCAAGTAAACAGACTATGGAAAATAGAGGCAGCATTTGTTCTTAGGACTATGGTACACAGGAATTCCCTGCCAGAATGCTGGTTGGGGGATTCTGAGAATAAATTCTGAAAAAATAATCTTTCCAAGCTTTGATCAGATCACTTTCGAAAGTACCTTGATTTTTTATTATCTGAGATGAAATTCTTAGCTTTCCATCTCATCTTTCTGCATGTCTAATTTTGACTGCTATGAACAGTTTCTTTTCTTCTTTGCATAAAGTGAAATCTTACTGAAATCTTCCTAATGGCTATGCCTATTACTATGTTCAGTAATGATCTTTTGAAGAAAGTACTTTAATTTGATACTAAAACTAATCTACATTTCTACCACTGTGGCTTACCATGTGCTGAAAGGCATTCAGACTATCCCAATGATGTGCCCTTCTGGGTATTTTTTTATTTCCATAACTAGAAATAAGTTCATCCAGCTGAACTTTCCATAAGTTATTAATCTGTCAACAAAACCAAGACACCAAGAATTTATTAATAACTCTATTAGTATGCTTTGATTTTAATCATTTCTAAGAATACTTTAGTTACCAATTACAGTAAATGAGGTACCATGAAAAGCATTTAAAGTGAGAGTCCGTTGGACAAAATGTGCAGTTAAAAAGGGAGGGTGTTTATATGAACTGTACAACAAATAACTGCTGTACTTAGGGTCTAGAAATAGAAAAAATACATTGGCCAACACACATTTAGTTTCTCAAATGTTAAACCTGTTTCTGGGTATATTTCCCTTCTGATTCCAGAAATGGCACCAGTTTTCCTCTATCAGCTTTAGCTTTTGAGATACAGAACATATGTCATATACCAGCCTTTAACCACGCATCCATAGAAAGCCATGGGAGCCATATTAAATAACCTCAGGCACAGGCCTAAAAACTAAGACACCAAGAATTTATTTGGGGGAGGGGGTGATTTTTTTTAATCATTATTGATTTCCTGGCTGAAACCTGGTGAACCCAATCAGAAAGATTGCCAGGTATTTTCACATTTCAAAGTGTTTAATGAAAACCTAATATGAATTCTTTGTGCAACAAATTTTTGTTTTGTTGAAAAGAAAATTGTACTAACACAATTTCCAGATGGTGATGTCAGTATGTGCATTGTGCAAGTTTGTGTGCATGCAAGGTTGTTTTTCTTTCTTTTTGTCTTCTGTTCTCTTAAGAAAGAAAGAGGGAGGAAGGAGAGAAAAAACCCAAATGACACATGGGATGATGATGTTTTTGAATTAAAAAAAAAACACTTTCCACACAACCCTCCCATGAGTATTTATGCACAAATTTATGCACAAAAATATTGCACAACAAACAGAAATAAATACATCTGAAATATAATCCTGGAGTAGAATTCTCTTTAGACCATGGACTACCCAAAAGACCAATAAAGTCATCATATAGCAAAGTTCAAACTCCCACAAGAAATTAAAATAAGGTTATTATACTTTGGACACATCATAATTTATTGAAAAACAGAGTAATGCTCAGTAGAACAGAAGGCAGCAGGATTAGAGGAAGAGACTACATTAGAGATGTGGAAATTCTGAGGAAAAGATCTGAGCAGTCAACAGAAATCTACACAATACTACTGTGATCTTCTGCTGTATAGGTGTTACTCTGTCACAGGCTATGTTTTTCACATGCCAGGTTCAGCCCACAATTAGGTTAATCTCCAGTTGTAGGGAAAGAGGTTAATCTTGTGCAGCAATGCCAGTGGTCATCGCTGGCTAGTTAGAGACAGACAGCAACTAAATTCCTGTCTCAAGCAGCCTCAATTCCATGAAACAAAGAACTGTATACAGACAAGTTCTCTAACTACAGAAGGAATATCTGAGTCCCCTTTGGGGTAAAGAAAAGCAGGGTATAAATAGGAGAAATAAAAAAGGGTAAATAAATACTTCTGATGTCATTTACATATCTTTGAGATCTCAAAAATAAAAAAATCCAAAAACACAAAATGTCATTTTTGTAAGAGGACAACAATTTTTTACAAATTAATTTTTGTATTAAGTGTGTTAATGACATAAAGAATGTAAAAGAAAACCTCAAAAAAGAATCAAATACACATAATACAGATATGTCATTTTTCTTTTCAATTTTCCCTAAAACCCCATCCCCTCCCGCAATGAACCACCACCCATGATGTCTGGTACCACTCAGTGTGAAACCAATACCTCAAAAAACCCTACCCTTATCTTTGCATTAATAGATTCCCCTTGCAACTACTTTTGTCTTCCTTTCTAAATATCCAAATGCATACCTCCAAAATTTCATTATGTCCTCCCTAGATGCCATTGGAGAACTTGGCCATTTCAATATATAATGATTTTTCTCTCCAGCCCTTTATCCTTTTAAGCCGAAATTTGCTTTCTCCAAGGATACACCATAAAGAATGAAGCTAACATCTGATCAACCAACATCTATACCCAGAAGAACTACCAAAAAGAAGAATGAAACAAATAGAGGAAATAAAATAACTGATACAAAATATTAGAGGCTACAGAGTGAAGAGGGGGCAGCCAGAAAGACACAGCTCCATCCTGTCTCATCCACCAGCAGTTGGGATTGAGACCTGGAACTGATGGAAGGACAACCAACTATAGGGTCACAAGAGCTAGCAACCCAAACGACACTGCCGTAAAATTTAATTGCAAAAATACCAAATATTATCAGAATGTAAGCTATTTGACCAGAAATGGAAAAGAATAGCACATGAACATATATTTTGACAAATGGTAGATTTGCGTGAAGCCCAAATGGTGGATCGATGACAAATCGAATAAAGGAAAAAGGGAAGATAGAAAATAAGAACAAAATGATTCATGTGACTTTCATGGTGAAATGTTGAATCTTCCAGGCTAGTAAAATATCTCTTGGAAAAACAAAACAGATGACGCAGGTATTTTCTTCCCACACCCTGCGATTTATATGTCTTAAATGTGTATATTCCTGAAGAGTGAGTTCTAGCTATTGCATACACCTGCCCTCCATGGGTACCCACAAATCATGAACATAATATAGCCAAAGACAAACATTTTCATGCCCATCCATTTCACCCATTATTATCCCAAGGTGCAGAAGGAGCATTGCCCTCAAGTAACGTGTGCAAATCAGAAAATCAGTTGTGCCAGATCAGGAAGCATAGCGACAAATTGGTTCTGAACTGTTTGTTTGTTTGTTTTTAGTAAAGAATAAATACATACCAATTGTTTTCCTGTAAACAACAGTCCAATCATCGTGACATGGGAAATGAGAACAAGGACAAGCAGACCCATGTACTGAAAAATAGTTTATAAAATTATGTTGAAGTTGAACACTATATAGAAACATCAATAAGATACACAAAAATGTCATTAATATAGAAAATCATCTCAGGGATAATGAAGGTTACTACCTATAAAGCAATCTTGCTTGTATACTTGTAATTAATCATAATTATAAATGATTTTTGTAATATATTAACACCTATTGGTTTCAAATGAAATGCCAATACCATGTGGATTACAGCCAATCCCAATTTCCTTCCTGCTTGAAAAGGCAAGTGAAAGGGACAGTCCCCCTACTTAATTGAAGATCTTGTGTTATCTTCAATCAGTAAGGGAGTTCTCCCTTTCACTTGCCTTTCACCTCACATATCCTTCCCCATTTAATCAACCAAAAATGAATTTTCTCCATGCAAAGATGGTCATGATCCATCATGCCACCATGTGAAGGAGAAATTGAAAATAGGTTCTGCGAAGAAGGGGGAACTCATAGGAGGAAGAGTGAAATGGTTTCTCCCACCAACGAACCTGAATAGGGAATTTGATGCCAGAATAAAAACAGTTATTTGGTCCTATTTTAAATGAAGATAATAACTGAGCTATCTAGACCTTGTTGTCATATTTCAAATAAAAGATTAAATTCTAAGGTGATATATCTTAAGTGAGAACCATGATACCTTCCTCCAAAATGAATACATTTATGATTTTGTATACCTACTCCCAAATTATTATTATCTATCCTGGGAAGAATTTATTATAACATTTTTCCTCCTAGCTAGTCACCCCTATTCCTTTAATACTTTTTGGAAAAATTGAGCAAACGCACAATAGGAGGTTCCCACCTTTTGTAACTTTGCTCGTTGTCTTTCCAGACCTTCTGTTTATGGAGAATTTATGAAAGGTCGCTACTCATTGACAGGATACGATTTAGATGTATATGAGCTGCAGGGAAATCACATTTCTCTGACACTCAAAGCACAATACAAGTGTCCTTTATCTGAAATGCTTGTGATCAGGGTCAGAGTTGTTTTGAATTTATTTTCAGATTTTGGGATATCTGTATTAGCACATAATGAGATATCTTGGAGATGGGATCCAAGTATAAAGACAAAACTCATTTATGCATCTTACACACATAGCCTACAAATAATTTTATACAATATCTTAAATAATCTTATGCATGAAACCAAGTCTGTGTACACTGAACCATCAGAAAACAAAGTGTCACTATTTCAACCACCCACAATGAAGCATTTTATTGCTTATTGAAAACTGCTGTGATTTCACTTGAAAGACAGCATACAAATAAATTAAAATTGTTTTCCTTCAAATTATAATATTTATTTTGGATTCACTTATGCTGAAAATGACAACTTTCAAGATGCTCTTAGCAATTAGCTCTCTCCTGTGTTAAGTGTTTAGCTTTTGCCTGGAATGTTTGCTACAACCTATTGCTGAAATGAAATCAGCAAGAATAATCTTCAGGCTTTGATTTAAAAATAGTTTCCACTCTCATTCTATCTTGAAAACATATTTTCTTAATGTGCTGAAACACACAAAATAGAATCCTCGAAAAACAAATTAAGAGTAGCATGGGTGTCCTCCTCTTCTCCATACACAGGCTGGTATATTAGGAGATGTATCAATTGTGTCTCTATTTTGTGTGATTTTGAACCTGTGCTTTCATTTCTCAGTTGGAACACGGATATCTTGGGAAAGGGTAAAATTAGGATAGGGCCACACTGTGAATTGATTATTGCAAGAAGCTTTTAGCCTCCATACTAAGCGTACTCATAAATTCTGCTTACCACAACCAATAAACACCAGATTCTTTGAAGGCTTCTGAAGTATCCCAAGAGCCCAGTAAATACAACAATGGATCCAATTGCAAGCTGCATATGAGAGACTGAAGTTATCAAGGAATGTTCTCCTGTGGATACTAATATAAAATATATTCATATTTTAAAATTCTAAATATGACCCCTTTAAAAAAAATACAGTGTGCTAGCCTGTTTATACCATCAGCAAACATAAGGAATTGACTATGTGATTTTGCAAAACAAAGGACATTGTACATTATTCTATGCAAGGGACTCCAGGTCTGATATTAAGGCCCCATCTACACTGCCATATCCAGTTTGAACTGCATTACAGTGTTCCCTCATTACTTTGCAGTTCATTTTCCGCAGATTTGCTTTTTTCGCGGGGAAGGAGGATGGGGAAAAGGAGGAGGAGGAGAAGGGCTTGCTTGCTTTCCTTCCTTCCCCAAGCGAGCAGGGAAGGAGGAGGGGAGGGGGAAAGCGGAGCCTCCCTACTTCGCTGATTTTCACTTATTGCGGGTGGTCCTGGAATGTAACACCCATGATAAGTGAGGGAACACTGTATAATAGTCAGTGTAGGCTCATATAATGCATATTGAATTACATTGGATTATACGTCTACACTGCCAAATATTCCAGTTTGATGTAGTTAATTTGCATTCTGAAACTTGATTATACAGCAGTGTAGATGCGGCCTTAGACTAACTGTCTGAAGACTGCCCAGGCTGGTAATCTATGAGAAAAGAAATGTTAATTTATGGCCCCATCTATACTGCTACATAATGCAGATTCAAACTGCATCATATGGTCAATGTAGACTCCTATAATACAATTTAATGCAGTTAAAATGCATTATATGAGTCTACAGTGACCATATAATGCATTATATGGCAGTGTAGATGGAACCCTAGTCACAGGTGGAATACTGAGAGTGGTCTGGGGGCCAATGTTCTGTCCCAAAACCTCTTGAGATCTACATGGAGTAGCCAAAGTGCTGCAAAGACCTTGTAAAACTACAACTCCTAATGTTCCATTGCATTGAGCCATGAGATTTAAAGTGGTGTCAAATTACATTGTTCCTGCAATGTAGATGCACCCAATGCTGTGGATCGAAAGCACTACTCATGAAACTAAACCGGTATAACTATATACATTCTGCTTTTGTAATCTGAACTAAGCAACCCACTTTCTTTCATGGATTTTGAAAGCATGTTTGTGTGATGAAGAACACCATAAAATGACAACAAAACCGGTACTTCAATACAGTTTCTGCGAAGGAGCAATTGTAATGCAATGCTGCCACCATGTGGAGAGCCAACAATGTTTTGTATTCAGTCACACATATACTTTGCATTGCAACACTTGAAAGAACAGAAAATTATGGTGAAATGCTCATACTCACGCAGTAGAACAAAAATCGTATTTTGGTTATGGGAAATCCAAAGACCAAAAGCCACAAGCATAAGACCCAACACCTGGAAGTAATAAAAACATTGGTTCATATTGGAATTATGCTTTGGAATATGTCCTTTAAAATTAAATCACTTGACGTACATCATACGAAAGCATCTTACCAAAATAAATGCATTGAGGATATTTAAGAAGTAGTTTAGTATGAAGAGTTTGTCTCTTTTTCTCATTTTCTTTTGTATTTAAATTTCACCTAAAACCAAATTTCACATTGTTAATTTTCAAAACACTTGTGAATGCAGATACTTGCTTTACAATACAACTGTATAAATACATCTTCATGCTCAGAATCAGAAATGCTATCCATTATTTCCAAGCAAACAAAAGGGGGAAACATATACATCCCGTGTTCTGTATATGTTAATAGAGTCTTCTGTGTTACCTTCCTTTCTTTCTTTCTTTCTTTCTTTCTTTCTTGTTTGCTTAGCTTTAACTGTTAAAAGCTAAAGACCTGCTCAATTTTACATAAGCCTTACAAAATTCAACACAATTCTACACAATCCTTAGCCTGTCAGTTAGGATTACACTTTTTATTTCTGTGAATATTTGCAATCAGGAAAAGGTGATCTCAACCATATAAGGTAAAAATATATCAGAATTTTAGAACATCATCTTTCATAATTTGGGTCCTTTTTTTCTAGAAGACCTTTTCCAAAATTATAAAAAGGAGAGATTTTGTAACTACTCAACGAGGGAATGTTTTAGTTATGATGCTCAGTGTTGGTTGATTTCTTCCACAGAATTTAGTTTTTCGGGTTACAGAGTTATTCAAACCTGTTTTTAAAGCTCAGTTTCAGGCCACATAACAGAATCCATTCAAATTCTAATAAATATTACCAAGCAATATGGGAGACAAAATAATGGTTCACACAATGGAAATCACAAAAGCCCCAGCCCTGAGTTTGCAAGAACTGAGTAAGGTAAATGAGGATCAGGACTCTCCTAGATCTTTCATTCCTAGGGTCACCATACATTCAAATCAACATACTGGCAAATCACTGGAGAAACATATTAGAGCTTTAGTGATAGTAATTTGATAATACCTATGCTTTCAAAAGAATTATTATTTTCCCTCACCTGTAGAAAGTTGTTTTTTTCACAGATATTCCTGTTTTGACGTTGTTTCCAAATAACCCATGTTATTGCCACATTGTGTGAATTGTATTGAGAATGTACTTCCTTGTTAGTGTAACTATGTACATACCTGTAGGTGTTTGTTTTGGTCTTAGTGACATCCCTCGTTTTCTCTTTTGCCATCTTCTGAGAAAATAAGAAAAGAAAAAGTTAAAGCAATTACAAATTCAATGATGTCTACCAAAGTAAGGAAATAGCAGGTTAAAACACAATTGCTAAGGAATGGGTCAATATTAAAGCAAAGAAGCAAATATGCAAAGCAAAATGTGGTGCTATAGAATGGTAAATTCTGTATATGAGAGTTTGCAGGGACAACAAATATGAGGTTCCTAATGTTTTGGCTCAAAATCTTATGTAAAATAGTATACATTCATCAAGTCTCACCCCCACACCCCAAATAATACTTCGTAACAGGTTGATTTATTAGAACCAAGGATTTAAAGGCATATATCTGCCAGACTTTGTGCCTTAGGTTTCATGATTTTGACAACATCAATGTCAAAACCTGCAGATAGTTTCTCTGAAAACATAGGAATTAGTCAGCAATTCATTTGATTTTATTTAATTTTATTCATTTTATTTAATTTAATCATTGAGTCATCATCCACACTGCAAGGAAATGAAGATGGTTCCATTAACAACCATCACTGATGATGTACTGAGGAATACTGATGATGAGGAATACTGATTAAATAATTGGATAGGAGTGAATGCATATGTGGAGTTTGTTTCCAAAAGGTACCAAATCCAAAAGAGAAAATGAAAAATGAATATGAGTTATAAATGACAGTACATTGTTGACTAGGAATAGAATATTGTATGCAGATCAAAACTATTAAAATATATCATTTCACTTTGGTACAGGACTCGGAAAATTGCATTTTATAGCAAAAAATGCATATCATCAGCATGTTTTTCCCCCAATGAAGGTTCAGCTAGACCAAGTGGAGGAAGCAGAAGCATCCAAAATGTAGAGGAAGGTGGCATGTCAGCCCACAGCAAGGACAAAGCCTTACCAGATCTTGGAAGTGACAGTGAAGGTAGCAGCCAGGCCCGTAGCCAGGATTTTGATTCGGGGGGGGGGGGGGGGGGGGCTGAGTCTGAGTGAAAGAGGGTCTACCCTAGCAAACCTTTTGTATCGTTACCCTAATACCCCCATGCATATGAGATATGAGTCGCCTGTCAAGGGCTGAAATATGCGGTATAAAAGTGAAGCAAATAAATATGTTGAGCATGGTGATCAGATCATGATATGAATAAACATAACAGTCTAAATAATGTACCAGTAAGGCCTTTTCGCAGACCACCATGAGAATTTCGGGGGAGGGGGGGGCTTTGGCGGCTACATGCCTGGTAGCAGCAATATGGTGGTGATGCACAATGATCGTGATCATGGAAGCCTCTGCTTCCTCTTCCTTCTCTTCCTCTTAATGTAAGGTGAGATTGCAGCAGTCTGGAAACTGCTTCTAGAGACAACATTGTACCTCTTTTCTCAGTGCTGGTTCCGTGCAAGGGGAGGGGAGGGAGCAGACATGAAACTAGCACTGAGTGAAGGAGAAGGGCATATATTGGGAGAGACCAGGCTAAGCTCCCACCCAATGGACAGGAAGTGGCTGCTTCTGCCATCATAGTCAATGCTGTGCACCAGCAATAAAATCATGCAAAGGGTTGGGTGGCTGCCCTATTTCCTTCTGCTTCCTGTGAAAGCTAACCTTTCACAGGCCTAGTGTGATTGAGTCAACCTGAGAAGAAAGGCTTAATAGTGCTATAGACATTTTGCCCCATAACTATAGTCCTAGATTCATTAAAATTGAAATAAAGCTTAGGACTAAATGTGAAAAGCAATGAGATTTTATAAACAAGTGAAAAATCAGAATAGCAGATAAACAACTATGGCAGCTAAGATAAGTGGCAGATGCAGCGTATGCATTATCCAGATACATTCTGTAATTTTCAAAATGCCTGGTAAGTGCTTGAACAAAATGCAAAAGAAGGAAAAAAAGCGAAAGAAGCCAGCAAAGTCCATGCCACACTGGAATCAGATGCAATACAGAGCTGTATATATTCAGATCCAGAACAGGGACATTTCCAGACAATTGAACTAATTACTATCATCATGTACTTCTTCCCCTGTGCAGTTCTTCGCCTTGTGTATCATGCATTTTAGATCAAAGTCTGAAAGCAGTGAATTTATAATTATTGATTTTGGTAAGCTGCTTTGTGAAATCTTTTGACAACTATTTAATAACACACACACACAATTTTAAGAGTTAAATGAAAAATGTTTCAGCAATAAATAACCTTTACTTTTGGTTTTCCTGAATTGTTTTTACTATAGATCATAAATCATCTTTGAAAGGAGAGGATTGTGCATGTTTTCTAAGAAATCTCATTCTGAATTGTCCCCTGTAACAGATCTGACTTACCTGGGAAAATTGGTATGTGACCTACCTTGAAGGGTAAGTGTGTGAGCAGCCATTTTGTAAAACCAGGAAGTTAGACAGACCTTTTGTGGTTCTCATCATGCAGCAGGACCAGGGGAGGAGCTATTTGCATAGGAGCAGCCTGATTGGCCAGATGCAAATGAGCCGGTGCTGAGGCACGAGAGATGGGCAGAGTCAAGAATGGCAGTTAGAAGAGGCCAACTGAACATTCTTTTTCAGTTAGCTGGGGTAGCTAGTGCAGTTAGCTGGTATCAAGGAGCTCTGAGAGGTCAGTCAGTCATAGAGAGGTTTTAAAGTGCATAGTAGTCAGGATTTCAGTGTCCAGTTAAGGAGTGCAGGGGGTTTTTTTAGCAATCAGTTTTTAGGAGTAATATTATAAAAGCCTTTTATGAAGGAAGGGCTGGGGAAATACATAAATAAAAGTCACACAGAAACTATTTTTAAAGTAACATCTTCATAAGAGAATAATCCATAACCATAATTGTAACCACCAAGCATCTGTACTGTATATATATATTGGGTTGTTGTAGGTTTTTTCAAGCTATATGGCCATGTTCTAGAGGCATTTTCTCCTGACGTTTCGCCTGCATCTATGGCAAGCATCCTCAGGGGTAGTGAGGTCTATTGGAACTAGGAAAGTGGGTTTATGTATCTGTGGAATGACCAGGGTGGGGCAAAGAACTCTTGTCTGTTGGAGCTAGGTGTGAATGTTTCAACTGACCACCTTGATTAGCATTTGATGGTCTGGCAGTGCCTGGGGTAATCTTTTGTTGAGATGTGATTAGATGTGCCTGATTGTGAAGGAAAGTGCAGGACAGGAATTTGCAATTAAGCTGCCATTTTGTTGGGGCTTTGAGCAGTTAGGCTGCCATTTTGTTTTGCTGGGCTACATTTTTGGGGCTTTTCACCGTTAGGCCCCCATTTTGTTTTGTCAGGAATCCATGTTGTCCACCCTGCTGCTTCTTTGATGCCATTTTTTTGCTGCTTTACATATAAGTAAATTGGTTGTTGGGTCTAAGGGTGACACATCGGGTAAGGCCCTTCAATTTGGAAACTTTTCTTTTGTGTGTAGTACCCTGTGGGTGAAAATTTGGTTGTCAAAAAACAAGAGTGAAGGAGACAATATGGCTGCCCCACTGCAAGTGTTAAGGAAAACCTAAAATGACTGCCTAAGACTCAGTGTGAAGAAGACAATATGTCTGCCTGACTGGCAAGAGCTGAAAGCCTAATTATGAGGCATAAAAGCAAATGGAGGCTTCCAATAATATTGGGGTTTAAAGCTTGAACAAATTGTCTGCTACTTTTGAATGAGGCCTAAATTAGGCCTATGGAGGCTTGCAAGTATTTATTTATTTACGACATTTATAAGCCACACTTTTCACCCCGAAGGGGACTCAGAGGGTTATATATATCTTATATAGCATTCTTCCGCCCCTTGTCAAATGAAAGAGGGAAGAGGCTCCAAGGCAGTCTCTCCCCATTGGCCCAAACGGTCTCTATTCATTCCCCTCTTGCTCAGGCTCTGCCTTTGAGGCTTCCGGTAGGGCAACTATTTGAGCAGGTGTGAAGTAGGTAAGTATCAGATTGATTTCTTGGTTTTAGATTTCCAAAAGGAGACAGCCATGCTTCTCTGTCTCCAGAGATATCGGTGCAACCTGCAAGCTTACCATTTTTTAAATTTAATCAGTGCTACTGTTTACTCAAAGCAAGTCTCACTATGATCAAAATATTGCTTAAGCTTGTTTTGCCAATTTGTTAATATCTCTTAAATAATTATAAGCTTCAGACACTTGCTTTCAATTAGATTCCAGCTGTTCCTTCCTATTTTGAGGCAAGGAGGGGTTGAACTTTGTTGCTGTTTTTTACTGGTAGTAACTGTTTACTTTTTAATGAAGGGAGTTTATGAATTTTTGTTAGATCTACCCTATGAAGAAACACACATTAGCAAAGGAAAGACAATAAGTCAGATCAACAGTGTAAAACTTTAATGACTATACAATGTGTGCAACAGCTGTGTTGCTGCTGTGTGCCTTAAAGTTATTTCTGATTTATGGTGATCACAAGGAGAACCTATTATGGGGTTTTCTTGGAAAGATTTGTTCAGAAAGAATTTGTCATTGTCTTCCTCTGGGGCTGAAAGAATGTGACTTCCCCAAGGTCATTGGGAAGGCTTCCATGATAAATAGGGATTTGAGTCCTGGTCTCCAAAGTTGCAATTCATTGCTTGAAGCACTACATCATACGGGTTTTCACATGCAGAATGGTACAGCACATTCATTATATTACTGAATATACCATTAGGCAGACTTTAATGGCATCCTTACAACTGAGGCACTCCAAATCACCCTATTATCTACAGCAAGCATGGGAAAAAATCAACTTCCACAATTACTAATAGCCTTCCAGTTGCTAGGAATTGTGGGAGTTAAAGTCCAAAACACCTGGAGGGCCGAAGTTTGCCCATGCCTAACCTACAGACTTGCTCAGGTTTCACAGATTCGGAGATATTGTTTCCTTGAGTGTATCCATCTGTGATGCAGTCTTCCTCTTTTCCTTGAACCGTACACTGCCTTATACCTTACCAAGCATTATTGTTCTTTTTTTCTAGTGAGTCATGATATGTCTAAAGTAAAACAGTCTCATATTAGTAATCTTGGCTTGATTTGGCCCAGGGCTCGTTTATTTGTCTTTTCAGCTGCCCACAGTATAGAATCAGTTCCCACCTACACTGCCATATGATGCAGTTTGGATTTCCAAAGGTGCATGGATGTCACTTTATTTGTATGTCTGTATGCAGAAGAAAAATAAGATGAAAGAAAACTAATTTTGGCATAGGTTTATTGTCATCCTTTATCCCGTTCTGTTCATCCCCGTTTGCAGAACTTGGAAAAGCTGCATTTTGGTACTACAACTCTCAGAATTCTGCAGCTGACAGAGTTGGTGGAAAGTTTTAGTACAAAAATGTAACTTTTCCACAGGCTGTTTGAGTAGTTTACAGATGCCTTTGGCTTGCACCTACCAGCATCCTCTACTAGCATAGCCAATGGTAAGGAATGACTGGAGTTGCAGTTCAACCACAATACCACACACCTGATATCTAGAGACTGCAAGCTCCTGTGATCCTCTGCACATTTATCTGGGAATTGTTCTGGTATTTGACTTACTCCAGAGTAGGAGCATCCATACAAAGCAAAAACAATGGGAGGCTATTTTAGCTGCACTCCCACTTTGAAATCAAATCCTAAAAAATCTGTAGGGTTCAAGGAAGGGCTGGTGGTTCTCCTTAATGACTTTGCCCAGGGTTTTAGTCAGTATTAACAAATGAGCAATCCCAAATGCTGAATCCTACCCCCAAATAGGTTCAGCACACTGAATAGCTCCCTGCACCTTCAAGCCAAAACCTGAATCCTGGGATCCCATTTACTACTCCTGGCAGGGATTAGTCAATGTTTGGAAGAGTATTGCCTTTGCAACTGAGAGAGGAAATCAAATGGGCAAATTGTCCCCCACCTCCTTTGAAGAAGAAAGAGAATGTTTCTTAATACTTCCAAACATTTCTTTAGGAGCTCTCTGCAGGCCGGCCTTATATTTGAGCCTACAGATTATTCCCATTCCATCATCTCCCAAGTTTATCTGAGGCAATCCCATCATTAAAAAGGAAACCTGGGGAGCTTTCATTCACAATTACAGCACTGTGTTACTATGTCAACTCCCATGGCTCTGTTGCATGGGACCAGGGCATTTGTAGTTCTGTGAGTCCCATAGTTCTAATTCTTGGGCTCCTGACATGCACTCAGATACTTTCTAGTGTAACATCCCTCCTCAAATCAGATACTCAGGTTTCAATGTAATCACTATAGGAAATAAATGGCTGTATAGCTCAATAGGTAGAATGGGGCAAGTGTGCCCAATTTTCCCTTTCAGCTTTTAAATGAACACACACACTTGAAGAAAACAAAACAGAGATAGATTTATTACAGAGCCAGTGTGACATAGTAATTTGAATGTTGGACTACAACTCTGGAAACCTGTGCTTGAATCCCTTTAGGCAAGAAAACTCAATGGGCTGCATTGGGTGAGTTACATACTCCCCGCCCAAGAAAATCTTGTAATAGCGTTACCATGAGCTGGAAATGACTTGAAGGCAAGCATCAATAGCAACAATAACTACAGTGATTTGTTAGCTTTTTTCTGACTTATGGCAACTCTAAACTGACACTATCACTAAGTTTCCTGGCTCTGAAATCCAAAAGATTTCTGTGGTTGAGCTGGGATTCAAACCCTAGTCTCCAGTTGGAGTCTAAACCACTACATCATGCTGGCTTATCAAAGCAGCCTACAAGAGGAAACAAATGAGAATTTAATTCTTGTGAGAGCAACTGGATAATATTCTGTGCTTTGAAAACACTGGGTGTGTTTTTTTACTAGGTTGGAGATTCATTTATCTCATGCCAAGACGGGCTGACATATACCACCATCTCAGGGAACACTTTCAGAATTTGAGAAATACCAATTAATAAGTGGTGTCAGAATGCTTACTGCCATATCACTGTGGCCTACTCAGGGCATGGATGGTGCACCATGTCTTCCATTGTGATGCGCCAAGTGTTCCATGGCAGTTAAGGCTAGAGTAGGGAACCCAGGGTGAAGCAGTTGGCAATAAGGATCACAAAGAGGCAACACATGGTGGGTTTTTCAAGTTTTGTCTTATTGTTTCCACTTTCCTTTGATAAGAGAACACTTCGGTTGCTCAAATGCATTCTACTGGGGAGAATGATTATTAGCTCCACTAGCCCTAGTGTCCTTCCACCAATAGATTTGGACCACCCTTAAATCTTTCAGTGAATGTCTTTGACCAGAATCCAGGGTAAAAGACATTTTTTTAAAAAGCCCATAAAGACGGACCCTGAATGAGGCAACAGAAGACACACCACTAGGATTTTCAACACATCCATTTTCTTTTTGTGGGCTACAAATATCCCATACTATTTTTTCCCTAAGGAAATTATTTTTGAGATAATGAGAAAGACCTTGGTTAATAAGGACCATCAGTCCAGGTGTCCATTATAAAATACAAACAAATTGGGTTAAAGATCGACAGGAAGGATTTGCAACTACCAGGTAAGATATTTGAAGGAATAAGCTTTTTAAACAGGGCAGTCATCAAGTTCAAGATCTGCATGAAGGATTTGCAACAGCCAGGTAAGGATTTGAAGGCATGAACTTCTTGAACCCACAGCAGTCACCAAATACAGATCTGCAACTTCTAGGTAAGAGATTTGAAATAATGAGC
This sequence comes from Anolis sagrei, assembly GCF_037176765.1. Classification (NCBI taxonomy): domain Eukaryota; kingdom Metazoa; phylum Chordata; class Lepidosauria; order Squamata; family Anolidae; genus Anolis; species Anolis sagrei. The sequence continues at coordinate 150,924,032 of NC_090025.1, forward strand.
TTCTTTAACCATAGCATTCACCAAGTAGAAGATTTCCAGTAAGGATTTGCAACATTCAGTTAAGAGATTTGAAGGCATAAATACTTCTTGAATCAATGGCAGTCTTGATGTAGAGGATCTGCAAGAAGGATCTACAACTTCTAGGTAAGATATTTGAAATAATAAGCTTCTTGAACCCATGGCAGTTACCAAGTAGAAGACCTGCAGGGATGATTTGCAATGAGAAGGTAAGAAATATGAAATAATGAGCTTTTTGAACCCACACCAGTCACCAAATACAAATTTGCAGGAAGGATTTGTAATGACCAGTTAAGAGATTTGATGGCATGAGCTTCTTGAAGCCACAGCAGTCACCAAATGGAAGATCTGCAGGAAGAATTTGCAATGAGAAGGTAAGAGGTATGAAATAATGAGCTTCTTGAATCCACACCAGTCACCAAATACACATTTGCAGGAAGGATTTGTAATGACCAGGTAAGAGATTTGAAGTAATAAACTTCTTGCACCCACAGCAGTCATAAGGGAAAATTCTGCAGGAAGAATCACAACAACCAGATAAGAGATTATAATAACAACTAATAAAACTTTATTTTACCCCACCACCATCTCCCCAAATGGACTCAGGAAGGCTCACAAAAAGCACACAATAGTGCCACGACAAAACAGCATACATTTACATAAACATACTGTGAAGTCTCGGCCTAGTTTTTACTCCCCTCTGTTTGCTCCCTGGAGTTGGACTGTTCTATTCTGCTAAGTTTTAGAGTAGGAGCTTAGGCTCCCCCTATAGGCCGAGCCATTTGGTTCAGCCCATTCTGGCTCATAGCCTGGTGGAAGGACCTTTTATTCCATTCTTTTTGACATAGTTTGTAGTAGTTAGCCAGAACGTGTCTGGTCTGGCTTAGCAGTCCAGGCCATCCTTAGCACATATTTGCCTCGTAGAATAGTTATATTTGCCTTATAGATTATATAGTACATGTACATGCCACAGTCTATAGTTATATTTACCTCAGAGTTATACCTTATACCTGTTCCTTATTATTCTAACTATATCAAAATCAAACTGCACCTTTGTATACCTTGTTTTGATTCACCCTGATTATTCAGTAGCCCCCGGTGGCACAGTGGGTTAAAGCCTTGTGCCAGCAGAACTGAAGCTCGCAGGTTCGAATCCGGGGAGAGGCGGATGAGCTCCCTCTATCTGCTCCAGCTCCTCATGCGGGGACATGAGAGAAGCCTCCCACAAGGATGATAAAACATCAAAATCATCCGGGCGTCACCTGGGCAACGTCCTTGCAGACAACCAATTCTCTCACAACAGGACGCTCCTGACATGAAAAAAAAATAAAAATTCAGTTAACTTAATTGGTTAATTTTAGTCTTGTCTCTAGAGTTTTAATTTGGGGGAATTAAAGTACATATAGGGCATACCGATGGTCACTGGGAAAATAGCCAGACACATATAGTTTTCCCTTAATCTTCCTGGTTGTGCCATCATACATACGTTTGCAAAAGATTTTTTTTTAAAAAACCAACACAAAAACAACAGATTTGAAGAAAGGAGTTTCTTGAACCCACAGCAATCACCAAATATAAATTCCGCAGGAATTATTTGCATCTTCCACTTCAGAAATTTGATGGCATGCACTTATTTAATCCATAGCTGTCATGAAGTAGAGGATCTGCAGGAAGAATTTGCAACTTTCAGGTAAGAGATTTAAAGTAATGCACTTCTTAAACACAGCAGTCACCACATAGAAATTCTGTAGGAATGATTTTCAATGATCAGGTAAGAGATTTGAAGTAATGACCTTCTTGAACATGATGATGCTGGTGATTTGCAGATCCATCACAGGTTAGATACCTCATGGCTGAAGGGGTATAAGAGTGATGTGGGGAAAGAAGTTCTAATTGGAAAAGGGTTGAAGGTAAAAAAAAGAGGAAAGATGAAATGGGCATAGAAGAAATAACATCCAGGAATAGGAGAAAACATTGTCCCAGAGTGTTGGATCTGGACATTGTGTGGTATATTCTAAAATGAATCTCCTGAAGTTTTGGGCCTGCTTTTCTAATGGGACGAGAAGGGAAGCAGACTGGTAGGGCAGAAATGTGTGTGAGGGCTTCTTCTCTGAACCTTAAGACTAGAGTTAGGGAGGTTAGCTACCTGAGCAAGAGCCAGTGGGGTGGATTTTTGTGGTTCTTGTTGACATGCCTGGGGTAACACTGTCACTTTTGGGGTCAGGAAGGAATTTTCCTTCCGGATAGATTGGCTGTAGGTCCTGGAGGTTTTTTGCCTTCCTGTGAGTATTCTTCAGGGGTCGCCAGTTATCACTTTAAAAACTTGCCAAGCTGAACTTGACAAACAAATCTTTAAAAATGAATAAAAATGACCATTGAAAGAGTTCATCTTGTCTGTTTCACTTTCATTTTTGTGTTGAAATACACTGCTCTTGGAATATCAGCCATTGAGAGAGGGCAATATTTGCTCTCCCTTTATGCGGAACCTCATTCTACTTCAGGAAACATAGGCTGGAATTAACATAGGTTTCAGAAATCATTTTTTGGAGGAAGATTAGGTTGCAGATGTTTAAGTGCTTTCTCTTAATGTTGTGTAAAGAAATATTGAGTACCTCTTTGTATCAGACTTCTATTTGCGTGTGCAACAGCAACTGCCCCATTTGTCCACCCAAATGGATACTGACTTGCCATGGAGTATACCTTGGCACCCTACACATTCAGGGGTAAACAAGATGGCTTTGTTTGGTGGATTTCCAGCAGAAGCTCCACTAATGTCCAATAGGGAATGGACTGCTGGTTTCCACATTAGGTCTTTTGGAGAAATGTGGATATTGAAGCAGCCATTCCAGAAGAAACATCATTGATAAATTGAGTAGGGGTGTTTCTTCCCTTTGCAAATCTTCCTTGTGAACCTAAAAAAAAAATACTAGAGAGGACATATTTCATCAGATGCTGGTCATAATATATTTGGGTACTGTAGAAGACCATACCAGAGACCCTCGGCATGGAGCATAACAAAAAACAAGGAGGCCATCTCCTCTTGTTGGCCTGCCTGAGCCATGCCAAAGCTGCTACCAAGTTCCTGTGTTCCTTTGTCATTACCCACCCTGTCCCTTGTTTTACTGGGATCACATTTTCAATGAATGAAACAAGAACTACATTTTGTAATCTCTTGAGACGGTTTTATGTACAGAAGGAAGAGTTATTGTAACTCCAGATTGTTAACTGGAGCAAGTTACAGGGAGCGGTCAACCCCCCCCCCCCTTTCAAACAGCTCCACTGGCTGCCAATAAGTTTCCGGTTCCAATTCAAGGTGCAGGTTATCTTATATAAAAAAATGTAATGTTCGTTTGTGGGAATGAAGAGATGGGCCATGAAGGAGTTCCATCTAGCCTCCAGTGTCATCAGCTGGGAGTCCCCCCCCCCCTTCAGCACCAACCGCTGCTCTGAGATCAGAATGAAGAGAGGGGCCATGAAGGCAGTTCCATTTTGCCTCCGGTGTCATCACTGGAGCCCCCCCCCCCCCAGCACCAACCGGTGCTCTGAGATCAGAATGAAGAGAGGGGCCATGAAGGCAGTTCCATCTTGCCTCCAGTATCATCAGTTGGGAGGGACCTCTAAACAAGGACATTTCTATGTTGCATGTTCCAGAGTAGGCCAACCAGATAATCTCTACATCAACACAAGCATAAAGACATGACATATTAGAAACCAACATTTTCCAGATCACCAGACTGGGCCACAGCAACGCATGGCAGGGGATGGCTAGTTACCTATAAAGCTCTAAACGGTTCAGGACCTACCTATCTTCGTGACCACATCCTCCCCTATGAGCCCACATGGTCCTTAAGATCTTCCGGGAATGCTCTTCTCTCAGTCCCACGCCTGTCTCAGGCGCGGTTGGTGGGGATGAGAGAAAGGGCATTCTCGGTGGTGGCCCATTGTCTCTGGAACTCCCTCCCCAGGGAGATTAGGCTGGCACCCTCCCTATCCACATTCCATAAGGAACTAAAGATGTGAATCATTGTGCATTCGACTGACGACTCCTTTGACCAATGGTCTCTAACTATGACCTGAATTCAAGTTCTTATATTTGATTACACTTTTAAGTTAAGCTGAAATGATCCTGTTTAATTGCTCTATTCCTATGCTATTATATGCTTTATCCACCTCATTGACCAGCCTATTCTTTAACTTGTTTGCACATTGACCCCCTACCCCCCAAAAATGAGACTAGAGATATCTCTGTTGTTGCTTATGATGCTTGTTTATTATTGTTTATGCTATTTTTATGTTATTTTAATATGTTATTGTTCTGTTTTTAATTGTATGTTGCCTTGGGCTTGGCCCCATGTAAGCCGCCCCAATTCTCCTTCTTAAGAGTGCATCTACACTGTGGACTCAATGCAATCTGACCCCACTTTACCTTCCATGGCTCAATGCTATGAAATAATGGAACGGTAATTTTACAAGGTCTTGGTGAAAGAGTGCTAGTACCTCGCCAAATAACAACTCCTAAGATTCTACAGCATTGAGCCAAACTACATTAATTCTGCAGTTTAGTTTCATCCTTCAAGAGAAACACAACATTTATCTCCACAGCAAGCAGATTGTATTCAGGTGACCTATTGCTGCTCTTTCTGTTCCCCATCTTCTATCTAGATGCACAGGAACCTCGATGCAAATTAAGTTCCTTGTCAGCATTTAGTGACCAAGAACCCCTTAAGAGTGGTTTTTTAACAATTGTTTACATATTGGAGCAAAGGATAGTAGATAATGAAAAGCACACTGATACCACTTTTAGTTGCCAAGCCACCCTTCAAAGAAATCCTGAAATGTGTCGTTTGGCAGAGGATGTCAACCTCCCCACCAGAGAACCCTCTAGGGAACTCTCTGGCAGGGAAGTCTAAATCAATCACCAAGCACAATTTCAGATTTCAACAGTTAAAAGTCCTCTCAGTCTGCCGTATGCATTCGAAATAGAGGACCGTTCTCCATAAAGCAGGACAGGGACTTGAAAAGTAGCTAACTAGGGTATCCCTGTTTGTCCTGGGATTTTTAATACCAAAAGTTGAACATATAGCAACATTTTAATGGTCATCAGACCCAGCTGAAGTAGATATTAGGCTTGTTTGATAAAAAAAAAAAATCTTCCTGTTTCATTGGGTGGTCTTTACTTTGAAAGTAGTTGGGGGGGGGGGAGCAAAGGGAGAAGTGGGGAGCAAAGGGGTGGAATCCATCCATTTTGTTTTAAAATGCTTTCCAGGCTATAGCCCAGACATGAGGGGAGAGAAAAGGTAGGAAATCCATCCAGTTTGTTTTAAAACACTTTCCAGGCTACAGCTCCGACGCGAGGGGAGAGAAAAGGCAGGAAAATCTTCGTTTGTTTTAAAAAGCTTCCCAGGCTCGAGACCAGAAGTGGGGGGAAAAGCTGAATCATTTCCGACTCACTGCTTCATAACAAAAATGGCAGAAAAAGCTTCAGAAGGGCAAAGGGACTTCCGGTTTCCTTAAAAACTTCAAAATCGCTTCAAAAAGCAATTTTTCCCGAATTTATTCCAAATTACAAAGATTCCAACTGAACCAAACCATGCCTAGTAGATATGAATGGGAGTAACAAATCAAAGTGTGGGCTATTTATTTATTTATTTTTAACACTTTTACCCTGCCCTTCTCAACCCCTAGGGGGACTCATGGTGGCTTCCAATTGGCAACAATTCAATGTCGCATAATAAATACAAAATACCAATAATTATAATAGTTAAAAGCATAAAACATTAAAGTAATATACTTAGTCCACTGAGCTATTACCAGTCTGGTGGCCATTTATCTAGCCATATACTATGGTTGAGTACTCGGTTTAACTTTTCCATAATCCATTTCCAAGTCATTGTCACATTGTAAATTGTCATTTCTGCCTAATTGGCCGAAGGCCTGGTCCCACATCCATGTTTTTACCTTCTTTCTAAAGGTGAGGAGGTATGACGATGACCCAATTTCCCTGGGGAGTGAATTCCACAGGCGGGGAGCCACCACCGAGAAGGCCCTGCCCCATGTTCCCGCCAAACGTGTTTGAGACAGAGGCGGGGTCAAGATCAGGATTCCATCCCACAGTGGCCAAGGCATTGATTACAGGAAAACTGAAATGCTCACAAATGCACAATCAGCATACATCTCCTTCTTGGGGTACCAAAAGACAAGGCGATTCGGTGGGGGCGGGGGGGGGGGGGTTGAAACAAAGTCTTTAACTTCTTTCTTTAAAAAGTAAAAAAAAACTGATTGCATAAATTTAGAATTTTGTGCATGTTGTACCAAGTCATAGAGCTTTGAATAAGAGCAAAGCACAACCATGGATAGTGGGGATGTTGGGGTTCATAGCCACAAGATGGAAATATATTGTGTGCAAGTCAGTACAAGCCTCCAGCAGGGAAGAACCTTTCCACCATTGCTGTTTTTCATTTTCCTCTTTTCAGGTGAGTTTTCTTTTCAAGATCAGGGATCCTTAAGCTATCTGAAATAAGTTATGGCATGTCTGTCATAGATTCCAAGGGCCATCCAGTCCAACCCTTTCTGCCAGCCAGAAGACACCATCAAAGCTCTCCTGACAGATGGCCATTCAGTTTCCAGGCAGAGGTATATTTCAATGTGGAACAGCTCTAATCCTCTGAAAAAATCTTTCTAATCTCTTTTCTTGCCATTGGAATCTATTGCTCCATGCCCTACTCTAAATGGATATGTAGAAAGGGGACATGACAGCTGCCCCTTTAAGAGGTGTGTAATAGGGAATTTCAGCAGGTATTGTGTTTTAGCAATATCTGTTGAAATTCCCTTTTACGCACCAAATAAAGAGCCAGGAGCAGTGTCTCTTATTGAAGGTGGCAAGCCTTAATTGTATCTTTACTCCAGTTCCCTCCTTTGTACAGCAGTGCCAAGCAATACCAAGTGATGTAATTTGGGCCACTGCGGCTTCCGTAGGCAAGCCTATTTGTCGTTGCCGTGGTTACACTTCCTGTAACACTTGAAGCTCTCCGCTGAAGACGCTCGGCACCTGAATCAGGTTAGGGTTTCGCGGGGACGGGAACCGGGGGCGGGTTCAAAGTTTCTCCTTCGGTACAGAGATCGAGCCCATCTCCGTTGCAGGCTGAGGTGGTGGAATCTCTTTTCTTATTGAGAAAGCGGCTGTTAACTGAGGGCGGGGCATAGAACTACACCTCCAAGCATGCAAGCGGGCGCTCCTGAAGGGTCTTAGGCCTCCTTTGCCGCAATGTATCCTGGAACCTGTAGTCTTCGCGTCCTTCACTTGTGGGGAGAGTTGTGAGCGAAGCAGAGAAGAGTGAATTGTCATTCTGAAGTCGCCTTATTCGTTTTCTTTTTAAAATGGCATCAGTTGTTTTCCTCTCAAGTGGAGCTCGCTGAGTCGGGCTGCCAGAGGGGAAACCAGAGAGAGGGGCCACCGTAACTTCAAAGGTTGTGTAGAAGAGTTGCGCCCTCTCAGCCTCAGGATATCCTGCCACAGTTTCGCCTTTGGGTCGCCATAAACTGGAAACGACATGCAGGAAAAGAAGAGAATGTATCAAGAGGTGTTGCTTGCCACTCTTCCAGGTGGCCAGCAACATTTTCTGAAATCTCAACTCCTCACTATCCACAAAAGCACCAGAACTGTCTGCAGCACTGATGTTAAACTCAAGGCCTGCAGGCTAAGTCCGGCCTGTCATGTCGTTTTAAGTGACTCTCCAGATACTGGACTACAACTCCTATATTCCTCATAATTAGACTTCATGACAAGAGATAATGAGAGTTGTGATAAATAAATATCATTTATTTATTTACTTACTTCACTTGTATACTGCGCTTCTCACCCGGAAACAACATAAAACATAGTATCCAAACATTTTTCACCCATGGATTCAGCGGCCCTTTGAAGGCAACCATAAGGCTGAGGTGGTCCTCCATGAAAATCGGTTTTCATGAGTAAGTTCATTTGCTGCAAACAACATTGGCGACTTCAGACTTGAATATTATTATTATTATTATTATTATTATTATCTTTATTTGTACCCCGCTAGCATCTCCCGAAGGACTCGATGCGGCTTACAAAGGCCAAGGCCTCAAAACACAACATAACAATACAACACCTAAAGCAAATTAAAAACAGTTAAAGCATATTAAACAACAAGCAATAAACAATACAACAAAAACACTATAAAACTGGGCCGGGCCAGAGTAATGGGTACAAGGTTAAAAGTGCTTATGTGACAGGTGATATGTAAGGATTATAGGGTAAGTGCAGTGTGCAGTGTGCGGCAATCTCAATTCTCGTAAAGTGCTTCTGGGACTTGTGTTTGTGCTTTTTTGGATGGACTAATAAAGCTAGTATGATTCTAATACAGATTTTGAGTTTTGTGTGTATCTGCAAGAAAAACTTGCAGATGGCAACTATTGTCACTTGTTATTTGCTCTATTATTTAAGAAATGACATGACTTTAAAGTGTAATGTCTTTATAGCATAAGGGTAACAGCAGCCACAAAGTCCAGTAATATATGTGTTTGCCTTTCCCATATTATAATAAAAAGAATGGAGGAAGATTATGATGATGCAAGACTTGAAGAAGAAATAGAACTTGAGTTGAGCAAAATCAGCTACTCTTCTTCTGATGTCGATGATCCTGACACTAATGTGTCACTGGAAGCATCACCTGATAGTGAACCAGTAAGTATTTCACGAGACAGAGAGGGAGCAATGATCTTTTAGAATATAACAATAGATTTAAACCAGTACACTATAAAACATTGAACATAGACAACATAAAACATAGTTCTTGTTCATTCATTCAGTCGTCTCCAACTCTCCAACTCTTCCTGACCTCATGGACCAGCCCACGCCAGAGCTCCCTGTCGGCCGTCACCACCCCCAGCTCTTTCAAGGTCAGTCCAGTCACTTCAAGGATGCCGTTCATCCGTCTTGCCCTTGGTCGGCCCCATTGTATCCAAAGATTTTTCACCCATGGATTATGTATTTCACTGCATTAATAATCACCCCCCCCCCCTTATAAAAAATAAAAGGGGTGCAACTATTTCATGGTGGCAACTATGCATTGTGCAGGGGGAAAAAACTGCAGCTACAGGGCTTCCCTCGGCTGCCAGTGAAGGAAAACCCCGTAGCTCCAAGGGGCAGGTGCGTTGGCTGGTGGTGCAACTATTGTGCAAGGAGCATGAATTATATTAATATTGGGATACCAAAAAAATTGGGAGTGCGGCTATTATGTGATGGAATACAGTACATACATTGTTGTACAAATTGTTGTCTTTATCAGGATGATTGATGAAAAGGCGATATGCACAGAGTACAGAATTGGCAGTGAATGTCACCGATGATACTTGTTGAATGTCCTCTTTCTCATTATTCCAAGCACATAGGAGATGTCAGTAAAATGTATGAAGTAAATGTAGGTTAATTCTATTAAAGTACAGCTCTCGTTCTTTTGTATAGATCCCCTATAAAATTAATCATTTAAAAATCTAGTAATAATAAATTAATTAATAAAATTATATTCTTCCCCAGGAAAATAATTGTGAAGGAATATAACTGGAAGTATACAACAATAAGCTACCATGAACACTAGTGAAAAGGAGCTTTTGTGAATAATGCTAAAAATGATTTTACAAAAAGCACAATGGTTGATTTTGTTTTACTTAGGTATTGATCTAAATCAGGGGTTCTCAAACTGTGCTCTGCTGAAGTCATGCTGCTTCCCGCCTCTTTCCTCCTTCTGAGAAATGCAGGGGAATTAAAGTTTTGAGCTGCTGGAAACAGCAGCAGCGTCCTCTCAGGACACAGACCCTTTCTTCCTCACTTCCTTGCTTCCCATACTCATTTTCTCACTGCCCAGACCCTCCCCTGCATTTTTTGCTTCCAGAACTCTCCTTCCCGCCCACTGTTCCAGGGGTGCTTTGCTTTGTGCTTTTCCTGCATGGCAGAAGGTGGTTGAACTGGATGGCCCCTGAGGTTGCTCCCTGTTGTTGTTATTACAAAGGCTGAATTGCCATCTGTTGGGGGTGCTTTTTCCTGCATGGCAGAAGGGGTTTGGACTGGATGGCCTCTGTGGTCTTCAACTGTGGTCTTCAACTGAAATACTGTTAAGTTAAAAATTGTTCTTCATTTTAAATATTGTATGGTTTTTTCTTTCCTTTTTTTGCGCTGTGTGAATTTGTTCACACAAATACTCTTCATCCCTCTGTCACTGACCTGTCCCATGCCTGATATATATACATTATTAATATAATATAATATAATATAATATAATATAATATATAAACATTCCTTGGGACTCCATGAGAAACCTTGTCTATTGTTAAAAAGGTTTGAGAACCCCTGATCTAAACTATTAGTGAGAAAAATGATTGCCTTTCGCTGCTGACAGGTTGCATGTATCTGTTACAGGTATGACGACAAGAAATCTAGCAGGCAGTGCCTTTCTTATAAATATAGTTGGATAACAGGTCTGGACATGCCATTAGACAGAGAGTACATCTACACTAACCATTTAATGCAGTTTCAAACTGGTACTGAAGAAAGTGCTTTTGCTATGCAGATGGTTACATGTTAAATCCTGTAAAGCAATTTGGGGCCTAAATGGTGATTACACGAGCCACAAAGTACTGGTGTGAATTAAGGTCTTTCTTTCACTAGCTTTTGTGAGAGTTTGTTGTCAGGCTGCTGCAGTTTGAATCTGGCTTCAAAGTAGATGAAATATTTAGTGTAGATGACACCAGAGTGAAGTGGCCATCTCAGGTACTCAGGCATGTAGCTGGGGGGGGGGGGGGCTTGAGGGGCTTCAGGCCCCCCACCCTGAAATTCTCATGATGGTTCGCGAAAAGGCCTTACTGGTGCATTATTTAAACTGTTATGTTTATTCATATCATGATCTGATCACCATACTCAATATATCCCATATGCATGGGATAATGATACAAAAGGTTTGCTATGGTAGACCCTCTTTCACTCAGACTCAGCCCCCCCCCCAAACAACCTCAGCCCCCCCCCCCCCGAATCGAAATCCTGGCTACGGGCCTGCAGGTACTTCATGTTGAAGAGCTGGAAAGGGCAGTGCAATAGAGTTGTGTGTCATGGGACCTTCTGCCCACAGTTCTCCAGGTATCAGAGCATAGATTTAAGTAAAAGTATGCTAACATTAGCTTGGAATGTGGTTTTTGTAGCACAATCACCACCGACTGCTGCTAGAATTTAAAGTTGCAGTACTTGTGTCCCATCAGTTCAAGTCTGTACCTGTAACGTAGTTAAAAACAAATCTAATCTGGAAAAAAAATAATGCTGAACATCGAGATATAAAATTGTGTTTTAAATATTTATTCAGATTTCAGATGAATTGCCAGAATCAGTCCTCCATTATTTAAACTTTGTGCAGAGTAGAAATCAAAATGCTGAAAGAGTCATCTTGCAAGATTTGGAAAGTGAAGAAATGTCAAGTAAGTAATGATTTCATAAAGTATCTTTTTGATACCTTGATACTTGTGTATAACCTCTCTACAGGTAAGATTCATCAGTGTTAGTATGCATGATTAATTGAAGCTACATGCATTCATGTGAAGATTATATCACATTTTCTGTTGTTAGAATAGGAAAAGCACTCACATAGTTAGTGGGCCACATCTGTCGCCAGGAGCATTTATGTAACATGTAGACCAGTGGTTCTCAACCTGTGAGTTCCCAGGTATTTGGGTCTACAACTCCCAGAAATCCCAGCCAGTTTACCAACTGTTAGGATTTCTTGGAATTGAAGGACGATACACCTGGAGACTCACAGGTTGAGAACCAGTAATGTAGACTATGCTATTGCCTGTCATTTTTTTCACAAAAAGTATGATACTTATGCCAGAATGCAAATTCTCTTTGAGAACAAGGCATATTCCTCTGCACATTATTTTAGTAATGTATTTTCTTTTCTTTTTTTGAAATTCTGACTTTACAATTATTTATGTGTTTTCTTGGAGGGCTTGGTATGGACCATGGTGAAGTTAGGAACATTTGTACATTAGAAGATTCTTTTAAAAATAATCTCTTTCTATCTCTGTATATATCCACATATGGCACGATTTTACAGTATTGAGGGGGGTGGGGTGGGTGGGTGTTGCTGATTAATGTCCTTTAAAGGGGTTCTTTCAAACTTTAAGAGAATAAAGACTGAGAGGTTACAAGAGAGGTAGGGAGAATGGGGCATTGTCTCCATTTATTCCCACAATCTTTGGTTCTAAAGATAATGTTCAGAATGTAAATAAATGGTGAGAACATGACAGCCCAAATTATGTTTTAAATGAACAGGCTGACCTGGCAAGTCCTAAATAAAGACTGGGAAAATGGCACAGAAGGCTTGATAATGTGATATCAATTCTCTCTGTGTTGGATCTTTTTAACTGTTTAAGCCAACTGTGGGAGACTTCGTAGGGTGAGCATAGAGCTCGTTGAGTGCCTGTTTACAGGAGACTGTAATTCTAATATTCTTGGAATAGTTGAAACACGACTATTAGTGAAAAGCTCTATAGGGATCCCATTGTACTGAATAATAACCAAGTATATAATCTTTCCTATTTATTGACTGAATAATGCCCTTTCATCTCCAAGGGACTTTGAATTAAATAAATTCTCTTGACTAGAGAGAACAAGTTGAAACAGCTTAAAAGGCGGATCTGTACATGAAGTAAATGAAACCAAATAGACTTTAATAAGAAGCAATTTCTTGACTTGGTACTGTAATTAAGCTGCCATTGGTACCAATTGGACCTCCATGTGGAGTATTTTTACTGTTGGAGCATGACATCCAAAATGTTATTTTCCCATGTCCCCCCAAATCATATTGCTCCCACAGGGTCTATACAGAAGAAGGACCCTCTTGCAGACCTCAGTCCTCAGAAAGGTATATAAAGGGAGAAATGATCATTCTAGTGTCAAGAGGTCTCAAGTTGTTTGGGGTTTTAAAAGTTATCACCACCACTTTGAATTCAGATCAGTAGAGAATTGATAGCCAGTGCAGTTACTGTGAATTATAAAAAGTGTTGTTTATTACAGTACTTTTCTACGGAGAAAATGTGTTTCCCCTTTGGCTGCTTTGGGCATTGCAGATAAATTCAGAGGAAAAGAGAAATGAAGGGGTGGATCACAGAGGATGTCATTTCCCCACACAATTAAAAGTCCTATCATCATCATGTATTTTTATGTGTGTAAATTAATACGATGCAAGCATGAAGTAGGGTCTTGCCCATGATTTCATACTTTATCTAGAAATGTAAGCTTAATTTGAGAAAAGTAAACAAGCCTCCATTTATGACACAGTTGAGCACTGTGTACATTTTTGTCTTTCAGATATGATGTAGATCTATGAATCCTTATCTCCTCTGAGTGATCCCTGATGAGTTTCTTACTGAGATATGGCTTTAATGCTTGGTGTAATCACTTTATCTGCAGAATGATTTTCCCCCCAATTTTAGGTGATATCTACACAGTTATTCCTACAAATGCTTCAGAATGCTTGGCTGAGATAGCGGCTGAATATAATGAAGATCCAGAAGAATTAAAGAAAAGAGTAAATTTTAAAAGTTTTTTATATTTGATTAGATAGATACTTGTTGAATTGTGATCATGCTTAGCCAATGGTTTCATAGGGGGAATTCATGTAGTGTAGTATGATAATCAAGTGATATTTTTGATTATTTTTATTTTGCCACCTTTGATTACTAATCTCATTGTACAGAGCTATTAAAACATTTGATTTACAGATCAGTCTTATTCATTTCTGTTTAGAAGAAAGTCCCATTAAGTGAGTATCATATATACTCAAGTATTAGCCAACCCGAATATAAGCTAAGGCACCTAATTTTACCACCAAAAAAAAAAAAAAAAAAAAACCCCTGGGAAAACGCATTGACTAGTGTATAAGCCAAGTGTGGAAAACTACTAGTAAATTTCAAAATAAAAATAGATGCCAATAAAACTACATTAATTGAGGCATTAGTAAGTTAAATGTCTTTGAATATTTACATAAAACTGTAATTTAAGATAAGACCGTCCAACTCTGATTAAATAATTATTCTAACCGTCTTCAATGTAAATGAGCTTACGTATCTTTCCAATATTAATAAAGAGAGTAAAATAATAAATGTAGTAGTAATAATAATAATAAGAAGAATAGAGTAAAATAATGGAAGTGTATTAATAACAATAATAATAGAGTGAAATGATAAATGTAATAATAAGAATAGAGTAAAATAATAAATCTAATAAAATAATAATAATAGAGTAAAATAATGTAAATGTAACTATAATAACAAATAGAGTAAAATAATAAATGTAATAAAATGATGATGATGATGATGATGATAACAACAACAGAATAAAATAATAAATAACTTTGACTTGAGTATAAGCCAAGGGGGGCTTTTTCAGCTTAAAAAAGGGCTGAAAAACTCAGCTTATACTTGAGTAGATATGGTAAGTCTCATGAATTGAACATATTTATATACATTTTAAGTTTACAGAGCAAGTCATCATCAGAGCTACATGAAACTGCAACTGTAAATTGCTTTTTAAAAGTTTGTGTTTTATATATAGTAATCACCTCTTTGCTCATGCCTCTTCATTGTATTACTGGTTTGTATTTGCAATCGAAATTGTGTTTCTTAGGAGACAGTTTCTAGTGGTATTCTTTTTTTGGAAATAGAGCTGTTGCATATAGTTAAATGACATTGTGACACATACAAAATTAAATAATTCAAGGCAAAAAAATGTTAAAGAAAAATGTGAGATTTTCAGAATACATTGAATGTCATAACAAAATAATTCATAAAACTTGGTGGCTGCCCTAAGCTTATTTTAAAATTATGTTTGCAATCCCTCTCTCTTAAAAATGAAGTTGTGATAAAAATGCAAACATTTGTAGGCTTTGACTGCTATCTAGTTAGTGGCAATGTGTATGTGAAATTAAGCCCCCACTTAAACACTGCAGACTGGATGAAGAATCATAAATGCTATGTGGCCTGCTTTTCTTTCTCAAAACCAGCTGATGGACAAAGATCTATTAGAAAAATAGGGATATCGCTGATGGGACATTTGGGAGTGGGAGGCGGGAAAATGGATTGAGCTTTCCTCTTTAACAAGCCATTGAATAGTAAGACTGCTGCTTTTCTACAAGGATTCTCTGCACATAGAGGTGCATTGTGGTTAATTCAGCTGTGCCAAGGTTTTCTCTCTATAGCAGTTAACATCTGTTAATTAACTATATTTTGGATACAAAAAGTCTTGCTTGTGAGCGATTGCTTGCATTGAACAAAGCTGCTTCTGTGTGCAACTTGTTGTAATGCAACCATAATAGTTCATTACATTATTATGAAAATGTTTGTTCAGATTTTATCTCAAATAGAAGATGAAGAACAACAGATTAATGAAACTCCTGAACATCCAATTGAGCCCAACAACAGTGAAGATGTTCCTTCCAATGAAGTGGCTGATAGATGTTTTTTGCCAGGTAAAAAAACACGCACTTGTCTGTGGAATTATCCCAAACTTGTCCTATCAAAATCCATATTTTTACCCCCAGACCTGCCTTTGACTTATACATGACTATATGTGGTAAATCAAATGAAGACATACTTTTGCAAATACAGGAAACCAAGGATATCTGTTAAATCAACTGTTTTGTGTCTTAGCATTTGCTAAGGAAAGAAAAATACATGCTGCTTTTTGTTAATGTTTTAATCCTGCATGTTTTTTTTGTCCATCTTAGATCTTAGATCTATAGCTGTAAGATTTATTCTTACTTCTATAACTAGAACTTCTAGAACTAGAACCACATGCATCCTGGACCCCTGCCCATCCTGGCTTCTAAAGGAGGCCAGAGGGGGATTGGCCGAGTGGGTAAAGGTGGTGGTTAATGCCTCCCTCCGGGACGGCAATATTCCAGCGAGCTTAAAACAAGCTATAATAAAACCGCTGTTGAAAAAACCATCACTGGACCCCACTCAATTCGTCAACTATCGGCCAGTATCCAAGCTCCCCTTTTTGAGCAAAGTCTTGGAACGTGTGGTGGCCTCACAACTCCAGGTATTCTTGGTAGACACGGATTATCTGGATTCGGCACAGTCTGGCTTTAGGCCGGGACATGGAACTGAAACAGTCTTGGTCGCCTTAGTCGATGATCTTCGCCGGGAGCTAGACAGGGGGAGTGTGTCCCTGTTGGTTCTGCTGGACCTCTCAGCGGCCTTCGATACCGTCGACCACGGTATCCTTCTGGGACGCCTCGCGGGAATGGGCCTTAGAGGCACTGTTTAAAGTAGCTCCGGTCCTTCCTAGAGGGTCGATCCCAGAAGGTGTTATTGGGAGATACCTGCTCAACTCCACAACCTTTGTCTTGTGGAGTTCCCCAGGGCTCTATACTATCTCCCATGTTGTTTAACATCTACATGAAGCCGCTGGGAGAGATCATCCGGAGTTTCGGGGTACGATGTCACCTGTACGCAGATGATGTCCAACTCTGTCACTCCTTTCCACCTTCTACTAAGGAGGCTGTTGAGGTCCTGAACCAGTGCTTGGCCGCTGTGACTGTCTGGATGAGGGGGAACAAATTGAAATTGAATCCGGACAAGACAGAGGTACTCCTGGTCAGTCGTAAGGCCGAACAGGGCATAGGGTTACAGCCTGTGTTAGACGGGGTTACACTCCCCCTGAAGACGCAGTTAAAACTTGTACACCAGCTGCGCCCGTACCTTGGGAAGTCTGACTTGGCCATGGTAGTCCACGCTCTAGTCACATCCCGTATAGAGTACTGCGACGTTCTCTACGTGGGGTTGCCTCTGAAGCCTGCTTGGAAGCTTCAAATGGTCCAACGATCGGCAGCCAGAATGCTAACAGGAGCGGCACTCAGGGAGCATACAACTCCTCTGTTGCGCCAGCTCCACTGGCTGCCAATTTGCTACTGAGCACAATTCAAAGTGCTGGCATTGGCCTTTAAAGCCCTAAACGGTTCTGGCCCGACTTACCTGTCCGAACGCATCTCCTCCTATGAACCAGTTAGGACGTTAAGATCGTTTGGGGAGGCCCTGCTCTCGGTCCCGCCAGCCTCACAAGTGCGCCTGGCAGGGACGAGAGATAGGGCCTCCTCAGCGGTGGCCCCCCGGCTGTGGAATGCTCTCCCTGCAGATATTAGATCGGCCCCCTCCTTGCTGGTATTCCGGAGGAAATTGAAGACCTGGATGTTCGAACAGGCATTTGGCTAAGCAGTGTGACTGATTGATTATTGGAACACGGAATAATGGATAACGAGATTGGATACTGATTCTAGTGATGAGACCTGATGGATTTGCTATACTGATGTAATTTTATATTGATGCTATGTTTATTGATTGTGATGCTATTGTTTTAAAGGCCTATTGTCTGTACTATGTATACTGTTGAATTGTTGTGAACCGCTCCGAGTCGCCTAAGGGCTGAGAGGAGCGGTATACAAATGAAGTAAATAAATAAATAAATAAACAAACTCTTGTTTCTATGACCTACACAATACACTGAGATGGGTGAATGGCAAAATCCAAATTTACCATTCCAATCTCACTTCATCTTTTGATAGGAATCATCTTTTAAAATGGGGAAGTAAAATTTTATTTATTCATATACCACATTTATACCCCACCCTTCTCACTCTCTTCAGGGACTCAGACATCTTGGCAGAATAAAGTTTGAGGGTGGGCATGTGTACTATACTGCAGTGTTTCTTAAGATATCTGATGTAGGACACCAGGACCACTATCTTTTTCCCCGAATGTACCAGGGAATGGCATTGCATTTTACCCATTGGTTGTTATTTTTCTTTCTTTTCTGGAAACTCCAGAGAAACGTTATGGTTAACTCATAGACTAGAACTAGTCTATGGCCCACCATTTTGAATAATGCTGTGTATTTCTAAGAAATCTCTGAAAAGTTTTTTTTCACAGCTGTAATAATACAGGAAAATAAAGCCAATACTAAATAACCCTCACACCAAAAATGATACAGACTTTGGGAACTAAAACTAGTCATAACTAGAGTAGAGTAGATCCATTTTATAAATTTCTAAATGATAAAGCTGTCCTTTGTAACTTCTATAGATTACATAAACTTACTTTATTTGTGTCTGGTAATTTGATTTTCACTTTTTAAGGGAAAGGATTTCACCTCCTATAAAAGAGGTGTGATAGGACTGGGCCAGCTGTTTTGATCATATGAAATCAGTTATCTCTAGTGCTTAGGATCTTCATTTCCATTACTGTACTGTAACAAAAGTGTAGATTATCATTAAATATCACAGTGTACGTCCAATTTCCTTCTTAGAGTACACTGTAATCTATACATACAAAATCATAGCAGAAGCAAATTGAAATAGACATTATCATATAAATAACTCTGACATGGTGTACTTTGATGGTTCTTGCTTAATACCTATAAAACACATACACCGAGTAACAGTTTTTACCCATTTGTTCCAAAAAGGAAGGATATTAATGGTATGGTGAATGTTGCAAAGTTAAACACAAATAATCCACTTATAAGGATAAGATAATGAATAAGTCCAACAAATAGGTAAATTGTGAAACTTAGACTGTTCAATTCACAGTAATCACAAAATTAAGCAGTATGAAATAAGTTCTATACAGTCTTTTAGTGATATCGTTGTATGTTCATGAATCAGCGTCCCACGACCGGTTTCGGCCTTTGTTTCAAGCCTTCTTTGGGTGGTAAAGTTCAATCTTTTACAAATGTTCTCATAAGAGATACTTAAGTTTTTTGCAATGGGATAAGATACTCTGCTTCTGAGTTTGATTCTAATTGCGAGTATACTTCTTACAGCCACGATGTTGGAGATGAAACACCTACTTTAGTGTAGAATGTTTTCTTCTGCTACTGACTTTATATATGTGTGTCCTTCTAGATGATGGTGAAACTGTTGTTAGCTTTACTTTTCGAGATGTTGAAGAAAGATGCAAGCAAGAATATGAGGTTTGGGTTGAAAAGCAAAAAGTACTTGAAGATGAACAAACAAAACAGATGAAAGCTAAGAGAGAAATGGAAGAAACAAAAAATGAGGAGGAGGAGACAAGAAGACAGCAGCGTCTGGAAGAGCTAGAGGCTGAACGAATGAAATTGGAAATATTTCATGCGGTAATATATTATTAGTGTTAATGACAAGAAGTTCTTTAACATTTGTGTGACAAATGTGACAAAATAATGATGATGATGATAATTATGATTTTGTGATATGAAATCCAGCATATAGATCTCATTTGTCGTGACATACTGTGTTTTTGTGTCAATAATAATAATAATATACATCACACAGTCCTAGACACTTGGGAAGTGTTCGACTTGTGATTTTTTTGATACGAAATCCAGCATATAGATCTCATCTGCTGTGACATACTGTGCTTTTGTGTCAGAATAATAATAATAATAATAATAATAAATCTTTATTTATATCACGCTTTTCTCTCTCACGGGACCCAAAGTGGCTTACAACATATTATAATTATGTAAACAACATTATTGTTATGCATATTGCTCTTATGTAAGATACACTATTGCATTCCTTCTCTTTTCCAATTTTGTGTTCCTACATTCAGAGAGCCATTTTGAAAGCTTCCATAGACAAGCAAACCCGCTCTGAACTAATCTTGCCAAGAAAATCCACCTTGTTGTTGTTGATAGTTGTCTTCAAGTCATTTCTGACTTATGGGGACTTTAAGCTGCACCTATCATGTTCCCATGGCAGATTTTTTTTTCAGAGAGGATTTGTTGTCTTCAGGTCATTTCTGACTTATGGGGACTTTAAGCTTCCTCTGAGGGTAAAAGTGTGACATGTCCAAGATCACTGAGAAGGTTTCCATGGCTGAGTGGGTATTCAGACACTGGTCTCCCAATGTCTTAGTTCAACACTCAAACCACCACATCATGCTGGCTCCTAGGGTCACCATAACTCATAAATGACTTTAAGGCACATCACCACCACAACAGCAGCATTATAATAATTTTAATTATTCAGTAATAGTTTTCTAACTTTTTATAACAACTGATGTACCAATAGCTAAAGTACCAGAATAATTCTACTGGGGTGCTCAGAATTATGCAAACACTTCGATTTCTCTCATCTGGCATTTTTAAAAACTCTTTCTTTGATGCACCTGCACATGTACCTTCTCTCTCAGACATACTTATTCATCCTCTAAACCTGTTGAAATGATACTGTCTGAAAGATGAACAGCTAGACATTCTAGAAGCTACAATTGCACCAGAAAGAATATCAATATTGTGTGTTTTGAAATGGTTTGAATAAAATCTCAAGGTAATATTGCTTCTATAATTTAACTTCTAGAAAAGCATGTGCCCTAAGGTTAGTTGGCTTTCTCATCTGAGCCCTAAATTTCACACATTTTTTTCTTCCTGTATAGTTTTGTGTATTCGTTTAGTTAGTGGAAACTGTCCCCTTTTTTTCTTTTCAGTTCAAGGATAGAATCCCTTCATTGCCTTGAATGATGCGCCTCCTAATCTGATTTTGGTTGTTTTTTAAATTTGCATTATGGAAGCAAATTTATGCTATCAAGCAAAATGTATGTGACTCTTCCAAAATATTCTTGAATAAAAGAAAGATACATTTTTTTCTACACACTGGACACAATCCATCTAATAGATTTCTTGTTGTTGTGTGTCTTCAGGTTGTTTCAGACTGATGACCGTAATTGTTCAAAGGGGGGTTTGCCTTTATCCAGTGGGTTTCCTTGGCAGAACAAGGATTTGAACCCTGATATCCAGTAACCACCCAAGAGTTCTACTCCAATTCTCAAACCACTACATCATGCTGTTTTTGAGAATCAAACGACTAGAATTATTTTTCTTTATATTATTAATTATTGGAGAGCATTTAGATGGTAACATAAATGACTGTGTTTTGTATAGCAACAGCAGGCTATGATGGAAGAGGAGCTGCTGAAAGAAGAGGAGGTTTGGAAAGAACAGCTAAGACAACACAAGGTAATTTATCTACTAGAACATTGCCAGATCTGTATGGCAGTAGCACATGTGCTGCATTTGTAGCCTAGCTCTACCCTCAACTTTGTTAAACAGAAACACCACCGTTATGGGTTATTTGGCAAACTTAACATCTCATCCTACTTATTCTCCGCCCCCGCCCCCCCCCCCCAAAAAAACAAAACAAAACAAAACCACTGGGCTAATTGAAATGAAAACAGGTTGAAGACATTGGATCAAGGCAGACTAGGAAAAGTGCTAAGCCTTATGAAAAGTGTAAGGGAAACATTAATGGCTCGAAAGATCATTTGAAACTAAGTTCAAAGACAGCCAGGGGTTCAGAATCCAAATAGGGAACTCGAAAAAGATGCAAAACCATGGAGTTCCATTTACTGTTGACTAGCCTGCCAAAAAAAACTCCTTTTGAATTCTTAGTAAATATTCCTCTATGTGGATCTCCTTATTCCTTCGTAATTAGTAGCCTTTGATACCTAACAGTACGGCTACAAATGATTTCATTTCTTAGTTTTATTTCTACAAGGCTATCCAAAGCAGCAGTTAAAAATGCCGGAATAACCATATAATACAAAATATATTGAGCAATAAGTTAAAAAAACACTGTTATGTATAAATGTATATTTTACAAAAAGTTGATCAATTCACTTGGTTTCATGAAGTAAAAAAAATGAGACTGTTTACATACATATAAGTAGAGTTGCTACATAGTTTTTTTTATCTTGCCTCCACTATTTCCTCTACTTCTTTTGGGATAGTTTAATATACAACTATTAATAGTAAACTGTATGATGTATCTTAAAGTTCAACTTTAGATATTTCTTACAATAGCATAATTTCTCATTTGAGTTTAGGAGCTGATTAACAACTTACACATACATATAGAAGAAGAAAAAAGGGCTTTTGAAGAACAACAAGCAATGGAAAGACAAGTCTGGGTGGAGCTGCAAAATATGGCAGCTGTCAAAATCCAATCTGCATTCAGAGCATTTATAGTATACAAAAAATATGCTCCTGCCTTGAAAGAATGGAGAGCTAAATTGAAGAGGAAAAGAGAACTGCGAGAAGCAATGGAAAAGGAATTGAGAGAAAAGCAAGAGAGATGGGATAGGAAGACTCTAGAAAAGAAAGAACAAGAAGAGAGAGAGAGAAAGAGACAACAAGAAGAAGAAAGAGAGAAACACATAGAAAAGATGAAGCAGCTTGAACTATATGAAAAGAAAAAAGAAATTATGAAACTTCAACGAGAACAACTACTCTTAGAAGAACTGGAAAGAAAAGAAAAAAGGAACCTAAAAATTGAGTCCAAAAATATGAGTATGGAGCTACAACTGTTCAAGAAGGAAGAAGATACAGAAAATGCACAAGAAGAGGAGAGTGTAACTGAAACAAGGAAAATGAAGCTTGAATATAGAAATAAAGATGTAGAAATAATGAAGGAACAAAAGATAGAAGAAAAAGAAGATAAAAAATCCACAATGCAAAAGGGAATTGCTCCTCAAAATACAGGTAATGCTTTAGGAAAAGAAAATAGTGAAGAAGAAATAAATGGAAAAGAACAAAAGAAAGATAAAAAAGAAGAACTAATTGTTGAAAGAAAACCGGAAACAGGTTCTGAAGAAGATAAAGAAGATGAGAAACATGGAATAATGCACAAAAAATTACAGTATGCTGATGCAAGAAGTGAAGAAGAAACATTCAAACCCAAAATTAAAGATTTTGAAACAAATAATGAGAAATTATTAGAAAATGATGTGAAAGACATCATAGTGAAGCAAAATAGTGAAGCAAATGTTCTCAGTTTTGCAGTAATTAATCAAGAAAGCAATATACATAGCAATTTTGCAGATGTTCAACTAGATTCTGGAGACAATAGACAGATAGATAGATCTTATACATTTGGAAATCTTGAGAAACAGCAAGTTGCAAAAGAAATTCATGTGAAAGGCATTGATCATCGGACTAAAGTTGAAATTTCTGGCGATTTTTTGGAACAGCCACTTACGCTTTCTGATTCTGTTGAAGAGAAGAGACTAGCATGGATGAAAACATGTAAGTCTTGGTCTAGAATTTATAGGGAACACCAGACCAAGAAGGTGGTTGAAAGAAGTAAACCACGGAAATGTTCTGCTGGCCTGATGCCCCCGCTGAGTGCTGCCTTGATAATCCAGGCTGGCCCTTGGAATGCTCTGCAACAGGCAAGTGAGGATCAGATTTTCAAAATTGTGATGAAGTGTTACCTTGTGATTGTTGTCCATGTCTGTGAATGCTTTGCTAGACTCTACCTTAACATTTATCCCCGTCGAGATAGGAAGAAGTAATCTACAAGACAAAAAGAGCTAAGTAGTTAACATTATAGAAAAGCTTCCCCATGTTCTTTATTGCTGTTAGCCAGGATATGTTCACACATTGCTAAAGCTACATAATATACTGGGGAATATCCTTTGTAGTCTCTAGTTCTACTAAATGGTTTCCTTGCTAATATATTGCAATTAAGCAAGAGTAAGGACTGTGCCTGGCCTGAAGCTTCCCAAACTTTACCCTTCTTACTTATGTGGCATATTGGCATATACAAGAATGAGAACTACTCAAGCATAGAGCAATTGTATCTCACTAGCATCTGAAGTCTGGAACTGTTGAAGGAGAAACTATACCTCAGTAGTGGTTATAGGTTTTGGGTATGTAATCACAAACAACTCTAGGTAGGACATGGCTTAAAAAAATGGTATTATAGGATGATAGAGCTGGACGGAACCACAAAAGTCATCTAGTGTATTCATCTGCTAGGCAAGAATACACAAAGAAACACTCCTGAAAGATGGTCATCCAACCTCTTTTAAAAGGCTTCCACCACTATCTGGAATACAGTAGTTTATTCTACCATTAGAGCTCTGTGCACATACATGGGTGCATCTGCACATACAGTGGAGGGGTGAAGAGAAAACATAAGGGTCTCTGGATAAAGAGAAGGCTTTAATCTTGCTCCTGTTCTCAACATTATTCCTTGAGGTCACTGGCTTTAGTCCAGTGGTTTTCAATCTGTGGGTCCCAAGATGTCCTAAGAGCTGGTAAACTGGCTGGAATATCTGAGAGTTGTAAGTCAAAACACCTGGAAACCCACAGGTTGGGAACCACTGCTTTATTCTGTCCTTCCCTTAGCAGCCCTAGTCCCTTCCCTAGGGATAGGGCTATTGTGGGAATTATCCCTGTAAAAATATGTGATATGATTATTATTAGTAAGGAGGAGTATTAGTAGGAGGAGTATTTGAGTCAGGGAGACTCAAAGTGGCTAACAATAAAACATAACAATGTGTGAATTAAAATCTAACACATACAATTATTAAAATAGCATTAAAATTGGAAGTATTAATAATAAACAGTTTAAACCATTAAAACAATTTTAAACACACTCAAGACCCCCTGACTTAGTCTTAAAAACTTGCTTCTTTAATAGCTTGCTTGAAAAGCAGATGCTATTTCATCACACTAGAGAATGAATCAACTTTAAATCTGGTTTCTGCCTCCTGCAGAATTCTGGGGTTTGTAGTTTAGGGAGGAGCCTCTAACAGTCCCACTAAACTACAAATCCCAATATTCTACAGGAAGCAGAAACCGGTTTTAAAGTGGATTCATTATCTAGTGTGATGAAGTAAGCCTGCCACCAGAAGGACAGCGGGGGGGGGGGGGGGCTTTCTAGCCTCCCTAAGCAGAGAGTTCCAGAATCAAGAGGCAGCTCCCGGGAAAGCTCTCTCTCATGTCTCCACTGGCCAAGCTTGTGTTGGTGGTAAGCCCAAGAAAACGGCCTCTCCTGAGGATCTATTCATGCCAAGAGATAAGATCTGCTAAATAGCCTGGGCCTGGGGTGTAAAGGGCTTTATAACTCATAACCAACACTTTGAATTGTGCCTGGAAACAGATTGGCAGCCAGTTGAACTGTTGTAACAGAGGATTGTTTGCTTCCTGTAGCTAACCTCAGTTAGCAATCTGATCTCAACTCTTTGGACCAGCCAAAGTTTCTGAACACTCTTCAGAGGTAGCTCTAAGTAAAGCACAGTGCAGTGATCCATATAGGATGTTACTAAAGCATGTACCACCATGGCCTGATCAGGTGTCTCGAAGAACAGGCACAGTTGGTATTTATTTATTTCATAAGTGAATTGAGAATACAGTTATGTATATATATATTTTAAAAAACCACAAACAAAGTTAAAAACTTGTAATTATACTAAACTTCCTTTGACCGGAAGCTGGCCACTTGGAGTGCCTCTGGTGTGGCTGTAAGAAGGTCTCATTGTGCATGTGGTAGGGCTCAGAATGTATTGTAATAGGTGGTCTGTAATTCGCCTGCCCCACACTCGCTAGTTGTGGGCTCCACTTTGTAGCCCCATTTCTTAAGGTTAGCTCTGCATCTCATGGTACAAGAGCACAGTCTGTTCAGCACCTTCTAAGTCGTCCAGTCTTCTGTGTGCTTGGTGGGAGTTTCTCATCTGGTATCAGCCGGTGATTGAAGTTCTGGGTTTTAGCCTACCACTTTTGGACTCTCGCTTTCTGAGATGTTCCTACCAGTATCTTTGTAGATCTTAAAACATCTATTTCTTGATTTAAGGTATTGGCTTGCTGGCTGATACCCAAACAGAGGATGTGCCAGAGATGTCAAAGCCTTGGTCCTTTCATTACTGGCTGCTACTTCCCAATGGATGTCAGCTCGTGCAATACTGGCTGAATAGTATAATTTCTCCAGCAGTGTAGGTCTTGACATCCTGTGATGATGTGGCATGTCTCATTAAGAGTCATGACCACTGTTTTAATGTGATGAAATTTATTCCACACTGGGCATGCATTTTCAGCAGTAGAGTAGCAAAACACAAGGGCAGATGTCTTCACTGTATCTGGTTGTGACCCCCAGGATGTGCCAGTCAGCTTTCATGTGATTTTATTTCTTGCACCCAGATATATATATGTGTGTATGTCAGGCAATGCTTCTTGTAAGTCAGAGCATGCTCCAGGGTAACTCCCAAGTATTTTGGTGTGCTGCAGTGCTCCAGTGGGTTTCCACAGTTGGTGCACAAGTTTTAAATGTGCCAAGACATTCCTGGCCATCACAGAAAGCCCGGCCTTTAAGTCCAGCACTAAGTCCAGGAGGACGCCCAAACTGAAAACCTGTGTCTTCAGGGGAAGCTTAATCCCAGAGAGCACTGACCTGTTGATAAAAGTAACAGTTCACTTCCAAAATGATACTTTTGTTCAAAGCTAGACTTCAGAATAGAAAAAAAGTTAGAGAATATTGAAGGTACTAGTGAGGTAGCCGGTGCACTTGTCTCAGTTAACTATGAAGCAGTCTGATATATTTTATGGATTTCCATTGTCTGTTTTGTATTTTTCCTCCCAGATGTAATTTTAAGTTTGTCTTGCTTTTTTAAAAAAAGTAGCCAGGAGCAGCATGTATTGTGATAAGAAATTAGAATGAATTTATTATCATTTACAAGTATAATTCAGCTGAGGTCTGAGTATTTAAAACATCTTTTTGAAATACATATCTTATTCAATGTGTATAGGTCACCACAGTTACCTTTCAAGACTTGCCTGGCTGCAGCCTCTCCACGTTGTCACAGTGTTCAAAGCTTCAGTTCTTGAGACTTCAGCGCTGTGGATTGCTTGCTTTGGAAGGTCTCGGCAATTGCAAAGATCTAAAGTATATAGATGTAGAGGTAACACATACTTTTTTCTGTGTTGAAGTAGAAATTATTTTGAAAGATAACATATCCTGTTCCAAATACAGAATTTATAGCTATATTCCCAGACATAGGTATGCTTATGTGAATTACGTCTACAGTAGCACACATGTGGATACTGATTTTTGATTATATATATTTAAGAACATTTTTGCTTATAATGTGAAAATCTGTAATTCTTCCTACCGTGTCGTTGGAACTTTCATTTGTTTGTTTTCCTATCACTTCTGGTATTTGAACCGTTAGTGTATAGCAACGTAAGCAGCTAGGGAACAGTAACAATTATATCTAGCATTGACTATGGTTGAGAAAAGGACCATATTAGGCAATGAATGGACAACTTTGCAAAACCATTTATCCCCAACTCCTTGGAACCAAGATTAAATCAGAGGAAGTCCTCAAAATAAAAGCTGGGCTGTTGTCTAAAATACAGAGTGAGCTGACAAAGAATATAGCTTTCTATCAATATGAACTTGGACCCTTGGCAGTTTCCCATGCAAAGCAGATCTCCATAGCTGGAAGTATAAATTATCTTGGTGCAGGGATGAATAGTTCCCCGGGATCACAGCATGATGTTCAGGGACCCTGGAAATGATGTAATTTCACATTTACAGCTGACATTTTTTTGGCATGGGGACCTTTTTTTCTTTGAGCAACTTGAGGAACTTTGGCGGGGGGGATTGGATACTGAAATTACTGCAGTTATAATTGGTTCTGGAATGGAAATCATTTGATAATTGGCACAAAGATTAATTTTTTTAAAGAATTGATCTGGGGGCAGTAGAGCTTTGGGGCAGTACAGCTTTTCCACCTCTGACTTGATAAATAATATGTGTTCCTAAGTATTGCTTGCCAAATTGTACCAAAGTTAAGGATGGGGAATTTTCAGGAAACAATTGTTCAGTGCTAAGTTGCTTAATAATTCTGCCCATCTACATTTTATTATTATTATTATTATTATTATTATTATTATTATTATTTCACAACCCTTAGTCCAGGCTGCCTTCTTTGTAAGCCAGACTTTTCCTCTTAGCCAATCTTCTCATTCAGATGGGGCAGTGGAAGTAACAGTGTCAAAGGTTGGGAATGAGGAAACACCTGCAGACTTTTTAATGTTTGCCTAGTATCTCTAGACCAGGGGTCCTCAAACTAAGGCCCAAGGGCCAGATACGGCCCTCCAAGGTCGTTTGCCCAACCCTCACTCAGGGTCAGCCTAAGTCTGAAACGACTTGAAAGCACACAACAATAACAACTCTATCTCATCAGCCAAAATCAGGCCCACACTTCCCATTGAAATACTAATAAGTTTATATTTGTTAACATTGTTCCTCATTTTAATTATTGTATTGTTTTAAAGTGTTTCGCACTACAAATAAGATATGTGCAGTGTTCATAGGAATTCATTCATGCTTTTTTCAATTATCATCCGGCCTTCCTACAGTTTGAGGGACAGTGGTGGAGGCGCCTTCTTTGGAGGCTTTTTAACAGAGGTTGGATGACCATCTGTCAGGGGTGCTTTGAATGTGATTTTTGTGCTTCTTGGCAGGAGGTTGGACTGGATGGCCCAAGAGGTCTCTTCCAATTCTATGATTCTATGACTGTGACCTGGCCCTCTGTTTAAAAAGTTTGAGGACCCCTGCTCTAGACAAATGTAAGGGTCTATGGTGGTTAAACCTTTGTGCTGCTGAATTGCTGACCTGAAGGTTGGCAATTCAAATCTGAGAGATGGGATGAGCTCCTATTGTTAGCCCTAGCTTCTGCCAACCTAGCAGTATAAAAACATGCAAATGTGAGTAAATACATAGGTACTGCTTTGGCGGGAAAGGCATAAGACGCTCCAAGCAGTCATGCTGGTCACATGACCAGGAGGTGACAACTCAGGCTCCTTGACTTGGAAATGGAGAACAATATCTCCCCCAGAGCCAGATATGAGCACTGCCTTCAAATCCAGAAATGAAAGGAAAAGCCTTTGCATTTGTTTGTGTTTGTGTGTGTCATTGTATTGTAACTAGGCATCAAATATTTGCCAGTATTTGTTTGCACTGTAATCCGCTCTGAGTCCCTATGGGGAGAAAGGCAAAATATAAATGAAGTATTATTATTATTATTATTATTATTATTATTATTATTAAGTTTTGGAAATCCAAAGAGGTTGTGTAATGCAAAATTCTAGCCTCAGACATAGCACTATTTTAAGGTTAGGCTAAAGCTGTTGTCTCCCTACAAATGAATTGGATCTTGGAACATTGCCTGAGAGAGAAAGAGAGATAATGGTACTGCATAAGTTGTTACAATTTCTTTGAAAGGGTTGTGTTACATGCTACAATTATTTTAAGAAATATTCACTTTTCATTAAAATTTAATTTGAAAGTAGCAAAAATGACCCTAAGTCTACCCTAGAAACACCTTCCCAAGTGTTTATTAGGTTCTAAATAAATGTTATTTGTTACACTTTTTAAAAATAACATTACAGATTATTACCTTGCATCAAAAACATAATGCCTTTGGCTTCCTTGTTGTTAACAAGCAACAATAATGAAAACATATTATCCACAACATAGTTAGATGTAATACATTTCTTTCAAGTTCTAACAACAAACAAAAAGGACATCAAAGTTAAGAGTATCACAAATATCCATCTTCTTTCTGTCAAGTATCTGAATTATACCAAGGGAGAGAGTATTTTTCCCAAATGCTGTAGGTTGTGAGTCTTAGCAGTTCAGTTTGTATGATCAATTGTCATGAATGATGATAGGAAGAGCAGAAAACATCTAGAGAGCACCAAATTTTAAAAGGCTGGCAAAATTTGACAGCAAAGATTGGCGTAATTTTTCCTTTCTATTCCACTGGTTTAGAGCTTCATGCCTCAAAGAAATGAGATGTCTAGGAGTGTCCAGTCTTTTGCAGCTTAAGCAGACTGGGTGCCAGAAGAGCATTACCAATTTCTTCAAGTATTAAGTTTGATACATAGTCAGACCAAAATTATTCACTGACTTGGAGTGCCACAAAAGCAGTAGTAAAATTTCGTATAAAATATACTTAGCTATTTGTATTTTAAAGGGATATTCGGAGTTCAAAATGAAGCATGCTTCAGAGTGGACACATTCCAGAGACTGGATGGTGGTGACAACACTCAGTTTTTGTGTCTTGAAGTGTTCCAGACATCTGCAATATTTTGACTTATGGAAATGACATGGCATCACTCCCAGTTGCTCTTGGGGTCTTTTTTGAGCATTTTCGAGGTTTCAGTTTGGTTTGTTTACTGTTTTATGGTGCCCCCAGTCAGCATTTTAAAATTCCATAGAACTTTTTAAAGGCATAATGTTGTGGGAGTTTGATACACACACATATACTTGCACAGTTATTTACATAAATAAAAGGTGGTATGGACCTGGGTGAGTCAATAGTAGTAATAAAATCCACATTCGACACATCCTGGTCTACATAGCCCTTTTGACATGTTCATGCACATACATGCACAAACTGGTCTGTGAGCTATACAGTTTACTTTCTCATAATATTCTCCATAAATCTGATATTGAGCGATATTGGGCAATTTAAAAATATTAGAAAATTAGGATGACATTTTAAACATAATTGTCTGTGTCAATCTCATTGAACTAAATGAACTGCAATTTTATCTTGACATGCATAGTGTTTTTATTTAGTCCAAATATTGAAAGATAAAAATCCTGTCTCATTTTTGCTTTTTTGCTTATTGTTCTTTATTTGTTACAGGACAATAATATTCAGGTGATTAATTGTGAGAATCTAGAAAATCTTTGCATTTTAATTCTGAATGAAAATAATATATCATCTCTTCATGGTTTACATGGCTGCAGTAGTCTCTTGAATCTTGAACTTTCTTACAACAAAATAACTCGAATTGGTAAGGCACTGAGAGTGAGTATTTCAGATTGTAAATAATAGAGTTGTAACTATGAGCAGTTTAATTAATGTGAAACTTTTTTGTGATTAAAAACAGATTCTTGCTTAGTTAGTTGGGATCAGTAATATCTTTGTTTTATAACCTTTTTAAAAAAAATAAGGTTAGATAAATTCAAAACTGTCATGATTACATCATCATGAGAGAAGTTTTGCCATAAATACTTTTCAGTCAGGAAGATTCCAAACTAATTGTAATAGGCTCTCCATGTTGGTATTGGTCAACTTCACATAATATAAATTAAATTAGTAGAACAGCTACTCCTGATCATAGCATGTTATATCAAGAAAAGAATGATCTGTAATATTACATTTACTCTGAAAGGGATGCCAAGATACTCTTGCCTACTTTTTATGATGGAAAACAATGGAGTTAAGGTCACAACCCCATCAGGCAGACAGCAGTACCCCATAATAACATTAGTTTTCTGGTTAAAGCAATAGATGGAGCTAACAAGAAGAGGGGGGAAAAGCTGGGGGGGGGGCGTTTGTATTTTCCCCACAGCTTTTTGGGGTGAGGAGTTGGATTTTTTCCCCAAGCTTTTCAAAATTTCAAATCACAGCTTCATTGCAGTGTCCTGTAGAATCTAACAGGACCTATTGAAAATATTACACTTCTGTCAGCTTAGCTTTACTATAATGTGTCAGAGAAATAGTACTTGCATGTATGCGATTGCTTGTTATCAAAGTGTGCATTCAACCTAAATTGTAGGAAATGATGTGCCAGTATATTATTAAGAAATTGTTGTTGCATGCTCTTGGGCTTTCCAATTTATGGTGATCCTAAAGTGGCCCTAACTTGAGATTTTCTTGCTCTGAGCTTGATAGAATGTGATCAATGGGTATCCATGGCCAGGTAAGGATTTGAACACTGATCTCCATATACCTACCTAGTCCCACAGCCTACTACGCCACAGTGGCTTTAAACAGTTTTATAATTAAGCTAAAAAAATAAAATAACGATGTGACTTGCTAGCTCAAGACAAATATTATGTAATTATAAAATTACATTATTTGGATTTGAGGACTTAGGCATGGTAATGTTGTAATATTTTAATAGCTAATATTTTAATGTATTTATAATTTCTTGTTATTTTACTTAATTTTTTTAATTGTTTTATTGGGTTTCTTCCCACTCCCACCCTCTCCTCCTTTTACATGCAATTTATACATCAAACTACAGAAGTTAAATTTGAAATATCAGTTGTTTTACTTAATGTTAATTTTTTTTTTACTGATTGTGTGTGTGTTGGCATCTAATAGTTGCCAGTTGTGAGCAGCCCTGAATCCCTTCAGGGGTTGAGAAGGATGAGATACAAATGCTCGAAATAAAATAAATAAATAAATAATGAATACAGTCCAGAAACTAAACATATCAGAGATCCCCATGTAAGAAACAAATTGAAGGTCACCAATAAGCATGTTGTAATGTCATTTTTCAGATTCCAAAAGCTCTCCAGTATTAAAGTAGCTGAATGAACATTTCTGTCCAATATAGACAAATGTCTCTCTATCACCTACATTACAAACTTAAAAGACTAAAAGAAGACATTTGATCATTTTCAAGTGAACCAAAACTTGAGAAATTAGGGGTTTTTTTTCCACCCTGATTATTTATTAGATCCATACAAGCAATCCCACTGGCTATATTTTGGATTGTGGAATCATCCATGTAGAAGTGACATATTTTAGGCATAAGCTTATTTATAAGTGAATAGTGAATGTTGGTGTTTATTAAATTCCAAATACCTTTAATCCAAAGTAAACCAACAAGGTGGACTGATTGGTAACAGAAATGCTGGGATCTGTGCTCAATCTGTCTTCGGTGCCAGTAGTTCTGTAAGGGATTACTTGTTTCAGATGGATTTCCTTATGTGGAGTATCTGAAAGATTAATGTGAAAGTGACATAATATGAATTGATGAGTTTCGGCTATGAAAACTCCAGAGCCAATGGGGCAAAAGCCTCCTATCCTGTCTGTATATACAATGAAAGTACTGTATGTTAAACATAAGTGAGATGAGTTTGAATGAGAAAGTAGATGTTCAAAAAAACCACTTGGAGCCTGATTTTCAGTCCTCGTCAGTTGCTTTGGGGAGGTCTGGTTAGTAAGTTACATAGCATACATTTTGTGTTACACAATAACATATTGATCGGACTTTTTTTCTTTAAAAAATCATGGAATCACACAAAGATAGACTTGTAAAGGCTTGCTCCCACCTCTTCCATCTCTAAATCCTGTAGAATTTCTTTAGGGAAATTTGACAGTTGCCATGAAACAATCTCTGTGCACTGACACATACAATATTCAATGTAAAATTGTTCTGTGGTTGCTCCAATAAAACAAGGCTTAGTAGTATTTTAATGTTTTACTAGCTTCTTATTGTTTTTACATATGTAATGTAAAACTGAATGTAGAGAGCTGAGTATAGAAAACTCAATTGAGAAAATTCCTATAGTATATCCTGTGACTGCTGCCTACTCATATGAGGGGATTTACATTTACCAACCTCTTTATTGTGTGCTTTCAAAAGAAACAGCAAACCTAAATTAGGATTTTGAGAAGGTGAAGTGGAGAGTAGACATCACTCTCAAAGGCCAGTAAGTTTGGAGGGAGATTTCCTTGTTTTTTATCCCAGGCTTCTCCCCCCCCCCCCCCAAAAAAAAATTGGAATAGTTTCCTTTTGAAAAAAATGAAAGAAAACAATTGAATCAGGACCCCTTGCAGAAAAATGCAGAGATTGGTATTTATTTATTTATTTACTTATATACTGCTGTTCTCAGCCCGAGGGCAACTCACAGCGATTCACAACCAATAAAAACAGCAATAATTCAATGCAATAATGTAACAGCAATTAACAAATTAACATATTACCCAAACAATAAACAATTACTGCATTAACCAATCACTATCGTCTCATCATCCAAAAACATAATCCAGAATTCATAATCCATTGTTCCATTCCTATGTTCATTGCCAATCATTGCACTAGTTATTCGAACGCCTGCACAAACAGCCAGGTCTTCAATTTTTTGCGGTATACATACACTGTTCCACATCCAACTCCTATTGGAAATACCTCTGTCATAGATACAGGTGCAATGTGTTTTTATGGGTGGATCATTTTCTGAAACCCTCAGTGATGCAGCGGGTTAAACCGCTGAGCTGCTAAACTTGCCAACCAAAAGGTCGGTGGTTCGAATCCGGGGAGCGGGATCAGCTCCTGCTGTTAGACCCAGCTTCTGCCAACCTAGCAGTTCAAAAACATGCAAATGTGAGTAGATCAATAGATACCGCTCCAGCGGGAAGGTAACAAACGACACACCATGCACTCATGCCATCTGCATGATCTTGGAGGTGTCTATGAACAACAGCTCTTCAGCTTAGAAATGGAGATGAGCACCAACTCCCAGAGTTGACTAGACTTAATGTCAAGGGAAAACCTTTACCTTTAATATTCTGGAGTGAATGTGCCCATCTCAGGAGTGAAGCTCTTCTCTGTCAGTTAAGGAGTGCCCTGTTATTTCCTACAAACTTAGTCAATTGATCTGCTTGGTTTTTGCTAATGGTATTTCTAAGTAAAAAAAAATATATGCTTAGGACATTCATAGAAATGTGCATTTCAGAAGACCAGCTTCATTGTGTGAAATGTCTAGGTCTTACACAGAACTCTTTGGCACAAAATAATAAAAATAAAATCAGAAATGGAGACAGTTTGCAAATGTTGATAGCAAAGCAATACATTTATTTCTAGTGTGGTCCTTATAATGAAATTTAGGTCAAGTCCCTTTCCACGCAATGAAATTTGATCATATTTGGATTGACTGCTTCTTTGTATATTGTGAGTCCACTAGATGGTGCTGGCTAGCTTTTGAGTGCATTTTCACTTCCAGCAATATCTAAACAAGCAATTTGCAGTATTATCTATAAAGTTGAATGCATTTTAGAAATTATTTCTCAGTTTGGCCTCTTAGAACTCATATGGTATTTTAGCTCTTAAGCTTTTAAGAAACTGAGGAAGTTTAAGGTTTGTTTGTCTCAGAACATAGAGGGTTTTTGTTTTTTGTTTTTTACAGTATGAGTCAATGCATGCCTGCCATTAAGCCCCACAAGTTCCTTGGTATTGATCCCTTAGGAATATGTGTATAGGTTAGGCATGTAATGCTGTGAAATGTAGATTTGGCCTAAATATATTTAGGTTAGAAGGCAAAGTTGCTGCTCCTGCTTTCTTAATTAATATTAGGAAAGGCTTTTTACATTAGGGCAGGAGTCATGCCTGTGGCTATTATCTACACTGAGATTCCAATCATGGTTTTAGTTTAGTTTGAAATATACATGTCAACATTTTTCAGAGCATTTCCTAGCGTAGAAGATGTTTGTACGTAGATTTTAAATACATTTATTTACTACATGTATTTATTTACTACATTTATATCCCACCCTTCTCACCCCAAAGGGGACTCAGAGTGGCTTTACAGACAGACAGCAATTTGATGCCTTTAACAAACAGACAATAAAATAAATAAGTACTTTTATACCAAAAAGTTAAAACATTCTAATATTAAAACCAACTATTAAAATTATGCTGTCTAAAATCGTAATCCAATGCTGTTCCATATTGTCATATCAGTATTTCATATTCTTATATTGCACTGAGCTTCTATCCACAGGCTTGGTCCCATAAACACGTATTTACTTTCTTCCTGAAAGTTAGGAGGGTGGGGGCTGCTCTAATTTCGCAGGGGAGGGAGTTCCATAGGCACTTTAGAGAAGGCACTTTATCTCGACCCCACCAACCACAGGGCCTCCCCAGATGAACTTCATCACCGAGATGGTTCATACGTTCAGAAAGATAAGCTGGGCTGGAATTCTTTAGGCTAAAGCCAGAAATTTGAATTGTGCTTAGTAGCAAACTGTCAGTCACTGAAATTATGAACTCAATAGCAAAGGCATTTTGCACATTGTTCTTTCCTGCATATGAAAATAGCTTCTTCAGATCACTAAACCCTGTTAAAAGAATAGATCAGCTCATATTGGAGTGATACTTAAATGTTTCAGAATTTACACTAAGAGTCCATTGTGTTCACTCTGGATTTTGGAGTCAGTGGCAGAAAGCTGCAGAAAGGTGTTTGGCTTTTGTTCATTCTTCTTTTCCTCCACCAGACATTGCTCAATAGAAAAAAGCAAGCTACAAAGATGTCATATTTGTTATGAATTTCTTTTTCTCTTCTGCAGTAAGACTTAAGAGGCTACTCACTCTCACATGCATGCACATTCACTTTTGCAAAAAAAGTGTTTTTAATTTGATATTCATTTAATTGTGTAAGTAATTTTTATGTGCAGTTTATAGTGTTTTCTTGTATTTATCAGGATGATACGTATTGAAAAGAATCACAGATTCTATGCCTTTATGGTTATTTAACTGTTTTTGTATTCCATTGCCACTTTTTAACAAACTGCTCATAGGGTAACTACTAGGACAAGTTAATGCAGATGCAAATTTCATAGACTGCACTTTTCAAGATTTATGCTGCAATGCTGTTATATAGAGCATGTCTTGACCAAACTGTAAGATGTATCTCTTCATTGGCAGCATAATTAATTCACATTTCTCTAGATAAAGCAAAGTGATAGTGCTAGAAAAATTAGTAGCTGAAAGTAAAACAGACTCCACCCCCCCTTTTTGAGTGATTTTTTATATATGAGAGAGCATGCATACTTTTAATGTTTAGAGAAAGTTATGAGCTTGTTTTTCTTAAAACACAAAGCTTAAGCTGATTGTTTTTCAAAAAATTATTTATTCTATTTTCTATAGAATCCCCTGAGCGGGGATTCAGAGCAGCTTACAGATGGGCCACTTCAGTTCCACAGTGCAATACAAATTAAATAAAATACAACACATTAACAGAAGTCTGTTATGCAAATGTAAAACCTATATGAGTTAGCATTAGAGTTCATTGTAATTGTGTGGGGTAGTACAAGAGAACATCAAAGTTGCGTTCAGAGCTACATTTGATAAATCAGGAACGCGAGATTGTTATATATACAGAATACATTTTTTCTAAAAATGCATATTTTCAAAATCATCAAAATAGTAAATAACAACTTTTACCATATATCGTCACTTGTAAGTTGGCAACATGTGTAAGTCAAGGGCAAGTTTTGTTGCCCAAATTATGGATTTTGATATGACCCATGAATTTGTGTCATTCCATAGAGAGGGGAAGGCACCAGTGTCACCTCAGAGAGCCGGCTGCCCCCAGCTGATACCACCTCAATTTTGCCAGCCCGGCATTCAAAAAGGCCAGAAGCGGTGCCTTGACAGAGAGAGTAGAGTGGTCTGATGCTTCTTTTAGATTCTGCAGGGATGGTGTAAGCCCTTCACTTTCACCATTATACTCAGAGAAGGGGGTGGTTCCTTTTTTCTATAAGAGTCAAGGTATAGCACTCACATTGACCCTTAAATAAGTCAACCCAGGTTTTTAGAGTTAATTTTTGACCAAAGTTTCTAGACTAATATATGAATACATAATATAGTTGTTAAAGTGAGCAAATTACATTGATGAACTGAGTTCTGTTATCATAACTTTATATGAATTCAAACTCTTATAGTAGGGCTGTAAAGAACACCCTCAAATTGTCTCATCCCCAGTAAGAATTATTATCTTGACTTATCACACTGACAAGGAAATAGTAAATCTGTTCACGTTTTTTTCTATTTTGGGACTTCTTCAGATAAATGAGTGGATGGATAAAAAAATAGATGGGTTTTTTACACAATGAATTCTGGGGTTTTGCAACAAAAGAATTTGCACAGTCTATATATATAGCTCAACCAAATTTTTCACAAGAGATGTCCTGGTTTAAAAGAAATTGTAAGAAAATGTGCAAAAGTACTTGCAGTCTCACCCAGTAGAAAGAAAGAACTTTTGAAGTAAGCCATTCAAGAGAATAACAAGTGAAGATTTATCATCTTAACTCTTCAGTATCAAGTCATGATGTATATAGGGTGTACCTATCTTGACAGCTAGTCCAGACAAACTTCAGGTAACACTTTCTAACAAACAATTTCTTTTTCACATTCATATCACAGGAAGTTACTGGAACTGTACAGCTGCTTGGATTGGGTTTAGGATCTAGATCAGGCATCCTTAAACTGTGGTCCTCTAGCTGTTTGGG
Source organism: Anolis sagrei (assembly GCF_037176765.1). Taxonomy (NCBI): domain Eukaryota; kingdom Metazoa; phylum Chordata; class Lepidosauria; order Squamata; family Anolidae; genus Anolis; species Anolis sagrei. The sequence continues at coordinate 150,961,982 of NC_090025.1, forward strand.
CTTCCAACTACCAGAAGCCCTAATGAGCTTGTTCATTTGTCAGGAATTCTGGGAGTTAAAGGCCCAAACAGTTGGAGGGCCATAGTTTGAGGATGCCTGATCTCGATGCAAGGTCTTCATTCTTCAAGAACGTATGCCAAATGTAGTGCAGCAAATATTTATGCCATTTGGGATGTTGGGACCCAGTCTTTGGAATACTCTTCCCATAATTGCTCATCTGGCATTTAGTCATTCCAACACCAAGCAAAGACTGTTTATTTTCTTTGTCATTTCTCATAACTTAGCTTCAAAACACATTTTTTAAAAATCTTGTTAGATATTCATAACATAGTAAATTTTACTGTTTCCATTGTTAATTATTACCATTGATATATGTATTATTAGTATACCTGTTTTTAATATGGCAACTTTCATATTGTGAAATTTATCACTGTGAGTGATAAATTCATTTTTTAAAAGAAAATAAAATGAAATACAGAATGTGCTGATGTGATCCTGCTGTTTGTTAACTGGTTTCAAAAGAGTTGGGAAATTAGCTAGCTGTATCTGTGCTTTGAGCAAGCCTGAGATAGTGGTTTGAGACCTGGACTACAACTCTGCAAACCAGAGTTTGACTCCTCACTCGACCATGAAAACTCACTGGGTGACCTTGGCCAGGTCATTCTCTCTCAGCCTCAGACTAAGGCAAAAGTAAGCCTTCCCTGAATAAATGTTTGCAAGAAAACCCCACATAGGATTGCTTTAGGGATACCATAAATCAGGAGCAATTTGAAGACACACAACAACAATAACAGCAGCAGCAATCAGTGCTTTTTGTTATTTAGCAATTATGCAAAAATAAGTAATTGTCTATGAATATTTGATATAAAGATGACATTTTTTACAGTGCACTGCACTCTTACAAGAATCGGGTACAAGTTTTAACTGTCATGTCTTCATCTCTCTGGCAGAGAATTCTAAAAACTTCATAAAAATAAAGCCCAGGATTCTGCAAGATGTAACTGTCTGGTGTGAAAGAGACACAGAAGATGGGCAATTTATTTTATGTATACATATATATAAATTATTTTCTTGAATAAATAAGTCAAACCAAGCCATTCAGATACGATTTAAATAAAAAACTGTACTTTTTTTTAGGGGGATTGGAGTCATTAAAAAATCTCCAGCGACTAGTTGTAAATCATAATCAACTCATCAGCACCAAAGGACTTTCTGAAACTCCTACTCTAGTATATATAGATTGTTCCTTTAATCATCTTACTCATGTTGAAGGTATTGAAAACTGTGGCGTTCTTCAAATTCTGAAGTTAAAGGGGAACAATCTCAGTGAGGTAAAAATAACGTCTTAGTTTTATATAGGTGATATTTAACATGTTGTTTAATAGGTGAGATATGATCATTCATGTGTGCTTTAATTGATTAAATTTACATTTGAGTAAAAACAATTTATCAGAGTAAAAAAAACACCTTTTTTGTTTTGGAGAGTGTATGTATATGTAATTTTAGATGAGGGAAATAATATTGTGGTCTCAAGATACGAGTGGCTCCAATCTACCAGACCATGATCCAAGTGCCCATAGAAATGATATATCTGAAAACACACTCATCCCATCAAAACTGACTAGGACAAAAAGGAAAATTGGAACTAGGCATCCAATAACTTCTAGGATTGATTTCAGCCATACAGGTGTGGCCTTTGGGAACATAGTAGACCCTTCCCACAGTTTTTTTTAACCCCATTTAAGACAATGCACATACATTTGCTCAAGTGTAAGGGAGAATGCCTCTCTTCTTGCTATCACATCACATGGAATTTATTTCTTGGAAAATGAGTATGTAGTTTAACACTCAACTGCTTTAAATGACATGTAATCGCTGAATGTGTTACTCACTGTTCTGCATTGACCATGTCCATTGTTTTGATTCAGTCATAATGTAACCAGCAGATGGAAGTCAAGAACCTTCAAGAAATAGAAAACATAGACACACATATGGCATGTATGTTGCCGGTGAGCATGCTCACTGTACACATTGTGTGTATATGTTGGAATCTTTAGGTAAAATTGGTAAATATATGCAAAATCATTATGGCACAGATCCATTGGCATAAATACACTTTTTATTCTATAATCAGACAAAATTTCAATCAATTTAATAATAATAATAATAATAATAATAATAATAATAATAATAATGACAACTTTATTTTTATACCCCGCCTCCATCTCTCCAAAGGAACTGGGAGTGGCAGCTTACACATGGGAAAAGATGTCCACAGAACATCAAAGAAAAAACATCAAAGCAAAAACAATAAATGAAAACCAAAAGTACGATTAAAACAAAATAGAGCAAAACATAACTATCAGATAAAACACAATTAAATAATCTATTGGGGTATTAAAATAGCAACCTTAAAACTTACTCAGACAATACACAACCAAAACCAATAGCCAGAAATACTAAGATGGGCATGATCAGGTTATAAAAAGGACCAGGTCTGGGATAGTGCAAAACAGCGTAGTACAGGGTGAGGGGATTGGAAGAAGTACAGAGAACAGAGTATGGAAGGCCACATTGTCTGCTCTACTCAACTCTTATAATGTAAAAATCACTATGACACAGATCCATTTGACATAATTACCCTTTTTATTCTGTAATCAGACAAAATTCAATCAATTTCTTGAGTAGACCACATTGTCTTCTTTACTCAACCCCTAGAAACTGGAGCAAGTGAAGTGTTTGCAGATACCCCACAGTATCCACTCCAGCCTTTTCATCAAACAAAAATCATGGGCTGTACTTCTTTTTACTCTTTTTTTCTAAATTTTTCGCTACAAGTCCATGTACATACATGTATGTTTTTTTGAAATAGTGGATAATAGTATGTTGTGAATCTGATGGATTGAATTATAGTCTACAGAAGCTTATGCCACCGTGAACCTATTAATCATTAACATGTCTTTAAAACTCTGTTTTGTTTACAACAATGTAATGTGGTTATTTGTCTGTCCACCTTACTGGGCAGTCTAAATAATGTTGACAGACAAGTATTTCCTTGATCATTTAGTAGGAATCATTAACTAGTAACTGTAGAATTGTAGTGTTCATAGTTGTAGTTGGTACTTCTGCATGCTATAATATACTACTGATGTGTTGTTGATTTATATTTAGCTTCCTAGCCTGGAAAATCATGTTTTGCTAAGAGAATTGGACTTGGAAGACAATAGCATTTCATCATTGGAAAAGATTTCATTGCATTGGTTGCCTTTGCTACGGACTCTGTGTCTCTCACAAAACAGGTAAAACTAAACATTTTAATTTTAACATGAGGGGTTGATATTTAACACTAATATTGACTTTAATTCAAGGTTAGAATCATCCAGCCTTGCACATATGCTTGAACTGAAACTCCCAGCCATTTGAGCCAGTATAACCGATGTTGTATGTATGATTGCAGCATATATCACTTGGAAAATTGTGGATTCTGGTTAGGATTTATTTTTCCTCTATTTTATTTTATTTCTCCTCTTCCCTTGTCTTGAGCTTTCCTTATTTGTTCTGACTACTACTTCTTATTTGTATTTTAACTTCATACCATGGTGCCTCCATAACACAAAATAATGATTCTTCTGTGGTCTAATCAGACTAGAAAGAGATCTCTGGCAAAGATTTTTTATAAACCTCTTAAAATGCAAGCATTATGTATTAAGTCTGAGATATTATATGTGTGAAGCATGTGCTGTTCTATCGATCTGTGGACACTTTCATATAGGTTTGTCCCTGTTGTACTTCTCTCCCCCCCCCCCCCCCCCCTATATTGCAGGCAGCAGCTGGTGAAATGTTTCCTGTTGTGTGGAAGGAAACACGTTGTCATAATAGCTGGGTGGATATCTGGCTGACATTTCTAGTATCAATAGTTTCCTTTCCTGTATGTGTCAGCATCTTTAATATAAATCACTTGAGCAAAAGTGAGGATGAGGACCAATAGATAGGTGTGACTGTCAATACAGCTATAATGACTGACAATATCAGCAGAATAGATGGTTAAAACAATAAAACAGTAGTATTTCAGTAGTTTGTTGTCGTATTTCTTTTCCAACCTGGCCATGTTCTAAGCAACTCCATATGCCTTTGCTATGGCATAAGTGATTGGAAGTTCTGTACAGAAGGATTGCATGTAATGAAGTAAGCTGTTGAAAGAAAAGCTGTTCCTTTGCTTTTATCCTCAGGTTGATGCAGTTGTGTGATTTTTTCTACAGAGTGTGCACTGAGTGTCATTTCCTTTTTGTTGATTGCAGGAAGCCACTATGAATGTTAGGATTGTGAGTCGATATATTCCTTAAAGAGTAAAGAACCAAGTAGGGAAGCCTGCTTTGCAAGTGAAAGATGTTAACAGGTCTTCATCTTTAGTTTATAATAGGACCAATTCATTTTTTAAAGGTAAACGAGGATGCCTAACAAAGATTCAGTTACACAGTTTGTGTAAAATGCAAAAAAAAAAATCTCAACAACTTGTCCCTCTGGATCATCACAATTGTTTAATGATGTAAGAATATTGCATCGGCATCTACCTAAAGGGATATGTGTTTCAGATTTCTATTTGTACCATATATTTGTAATTTGCAGAGTGCTTTTGTTTTAGAAGCTCACTTTCAATTTTTAAAGGATGCCATCATATAGGAGTTCAGAAAACAAGATTGGCTCTTAGGATTTCACATTCCCTTCCCTTTCTTTCTCCTTCCTAAGTCTTACATGCTTTCATTTTTATTTCTCCCTTCTCCAATCACTCAGGTATTGCTTTTTTAATTTAAAGATTGACCAAGTATTATGCATGCTCCAAGTTGCTTACAAACCATGGGCAACTTTCAGGCAAGTAGATCAACCCTATTTGTAATTATGGTTTCAATAATAATAACAATTATCATCTTTCTTTTTAACCTGCCCTCTCTCCCCAAGGGGACTCAGGATGGCTTCCAAAATAAAATGGCAAACATTCAATGCCAGTACAAATTTAATAGACAATTCACAAACAATTAAAATAAAACAATCAGAAAATATCAAATAAAACATATAATATAGAATATATCATATAAGACAAACTTGCACAGATTAAAATACATATAAAATATACATCTCCATAATTTAGAATTATCTGTTATCATCATAATCACAAGGTAAAATCATTGGTAGTCTACTTTCCTTCCTCTCCATAAGCTAATTCACACAAATGAGTTTTTAACTGCTTCTTAAAAGAGTGGAGTGATGGGGCCATTCTAATTTCTTTAAGGAGGGAGTTCCAGAGGGATGGGGTGACCACAGAGAAGGCCCCCTCTCTCGTTCCCACCAGCCGTGCCTGAAAAGGAGGTGGGACCAAGAGCAAGGCCCCCTTTGTTGATCACAGTGTCTGGACAGGTTTATACACAGGGATGCAGTTTATCAAATAGTCTGGGTCCAAACCGTTTAGTGCTTTTTAGGTAATGACCAGCACTTCGTATTTTGCTCTGAAGCAATAGAGCTGCCCTAGCATGGGAGTTTTCCGGTCTCTGTACTCTCCCTTCAAACTCTAGTTTAGAGCTAATTAAATATAGCTAGTTTGAAAAGAGAAAGAAATAATTTGAAAAGGAGCCCAGAGTGGATAGGAGCCCAGAGTGGATAGGAGAAGTGTTAAAAACAAGAATATTGCAAAAATTGTCTTTTGAAGCAACTAGTTGAATATTTTGCCTGTTTCATTGCTAGTGCTATCCAACTGGGCTTTCTTAACTTCTTGGCCCTGAATTCTCTGAGCCTTGTGTCGTAGTTGGCTAGGTTTCCCGGAATTTGTTTGGCCTCCCCTGGATTGTTTCTCAGACAGTTGTCTTTATAATTGCACATGTAGCTTGTCCCTTGTCCCTGATGGCTTCATTGCTTGAAACAAAATAATACTGAGTAGCTACTCACCAGTGCCTAGGTGATATAGATAGCCGCTTACATTTCCTTCAGGGCAAAACATTCTTGAGTTAGATGTGATATATTGAATGTCCATTTCTGTGCAAAGAGAAGTCCTCAGTACTAGATCCTGTTCCCCAAAAGATCTGATTTTTTAAAAATAGACTTAAATAATGTGGGGTTTTTTGAGGTACTACCTATTGGAGATTGATTTTGTTTTCAAATGTTATTTCAGGGACACCAACAAAACATGTTATTTTTGGTTTGGGAAAAGTGGCCATGACCGCTGAAAATGCCTCCTATCTTTTGCACATGCCCACCTGGCTTGGTTAACCAAATTAAAGTAGTTAAAGTATTTGTTGTTCAGGTTCCATTGATTAGAAATTAAGATATTTTTTTATAAATTGCTATAACTTTGCAGTCTTAAGCCCCACAAACTCACCAGTACTTAAAGTTGGTGGATATGTGTGCCACGTTTGGTTCAGATTTATTGTTGGGGGGTGGGGAGGGGTTCACAGTGCTCTCTGGAAGTTCTCCCTGAATGTGGTGTGAACTGCAATTTTCATCACCCAAGGTCAATCCGCCCACCCTCCAGTATTTTCTGTTGGTCATTGGGGGTCTGTGTGCCAAATCGGTCTAGATCTGTTGTTGGTGGGAGTCACAGTACTCCCTGAAAGTGGGAGCCATCTTGAAAAATACTTACAAACAAACATCGATAGATAGAGACATACATACATAGATGCATGCATACAAACATATTTTCACTTATGTTTCATAGACAGACAGACAGACAGACAGATAGATAGATAGATAGATAGAGATAGAGATAAATAACTGGTCTTTATAATTATGGTAGTGAATTATTCCATCATTGTGAAAAATAGGTAGTGTGATGTCAATTCCACATCACTTATATTTGTTTTCCTTGGTCTGCAAAAAAATAAAATCTGTTTGTATTCATACTTATAGCAGAAAAGCAATAACTGTGAGGGGAAGACCTAAATCCAGTTAGCCAAACTTAGAGTAGGCACATTAAAATTAAAGTCACAACTAACTTAAGTCTGTTGATTTCAATGAACCTATGCTATGAAATGCTGGGTTTCTACCACAGAGTATATTCAAAGGCCTTATTATAGTGTACTGTTTCTACTATTGTTTTTTTTATCTATTGCATACCTTTAACTTCTAGTTTGTTTCAGTGTGTGTGTGTAGAGAGAGAGTGAGAGAGGATTGTCTTTGTCCTGCTTTTCTGACTGTTTTGGTTTTAAATGATACCAGAGAAGGAAACTATTGGACTTGGAAAAATGTCTTATGCTTTTTGTGTCCTCTTTGTAATTTATATCCTTTTAATGCCTAGGGCTAGTGGGACAAGGTCAAGTGGTATTAAATTTTCTGTAATGTCCTTTGTCTTTCTGGTTTGAATTTTCTTTTAAAAGCGAGGAGGGATAGAAAAAAAGAAAAAAAGAAAAGACCACCAGTAAAAAGGAAGATATAGAATGTCAGATTGAAAAGTGAGTTCTAGCAGAAGTGTATAGATTGAGAATTTTAGATCCAAAAACCAAGTAAGACATCCTATTGTCTGAATTACAACAGCACTAATGCCAATAGTAACAAGCAACATATGATTCATTTTCAAGCAGAAAACTGTTTGACAAAAGGTACATTACTTCTGTGTCCATAGTTTCACCTGGGGAACTAGGCTTACTGCATTAGAGCATTTCAAAATTACTAGTGCAGTGGCCAAAACATTTGTTGGAGTATGAACATTGGACAGGAAAAAACCATAAAATCACAGTTTAACTTGTCTGTTGTCAAAGTATTCTGAACAGGCTGATCTCTCTAATATAGGATGGTAGAAATTCCAATTTTTCATTATGGGAAAGTGCAGTAATTTATTTGCTGCTACTTATGCCTTCTGGAACATATTGGACAATTTGTTGGAAGCTATCCGTACTAACACTACTAAATTGCAATGCTACTGGCCTACAATCTTCAGTCCTGGATATGCATGTGGATAACAGCTGTGGCATGTTGGAAGGGATCTTAATCTGGCCAGTCATAGCCATCTAAAAACCCTATCATCCAGCACCTCAACATTTCTATCTTGCCATCTCTAGAAATCTAAGAGAAAGAACAACAATACATTTGTTGTTGTTGTTGTTTGCTTGTGTGTAAGGAAATGTAGAACATTTTCAAAACTACTGCCTGAGCCTTCTTACCTCATGTGCAAAAGATCTTTTTAGACATTTTAAAACATTCACAATTACAGGTGACAACATTTAGACAAGCATTTATAAGTGTAAAAAATGAGGCGCTCAAAAGCAAAGCGCTAATGTTGACATAGTTTCCTCAAAATCAAGATAATTGATGCCCTGTTTGTGTAACATCCCAGGTACAGCCCCTGGCATTTCCATTTAAAAGGATGATGTGTTAGGAAAGGATTAATGTGCTGGCATAAGGCAGCCTCTAGCCTTGCTGTAGCTAAAATTACATTACTTTATTTTATTTTATATTTTTCCTTTAAGATAGCTTATAGACTATTAAAAACAGAACACAATGTAAGCACCAAAAATTATTTAAATGTGTGTATGTGTGTGTATGTGTGTATGTGTGTGTATATGTGTATATATTTGTGTGTGTGTGTGTGTGTGTGTGTGTGTGTGTGTGTATATATATATATATATATATATATATATATATATATATAAACAGTTAATCGATTGAATTGAAACCATTTTAAAATTTAATGGAAGACCAGATCTAAAAATAACAAAGTAACATAACTGTAAAAGCCCACTATAATGGATTCTGATTGGAATTTCACTTGTTGGCAAAAGGACAGTAAGGAAAGAGCCATCCTAGCCTTCCTAGAGAATGAGTTCCAAAGTCTGGGAGCAGCTACCAATAAGGTCCTCTCCACTGTAATCCCAACTATGCAAGGGAAGGTGGGAAAACTGAGAGAACTGCTTTTCTCAAAAGATCTAGTTCTTATGGGGAGGGCGGTGCTATCCTTCTGATGTCCTGGATACAAATTGTATAGGGTTTTCTAGATCTATATCTTTAAGTTATGCCTGGAAATGGTTCAGCAACTAATGGAGATATTACAGCAAGAACACTTTTTCTCTCTATAGCCAGTCCCTATTAACATTCCGGCTGCCAGTTGAAGTTTCTTGGCACTTTAAAAAGATATTTCTATGTAGTAATATTCAATCAAGGTGCAACCAAAATATGTGGCCAAATCAGGCATCTTGAGACATGGGCCCAGATGGCACATTCGCTTTAAATGTGAAAATGCACTCCTAGTCCAGAAACATTTCTGTATTGTCTGAATTAAGCTTCAACTTGTTTGCCTTCATCCAGTTTATTTTAGATGCCAGACACCACCTTAGCATGAAAACAATTCCCCTGGAGTTGTTGTTCATTCATTCACTTGTCTCCGACTCTTCGTGACCTCATGGACCAGCCCACGCCAGAGCTCCCTTCCGGCCGTCACCGCCCCCAGCTCCTTCACGGTCAGTCCAGTCACTTCAAGGATGGCATCAATCCATCTTGCCCTTGGTCGGACCCTCTTCCTTTCCCCAGCATAATTGTCTTCTCTAGGCTTTGCTGTCTCCTCATGATGTGGCCAAAGTACTTCAACTTTTTCTCTAGTATCCTTCCCTCCAGTGAGCAGCCGGGCTTTATTTCCCCTGGAGTTAGGTGGAAAGAAATCATAGCAAGGTCAACATCACCAGCAAATTGATTCCTCCCCACAACTGCAAAATTCAACTTTCGAGCCACACAATATAAAAAATAATTGCCTAAAATATGGATGGGTAAGGAGCAGCTCATAGGCCACATGTGGTCCCCAGACAGCCAATCCTCCATATTTTTGTTATTCCTCCAAAATGCCCCCCCCCCCATGGTCTCTAGAGTGTGTGAAGGTCATTTCCACCACTTTTGGAGCTCCCCAGCCCTCTAGGGATCAATACAATGTTTCAACAGTTATTTTGTTCCTCAAAATGCTCCAAAATGCCCTCTAGGAATTTAGAAAAGTGAAAAATGCCCTCTACAGTGTGTTTGCTGGCATGTGGTGTGTGTGTAAATAGTTATTTGTTTATTGTATTCAGTTATTTTTGTGGGAGCAGGAATGTGGCCCTCCAATAGCCCCCTATCTTTTCTTTGTTTTCCATCCCTAGAAAACTATGCCACACTCCCCATTAAAACCTGCATCAGAATTCAAAAACATAGTTCAAAAGTTAAAATTGTTGCATTCCTATTACTGCGTGAAGTTCGTTGCAAAGTCAGTGGTCAAAGGGCTATTTTGTCATGTATTTAAGAATCTGTAATATAGAAAGCACTTCTGGTTCTACTTGAGTTAGATACAATTTTAAACAATAACAGGGCGGCTCAGGGACCAAACGTTTTCATATATCTCTGGGTAAAACTTTTCTTTTATTAGCACTAAATGTTTCATGTGGTAATTCAATATTTTTGATGGAAACTCACAATGTAAGTAGAAGGCTGGATGTTCTTCTTTCTTCTGCCGTTAGTCTGAAGGAAACAATCTTCCTTTAAAGAAATCAGGAATGTGAGGAAAATGAATGAAGCATAGAATACCAAGTTCTACACAATCTATTTGTTCCTATAACCCAGAAAAGAGGGCACAAGTTTGCTAAACGTTTTTGAAATAACTAGCACTATTCTTTTTGGCCAAACAGCCACTGTAAGGAATATTGAAGGAACCAAAACAAATGTATTCTTGCACAGAGCTCCAGAAATATCACTTCAATAAACCATCACAGTTTTCTTCTAGCACCTTGGATAGCTAACAGACAGGGTTTTTTTGCTTTCAAATGGCACATAGATGCCTGGATTTTGAATGTATAGTTCTGCTGTATATGTTTCATGCTGTGCTTCCTCTAGTAAGATATTTTGACTTATAAAAAAAATCTTGGTTGTTTTTCCTCTAGTTTGACTGAAGTTGCTCCTCTTTTTTCTTGTGTGTCTTTGGAAAAACTAGATATCAGCAACAACTGCTTGTTAGGTGAGTTTAAAAGGCAAATGTGGGAGGGGTATCTCTGAATTGTCATGGATTTTTAATGCTGTGTTGTAAAATGTAAGTATTTGTAAAGTGTAAGTGACCTTGATTGTTAACATGTATACAAAAAAAGACCTTTACACATTTAGATTTTTTGTTGCTTTTTGGTATGGTTTTTGACATCCAATACTAATAATCTCTTTTAGGAAAACCAGTTCCTAGGAGCCTTAATCATAACTGAGTTTTATACCAGAGCTACTGTATTGTAACCAAGTTCTTTGTTAAACCGGATATGAGACTATTTATTTATTTATTTACCGCATTTATATACTGCTTTTCTCCCACAAAGCGATTTCCAATGTTATAAAGGCAAAATTCAATGCTGTACATACATATGAAAATCAGAAGATAATAACTATAAATTAACCTAACAAAATTATGACATAGACATAAAGCATAAAAATTAAACATTGATAATATAATAACATTTATATCAAAACCCACCGATAAACAACGCGATTTGAAAACAATTATTAAAATCACGCCATGCAAAATCAAGTCCATAGTCGTTCAATTATCCGTTTACTATTCCTTATTATCTTATTGCACTACGAGCAACTACATTTGAATCTCATCTTAACATCTACCTTGCAGCAAAACCTATTTTTATGAAACACAGTTAAAGACAGAAGACTCAATTCTATTTAGGGATAGAAAAGTAAAAAAGAGAACAATTTAGCAGTCTTCCTTCTCAGGTGTGTAGCTTTGTGATATGAGAGAATTGCTTCCTCATAAGAATTTACCTCCAATGTAACTTCGTAGTTCACAAATATCTAGCTTTGCAGTCACTTAAAATTTCAATTAAGCATTTAGAAATGCAAAGTAGGCATCAAAAGGAAAGGACAGACACTGCAAATTTAACAGTTATACAGCAAATTATTTTCAGTGCCTCCTTCTCTGCAATCCCAGAAATTTAGGGACTGAAGGAAATTTTTGTTGGGGGACAGAATAGTTATTTGGGAGAAATGATTTCAGTTTGTGTCCCTCCCCCCCCCCCCCCAAGTGGAGTGTCCCCCTCACTCCGCTTCTCCTGATCATAGTTCAAGTTTATCATTACATTTTGTAGTTTATCATATGTACTAGTTTATCTTGGAACATATTGCATGTTTGTTAACATCTACTGTTTTGTTTCTTTCTAAAGCAAATTGTGATAAAATAGTGTATTCAATTAATAAACCATTTGTTTTTAGCATTTCATACACAAATAATAATAATAATAATAATAATAATAATAATAATAATACGAAGAAGCCCTAAAATTATTTTCTGCAATAACAGTGTTAACTTACTTATCTAATTGATGATGTTGATTAGTTCATTGTTAAGTCTTTGTGTAGTAAACCATGAAATGTTGGAACTTGATGAGTGGCAGCTTTCCTCAGTCAAAAAAAAAAGACTATTCAACATATGTTAACAAAAAGGAATAGTTTACCCAAAACCATTCATGCAGAAGTGACATTCATGCAGATCAAAAGAACAGGAATAAGTTCCATTGAGTGATATAATATGCATGTAAATGTTATCAAAATTAGTATTTAGCACCTTTCAACATTTGGGAGATATATATATATATATCTGATTAGGAAAGATTAGAATAGATTGATATTTGCGGGTTCCATTTCATAGTCCGATAAATACATACAAAAATATGGCTGCAGAGATAAACTTTGATGTAGTTCATTTTTGTTAATGTAGCAGCTACTTGGATGTATTCTGTTGGAATCATGTTTGAAATAACACAACTATTTCCATCTATGTTTCCTCTAAAAAAATGTAGATCTTAAGAGCATTGTTTCTTGCCTTAATGGTTGTGATAGTTTAAAAGAATTAATCATACTTGGAAATCCACTTCTTCGGGAAGAAAACTGGAGGTAAGCAGATAAACAAAAGAGACTTGATCATTTTGGCTAAGTAATATGATACGGTGTGACTCAGATCAAGTTCATCTTATTAAACCCATAGTGACAAGGTGGGTAGCTATATCTTTAACTGAAAAATTATATTGGGAATAGCTTAGCAGAACTGTTTCACTATTCCTCTTCATTTTTTTCTGTTCTCTGTATAGAAGTACCTTATGGCACTAACAAAAGGAAGGGGGGGGGGGGATGTCAGAGCACAGTCACAGTTTTCTCTTATAATAAAACATTTTCCAGAAGGCTCTGCTCTAAATGCAAAATTCTATTGGCAGAACCTCTGGGATTCTGCTCACTTCCCTTACAGCCTTTTATACCACCAAAAAAGATCAAATTCAAAGGGCTTTTCAGCCCTAAAGAGACATTTTGAGAGGTAAATCCAGGGATGGGGTGCACTGGAGGAAAGGCCTTCTGCCATTCTGTGCCTTGGTTATAGCCGTAATGTTCAGAGAATTGGAAAAAATTAGGTTGTGAAAATTTTATTTGATAATAAATACAAGGTGCATATATTTCCTGCCTTAAAATTATCCCTTAAAATAATAGAAAGATGGCCTATGTAACATATGTATTACAGTTCATTTTTGTATTTCTTTTCTCAGTTTTGTGGGCCTTAATACTTTATGTATGCTTGACACTGGGATACTAAAGGAAGCAAGAAAGCTTTTCTGCTTTACAAAAGTTAAACGCTTCTTCTGGGTTTTTTAAAAAATTATTTTTCTGGCTCTTAAACAAGTGGCCAAACTAAAGAAGATCCTCACAGTTCATTTCTAATAATAATAACAGCAAAGATAAAGATCATAAAAAGGAAATTAATTTTGTAACTATTGTCTGTAATTTTACATACCAAACATGATAATGTTACACCAAGCAAAACTATATAATTGTATTGTATTATGTATGTGATACATACTGTGTTCCTAAAGTAACAAAGTGATTTCAATTTCTTAATGATGTTGGTATCACATTTTTTCAATTGTTACACACACAAATGCAATTTGATGCCCAGTGCTTCTTTCCTGCCTGAATCCAGCTTGGAAACTAGTATTTCTCACTTCATATATGGTAAAGGACTTTGTTATAGACTTTTACCTGGGAGATTACTACAATGTTCCTGTGGTACTATGATACTGTGGTACCTTCATTCACATTCCCAACCTTGTCATTCTTAAGCAGCCAAGGTCTTCCTATTCTGTTTGACCAACTGAGATTTCCTGTTTGGGCGAAAGATAAATTTATCTAATAAGCTATTATAAAGAATGGATTTGTTGAATTCAGCATTGACTCTGACTTCAGGCAATATGTTTCAGTGAACTTTGTATAACCCCTTGATACCAACAAAGGAATTAGTTGTAAAATTTCCCAATCGGTTTCCTACTTTCATGTCCAGCCAGTGATAACACTGAAGAAGCTGGAGTACTAAGAAACCACTTTTTAGAAATTAAAGTCTCGGATCAGTTTGAGCACTCCTAGGGGAAATGTGTTTCATTGCAGCTATGATTAATAGACCCTCTTAAGTGACAGAATATTCACCAGGAAGTTTTCACTAAATGAAATATTGACTCAGCCGTCACCAGGAGAAACCCAGCTGGAAAAACTAGTGTTAAGATCCCATGGCTCTAAAAAACATACTTTCCAACATTAATCAACTTGATATGGCACCCTTTCAGTATACCATTATTCAGCATTGTCTGCAAGAACTCTGCACTGCATTTTTAGAGCTATTGGGTTAGTACTTCCATTTAACATTTTTGTATTTGTAATGGTGTAATAGAGATATTTTTCATTGTTCTCACATCATATAATTATATATTATAGTTCAGTTGATACTTACTGAAACACAGACTGTTCAGCCAAAATAAAATGTGCTTAAGACCATTATTTTTAGTTGAGAAGGAATTAAACTTTCCATTGAAATAAGTATACGTTCATAGTATTTATCTGTGGGTAGATTGGGTTTGAATCTAATGAAATGTTAACTGGCCATGAAAATTGGCTTGAACACCTAACATTTGTATTTATATTTAAGCAGTATTAAAGTTAAATTGGCTCTAGAATGAAGAGAAAACAGCTTCCAACAGACAAACCAATTTATTTCAATATATTTTTAATAAGTTGTATTTCTCCCTATCAGTGAGAATATTCACACATTATAATTCCCACATAACTTTATGACAGTATTCATGATTCTCCTATTTTTTTCAGTCCCCTTAGCCAAGAAAATAAGAAATACCTTTACATATGTGGGCCAAATCTGATGGGTGAGCACCTTATGCTTGAGAAAATAATGTATACGTTTTTTTTGGATTTGACCTAAAAAATATTTCCAAGGTTTGGAAAAAATAGGGTTGGCTCTGCATCTCGTGGGGCCACAGCCCAGTCTGTTCAGTGCCTTCCAAATCACCCAGTTTTCTGTGTGACCAGGAGGGAGTCTCTCATTTGGTATCAGCCATGGATTGCGTTTCTGGGTTTTAGCCTGCCACTTTTGGACTCTCACTTACTGAGGTGTTCCAGCAAGTGTCTCTGTAGATCTTAGAAAACTATTTCTTGGTTTAAGTCATTGGCATGCTAGCTAATATCCAAACAGGGGATGGGCCAGAGATGTCACTGCCTTGGTCCTTTCACTTTTGGTTGCTACTTCGCAGTGGATGTCTGGTGGTGCAATACCAGCTAAACAGTGTAATTTCTCCAGTGGTGAAGGGTGCAGACACCCTGTGATAATGCAGCATGTCTCATTAGGGTCCACATCCACTGTTTTAGTATGGTAAGATGTGTTCCACACTGGGTATGCATACTCACCAGCAGAGTAGCAAAGCACAAGGGCAGAGTATTCACTGTGTCTGGTTGTGATCCCCAAGTTGTGCCAGTCAGCTTTCATATGATATTGTTTCTAGCACTCACTTTTTGCTTGATATTCAAGCAGTGCTTCTTGTAGATTAGAAAACGGTCCAGGGTAACTCCCAGGTATTTGGGTGTGCTGCAATGCTCCAGTGGGATTCCTTCCCAGGTAATCCTCAGAGCTCGGGATGGTTGTCTGTTCTTAAGATGAAAAGCACACATCTGTGTTTCAGATGGATTAGGAATCAGCTGGTTTTCCCTGTAATAGATAGCAAGAGCACCTAGAGCAGGGGTCAGGAACCTTCGGCCCTCCAGGTGTGGTGGACTTCAACTCCCACAATTCCTTGGGCCAAGGTAAGCCTTTGGGGCAAATGCCGAGCCTCAAGGAATTGTGGGAGTTGAAGTCCACCACACCTGGAGGGCCGAAGGTTCCCCATGCCTGACCTACAGCTTCGGGGAGCTTCTGTTTGACCAACTCAAAGCTCCCTGCTTGAGCGGTGATAGCATGATAGTCCCTTCTGGCAGTGGCTGGTCTTTTGTGTAAATGTTGAACATTGCATTGATGGAGCAAGCATGCTCCCTTGAGGCAGGTCATCCTTCTGTTTTCGCCATCTGCTTCTTTGGCCTTGGAACTCAACATAGAAGCTCCTGTTTTGTAGCAGATTTCCTATGAGACAGGTGAGGTGTTAGTCCTTCGTGATTGTATAAGTTTTTCTCAAGAGAAGGCAATGATTTACAGTGTTATAAGCTGCTGACAGATCTATGAAGACAGCTCCTGTAATCTGTAATTTCAAAGCCATCTTCTATGTGCTGAGTCAGGTTGAACACTTGTGATGTGCAGCTTTTGTCTTTCCTAAGGCCAGCTTGCTGTGGAATCATCAATGGGTCTGTTTTTTCTATAATTCTTTGCAAAATAAGTCTCTCCAGAACTTTGTAAAGATGGCACAACAAGGTGATTGGTCTATAGCTTTTTGCATCCTTACAGTCTTTGCCTGATTTCAAGATGGCAATGACTTTTGCTTTCCTCCAGATTTTGGGGATCTGATAGGATGCAGTGCAGTTGTTCATTAGCTTCAGCAGCCAGCACCTTGCTTTTGGACCAAAGTTCTTAATTTGTTCTATCCATACATTATCCAGGCCAGCTGCTTTGCCATTTTTACATTTATTGAGAGCCATTTCCAATTCATGGAGATTGTTGTTCTCATTATCTGTTTGTCTGGCTATTGGTTTCTTTCGTACTTTTGTGGCAAGGTTGGGTTTCCCATTCTCCAGAAGGGAAAAAATATATAATTGATGCAAATATATATACTCACATAATCCCTTTATTTTTTAAAGGTACTGCTTACGCAAACTTCTGCCTCATTTGAAAATACTTAATGGTGAAAACTTAAGTTCTGATGCAGAAATCACAGATGAAAGAACCACACAAAGACCTGAGCCGGGAAGTTTTACAACTTTTTGTCAGTCTCAAATTCAAGAAATCGAGTTAGTAACCAAAAAGGCCACAGCTAGGTCAATGTAAGTATCTTTAATTCATTTCCAAGAATGCATTTTTCCTTTATCAACTATGTGATTTTTGTCTCTGTTCTGGGATTACATAATACTCCACCAGTGAGATTTTCATGAGTGAAAATGCCCTGAAGTACCCATATCTTTTCTGTTCTTTGACTGTATTAACTCATGCCTTATAACACCTTTCAAAATCTTTATCATTTTTCAAAATCTCATCATTTTTAGGTGGATGTAGCTCTTTGTTGGGATTTTGTGAAATAAAGGGATAAAAAAAATCATTTTTGTTTCTTTATTTCTTCTCTCCTTTTTTATTTTTGACTCACATACAGCAGCATTTTAGGTCTGTTTGTCACCAAAGATTAATGGGCCTTGAAAAACAGGCTACTTGCATTTTTGTCACCCATTTCTAGGAGGAAAAAACTGGAATTGGTTTTGATAAAATATTGTAGCCCTTGTCACTATTTTATACTTCAAGGATATTGTCCAATCCTGCAAGTATGTGTGTATATGGATTTTTGTCTTATCCAAGGTTCTCATCTATTTAAATAAGTTGTTCCCTGGTAAGTGTTAAGTGCTTATGGGATATATTCATGGAAATTGATTTCCCCTCTCCTCTGCAGCCTTCCATGTCTCCCTCATGGGAGTCTGACTAAGCAAGGTTAAGTCACCCCCACCCCCCACCCCCCAAAGTGTCTTCTCACCAATATAATAACTTCTCTGTTATGTCTGCATAGGTAAGTATTTTAGACTGGACAGAAATAAGTACCATATTCACGATGTGAAATGTTGCTGAAAAGATTGTAGCAATTCTTATAACAGTGTTTCTTGTTCTACAATAATTCTTAACCTGTACTCTGTGGACCAGAGGCGGGCTGATGGCAATGTCCTCACATGGAACCTGCCAAGATGTCAAGAAATATCATGAGTGATCCCACAGGCAGTTTCCAAAAGGTTTAACACCTTCTCAATATTGGGCATAGGAGTACTTAATAAACATTTATATAAAAGAGTTCACTCAATCTGACATGCTAACTACCTCCAGATTGGGAAGAGGGTTCAGCAAACAATTTCTCTGCCATGTCTTCTCCCTGTGGGAGAAGTTGAGGAGGGTATCAAAGCAGTCATTGGAAGCTTTGATGTTACGGATTTATCTCAGTTGCTTATTCTGGGACTCTTCTCCTTTGGTTAAACAAATTAAAATGGGAAGACAAGGGACAAAAGTGGCTCACAGGGGTATGAGAGGCCGGTTTTCCAGCTGTAGCACTGCCAGCCCTGGCACTCATAAGGAGAGGAAACAATAAATTCATTGATATCACCCCTGCCAACCACCTTTAAGTTAGAAAGGAATGGCAAAGCCTCATCCCTTTCCCCCAAAATGCTAATTGAATAAATGTCTACTTACCTCCAAATGTCCAGCAGAGTGATGAGAAGGGGACAGACTGTACAGTACAGTGCAGCAAAGGTTAGCCAAGATATTTTGATGTACGAGGAGAGAGCAGACATATTTTTCTACATAGAATTACATCAAACTAACAACAACAAAAAATTGGGGCAACAATCTTGTATCAATTTTGTGGGAGAAAGTTCTTATAGGATTTACATCTGAGTAAATATGTATCAATTTCCCCTGTAAAATATTAATCATGATAAAGAAAAATAATGGTATTGCATGTTTTGGTAAGGAATACTTAAGGATTTAAATGTTATTTTGTTCTGTTAGTCTGTAAATTTTTTCTTGGCTTAGGGCTTACTTAGGAAGAACATAGGACACATTGTGTTGGTGTGTTTATCGGACTGTATGGCCATCTTCCAGAAGCGTTCTCTCCTGACGTTTCGCCTACATCTATGGCAGGCATCCTCAGAGGTTGTGATAGGGCACATTATCTCTGGCTATGAATGAAGGCATCTCAAAAACACAGTGTTTGAATGGTGCACATCATGAATGCGTGTAAGAATAAGCAAAATTGCAGCACACTTTGAAATAGGCCCTGTAATGCACATCAGTATGTGTGGGTCAGGGGTGCTTTGAATGCATTTTTCCTGCTTCTTGTCAGTGGGTTAGACTGGGTGGCCCACAAGGTCTCTTCCAACTGTATTATTCTGTGAAATCAGTTGAGGAAAGGGTGCTCTGGTGATCCCTTTATGTTCATTCAGGTGTAAGAGACTTGAAAAAAAACCCTGAATCTTTCATGACCATGAAGCCATAGAACTGGATTAGAGCCAAACTCTCTAGTTTATATAAGCATTACCCAGGCCTTAACCTGATTCCTGCATTTTACATGTGATCAGCTGCACATTCGCTCTTTTTCACAAAATTGCCATATACTGACAGAAAAGCATTTTAGTTAGTATCATTTACATGGATTGGCACCTCAGTGGTCTTAGAAAACAGTGGTTTCCATTTCTATCTTATAGGCAACGTATCTACATTATACTGGATGTTATCTGAATGCCATGGATAAACGTGTCTATGTATGCTTAAGCCTCTACATACAGTCTATAAATTTAATAGCATACAAAATGATTCCTTGTATGTTTTCTCAGTACAAGCCCTCACAATGTAAAGTGGAGTTTGGTCTCATAGGATTGCAGTCTTACATTCAACATTCCTAAAATACAGTGCAAAGCTAAGTCAGCATCTAGTCTGTTTGACATCTCACTAAATTATGAGACCCTTTAGGTATGACCTCAAATGTAAGCTGCCAGAGGTAATCATTGCTAGGCTCCCTAATCCATGTTTCATACACCAGAGCTGCTCAGTGAAATTGTCTGTTGTTTTTGCTTCCAAATTCACTATGTCTACTCATGTTTAAGAATTATGTGCTTTTAAAAAATTAATTACTCTGTTCTAATAAATGTCTGTCAGTTAATCTTTTGACACTTGGTTTTAAGTAGCTATGCTAAAATGCACTTCCGCTTCAGTGTTTTGGCTTTCAACAGGCTCTTGTACAGATGCCTGGAAATTAAAGACATTAATGGACATCGAAACCCTTTTAAACAGACATAGTTTAAACAGATCAAAATGACATAAAAGCTTATAAAAGGAAATATAGTTGAAGAAGTATAAACATTAAAACTCTGTGAATTTTAAAGGTCTTTTCCAAACAAGAATGGAACAACTATGATGCATTTTGGACAGAATTATAAATACGTCTATACTATTTATATGTCACTGCTTTTGTTGGAAGTCACAATATAGTATTTATTTATTTATTTATTTATTTATTTGCTTTATTTCTATACCGCGTTTCTCAACCTATAATAGGTGACTCAATGCGGTTTACACAATATTAATTACCACAACAATAACAATTAAAACACAGCATACCCAATAACAAACACACAACCATTCATACAGTGCCTCGATCGCAACCAAGATCCAGTCTCATATCCTTATACCGTTCCTATGTTCAGTTTACCGTCATTCTGTGTACAATTGCGCTGATTAGCCAAACGCTTGCTCAAAAAGCCAGGTTTTGAGCTTCTTCCTAAATGCCAGCAACGAAGGGGCCTGTCTGATGTCGCTTGGTAGGGCATTCCATAACCGAGGGGCCACCACCGAGAAGGCCCTGTCTCTCGTTCCCGCCAACCGTGCCTGTGACGCAGGCGGAACCGAGAGCAGGGCCTCCCCGGACGATCTTAATGTCCGTGTCGGTTCATAGGAGGAGATGCGTTCGGAGAGGTAGGTGGGGCCGGAACCGTTTAGGGCTTTGTAGGCTAATGCCAGCACCTTGAATTGTGCCCGGTAGGGAATTGGCAGCCAGTGGAGCTGGCTCAACAGAGGAGTGGTATGCTCCCTGAGAGCTGCTCCTGTTAGCAACCTGGCTGCCGAGCGCTGGACCATCTGGAGCTTCCGGGCAGTCTTCAAGGGCAGCCCCACGTAGAGCGCGTTGCAGTAATCTATGCGGGATGTGACCAGAGCGTGGACTACCGTGGCCAAGTCCGACTTCCCGAGGTACGGGCGCAGCTGGCGCACGAGCCGAAGCTGTGCAAATGCTCCCCTGGCCACCGCTGAGACCTGAGGCTCCAGGCTCAGCGATGAATCCAGGGTCACACCCAAGCTGCGAACCTGCGTCTTCAGGGGGAGTGTAACCCCGTCCAACACAGGCTGTAACCCTATGCCCCGTTCGGCCTTTCGACTGACCAGGAGTGCCTCTGTCTTGTCTGGATTCAACTTCAATTTGTTCACCCTCATCCAGTCCGACACAGCAGCCAAGCACCGGTTCAGGACCTGAACAGCCTCCTTAGAAGTAGGTGGAAAGGAGTGACAGAGTTGGACATCATCTGCGTACAGATAACACCGCACCCCGAAACTCCGGATGATCTCTCCCAACGGCTTCATGTAGATGTTAAACAACATGGGGGACAGTATTGAACCCTGCGGGACCCCACAAGACAAAGGTTGTGAGGACGAGCAGCTGTCCCCCATCAACACCTTCTGGGTACGACCCTCTAGGAAGGACCCGAGCCACTGTAAAACAGTGCCACCAAGGCCCATTCCCGCGAGGCGTCCCAGAAGGATACCGTGGTCGACGGTATCGAAGGCCGCTGAGAGATCCAGCAGGACCAACAGGGACACACTCCCCCTGTCGAGCTCTCTGCGGAGATCATCCACTAAGGCGACCAGGGCTGTCTCGGTACCATGTCCCGGCCTAAAGCCAGACTGTGCCGGATCCAGATAATCAGTGTCTACCAAGAATACCTGGAGTTGTGAGGCCACCACACGTTCCAGGACTTTGCTCAAAAAGGGAAGATTGGAAACAGGCCGATAGTTGACGAATTGAGTGGGGTCTAGTGATGGTTTTTTCAACAGCGGTTTTATTACAGCTTGTTTTAAGCTGGCTGGAATATTGCCTTCCCGAAGGGAGGCATTAACCACCACCTCCACCCACTCGGCCAATCCCCCTCTGGCCTCCTTTAGAAGCCAGGATGGGCAGGGGTCTAGGATGCATGTGGTAGCTCTCATTCCTCCAAGTATCTTGTCCACATCCTCGGGTTTCACCAATTGAAATGAATCCATCAAAATCGGACAAGCAGATGCTCGTGTTACATCCTCAGAGACTGCCGTTAACGTGGTATCCAGGCCAGAGCGGATCAAAGCGACTTTGTCCGCAAAGAACCGAGCAAATGCTTCACAGCGGGCCGTCGAGTTGTCAGGGTTCCCATCCGGAGTGGTGGGGTTCAATAGCCCTCTGACAACTCGAAACAACTCCGCCGGACGGTTCTTTGCGGACGCAATATTGGCCGCAAAGAAAGCTTTCTTTGCCGCCTTTATTGCCACGGCATATGCCCTTAATAGGGCAACAAACCGTGTTCGATTTAACTCGCTCGGGTCCGAACGCCACACGCGCTCTAGTCTCCTCTTCCTTCGCTTCATCGCTGCCAGCTCCTCGTTGAACCAAGGTGCTGGTTTAGCTCGGCTACTTGAGAGGGGACGTTCCGGAGCAATCGTGTTTATGGCCCTAGTCATCTCCCCATTCCAGAGAGACACCAGGGCTTCAACAGAATCACCAACCGAGGTGGCAGGAAAATCCCCAAGAGCCGTCAGGAATCCGTTCGGATCCATAAGCCTCCTGGGGCGGACCATCTTAATGGGTCCCCCACCTCTGCAGAGGTTGGAAGGTGTGGTGAGTCTAAATCTGACCAGATAGTGGTCGGTCCATGGCAACGGAGAGGTGGATAACTCCTCAACACCGCCACCTTGCTCCCATCCCTGACAGAAAACCAAATCTAATGTGTGTCCCGCACAGTGGGTGGGGCCAGATACTTGTTGGGACAGCCCCATGGTTGCCATGGATGACATGAAGTCCTGAGCCGCTCCTCCTAGGGAAGTCTCGGCATGTACATTGAAGTCCCCCAGCACAAGAAGCCGTTGAGACTCCAATGCCAGGCTCGAGACCACCCCCGCTAGCTCAGGTAGGGAGACCGTAGTGCAGCGAGGTGGGCGGTACGCTAACAGAATCCCTATTCTGTCCCGGTCGCCCACCCTCAGGTGGACACACTCGAAATTGGTTGACTGTGGAATGGGGCCTCTGGTCAGAGGGATAGAATTTTTATAGACCACCGCAACTCCGCCTCCCCGCCCTCCAGGTCTCGACTGGTGCTGTACAGAGAATCCTGGCGGACAAAGCTGGGTCAAATTAACTCCTCCAGCTTCATCCAGCCAGGTCTCTGTAATGCACGCCAGATCTGCCCGTTCCTCCAAGATTAGATCTTGGATGAAAGATGTTTTGCCATTGACAGATCTGGCGTTCAGCAGCACCATCTTCAACCCAGAGGGACTGCCAACCTGGGTACACCCACTTACCAAGTCAGGAGACCGATTACAAGTAATTAAGTTTTTTCCTTCTTTCCCTAGGCCGAATTTGGGCTGTAAAATTTTTACTATTTCTAGGCCGAATTAGCCGAATTGGTGGTCTCCCTTTCCCGTATCTCCCCCTCCCCGTCACGGGCTCTATGGGGGCCCCCCGGCCAGTGGAATACCCTTCTTCTACCATATTGCACTTAGAATTCGTAGTTTCAACCCATGACTTGTACCAGATTATATACTTTTGCCACTCAGTCTCAGTCCAATTCTTTCCTATTCCTGGTGTGTTAATTCCAGGATCCCCCCACCCGTTCCACCCTCTATTGTCCTCCCAGTCCACCAGTAACACAATAAGCAGACCCCAAGGGAGGAATGCTGACATTGGGGAACAGAGTTGATACAGGGTTGAGGTAGGATATTAGGTTCAAGTAGTAGTAGATTTTAAATTGCTAGGTCTTAAAGTGCTAAAGATTTAGTCTAAGCTGTTAAAGTGCATAGAAAGCTGTTAAGTGCATACAATAACGCGTTATCAGAGACTGACTGCTATGGTGGTCACTTAATAACCTTACTTATACAGGGTTAAAGTGCAAGTTGTTGGATGAAGTGCTGACCGTTGTATACCTTAGCAGCAATTGGCCCCTCTAAGTGCTAACAGTTGTAAAATTTGGCAGCAATAGATCAAATAAAGTGCTGGTAATTGGAAGACTTAATAGCGTTGGCTCATATAAAGTGCTGGCAGTTGGCAGGTATCAGCGTTGGCTCAGACAACAATTTACTAGCGCAATGAATGTGCAAGTTGATCGAATAGTCCTCAGTCCTATTGGTAGATGTAAAGTCCAGTTGGTCTCCCTCCTCCCCCTCCCACCATCAGTGTCAGGGTCGGGTGACTGGGGCCTTGCAGCAGAGTGACGGATCGCTAAGATGGCCACCGGAACTGCTGATGAGCTGGATAATTCCGGAAATGGAGGCAGTAACGCGGTGGGTGGCGTTACAGTAATGGCGGTTGATCACAAAGCATGTAACAGCAGCTATGTAGCAATATATATAGTTCCAACCACCCAGGAGACAGCCTAGCAGTCGTGAGGTTAGTGTTGCTGGTTAAGAGCGTTGCAGGCTAGAGATCACGATCGCCGCAAGAGAGCTTAAAAAACGCTGAGTCACCGCGCGGCGTTGGTCAGGCTCTCCCAGGGAGGCGCCGAGTCACCGCCGGCTCACCCTGTCGAGCTTGCCCCAGCGGTATCGGGGCATGGGAGAAGCAGCCGGGACGCCTCCAGGCCTCGGAGAAAGTTGGAGTACGAGGCCTGTCTCAGTTGGAGTCGCGGAGGAATCACACCTCCGAGTGCAGAGGAGTTCAAGCTTGGCGCGGAAGGATCGGCACAGAATCCGGGGAGCGGGGAGCGGAGCCACGCTGGGGACACAGGCCGAGGGCTCAGATGAAAGTCAGGGCCAGATCGAGCCGTGGGTGGAGATGGACAATGCAGAACGGCAATTCGCTGGCACCGCAGCTCTCGGAGCGACAGCCAGCTGTCCCAGCAACTCTCTCCGGCTCGGCAGTCCCTCGGCAGCCCCACAATCCACTCCAACCAGCCCAGGCCTCCGCTCCGGTCCGCAGTTTAATCCAAGCCGCGGATGAGTCCGAGCACAGCAACACAGGCAACACGGCGCACACTGCCGAGCTCCAAGGGCGGCCGCTCCGACCTCCCTCCGGTAGTCAACACAGCGGGTGGTAATTGGCAGCTGGCGGGTTAGATGTTCCAGGCCAGGTTAGACCGAGCAAACGGGCTGGGAGGGAGCGTGCTAGGCCGTATCGATAGTAGCGGCCTTCGCTCTACCTCCTTCCTCTCCCTTCTTCTTCCCTCCTTGGTTTTTCCTCCTCTGCTCCCCTCAAGCCCCCCTCCGGGGTCCTGAGGAGATGCCGGTTCAGGAGCCGATGACAGGAGTTCAGAATAGGGGCGGATGGATCAGATTAAGCTCGGATTAAGAGCAATCGCCTTACCCGGACGGGAGGTTAGCTGTTAGCAGTCGCCATCTTAACCGGAAGTTGTCAAAAAATAGTAAACAGTATTTAAATTTAAAATTGTTCACATTAACCCTTTACAGTATTTACTTTAAAATAATCTAATCCACATCTAAGAATTGTTCAAGACTTCAGTGTACTAAATAAAGTAAGGAAATAAATACAGTAAGAGGTAGCACTGTGGAGGGGGTGCAAGCAGAGATAGTGAGATGGTGCTGTTATTTAGACAATCTAAAGTACAAATAACAATAGATAATCCCCAACAAAATTTAGACATTTTTAAGGAAAAGAGAGACAGAGAGTTTGATTCCAAACATTTTGGGAAAATAGTCCTAGTACATATTGAAATGCCATAATTTCAAAAATCCAGTCCATGAACTTTTATCTACTAGAAGTTATACTGTGCTTTGTATTAGAGAGAATGTTCAGTTTATTTCCTTTAGAAAACTTAGATCAGTGAAGTTCCTTATATTTATGTTTAGTTTTCTGGTTCTAACTGTAATATCTGATTAAAGGAAAAATGTGTCTGATGGCCTTGTTATAAAAATGATTTAGCTGGTGTATGACCATCTTATCTTTAATTGTAATTTCATCCTTGTGTGTAATCAGTATCAAAGCCTGCTCCAGTACAGATCTTTTGTATACTTCTAACATTTCACATTTTTGCCTCATCTTGTGGCAACATGACTAAAAGTCACCATGGGTCAAAAACAGAGGTGATTTTTGCAGATGGTCTATCATTATAGCTTATGATGCAACATTACTGTTGTGTATGCGTAAGGTTGGACAATAGTTGCATGTTTTATATGTTTATTATATGAATTAGCTCTCATAATATTATTAATAAAATGCAACTTATTATTCTAAAAGTGACATTTTCCTCCACAAATTCTCCCCTAGATATGAATTCTCTACAGATGCTGCACAGCTCCAGTGTTGGTATTTTGAGAAGCTGATGAAACTTAGTAGTGAACACCGATACGCACATGAGTATGGCATTCTACACACAACTAAAGGAGAAGAAACAGAAGAACAGACAGGTCACTTGAACCAAGAAGCCATTGAACTCACAGAAAAAAATAACGTTATCACTGGTGTAAAAGAAAATAAGCAGGTATCACTGGATACTCCTGAAAGATGGATGACTTCTGAGCACACTCCAGCTGCAGCTATTAACTCATTCAAAACTCTGCCTGAGATAAGAAAGAGTAAAAAGAAACAGCAAAAGAAGAAAAGTGTTCAATATTTCCCTAACCACAGTGAGAAAAGTGAAGATAGGAATGTGTTAATCAGTCCTAATAGAAACAAATTCAGCAAGCAAATCACAGCAAGTAATGAAGGAAGTTATCTTCAGCATTCTGGCAGTTCACAAAAGTAAGCTCCAAAGGTCAAGCCACTTTTTTGCGAAGCATAGCATACCTTTGTGTAGTCTTAATGCAGACTGGCTGAAATGGTGCCACCTATACCTTTTCGAGCACAAATTTGTGATCCACACATATTGAACCTAAACTAGGCCCTTTAGTATCCTCACTCCACCCTGGAAACGACTACTTCTATATCCCATGTAAGTGCCATTAGACAACATTGTTGCAAAACTCAGCACCAAATATCGTAGAATACATGATACATATCAGTGCTGAGAATGGCTCCCCGAGTATTATTGTAGACTTGAAGATACTGTAAAGTTAATCGTGAATGTACAGTGTAACTGAGATACAGTCACAAGGTGTTTAGTTTTAACTCAGCAAGGGGAGATAAAGAGCCCCCATAACTTTTGAATATGGTTTTCAACATCACATATTAGGGAACAGATCTGCATAAGCTCCATCTATCTATAAATCAGAAGTCTGAACTTCAAAACACTTCTAGGAATTATGGTTTAGTATATGTTATGCTATCCTGGGTGCATTTCTCTTTTGATATTTTCCCTCAAAGCAACCTTTTCCAATTCTTTTACTCACAACTTTACCTTTGATGAATTTTAACTGTAATTTTTTTAGTGCTGTTTGTGTTTAATTCTGTTTTAATGTTTGCATATTTGTATATTTTAAATTGTATAGTAATGTTTTTTATGTCAAGCTGCTTTGAGTCTCCTTTGAGGAGATAAAGTGGGGAATAATAATAGTAATAATAATAATAATAATAGTTTACCATGTCAGGATCAACTTGAGAAACTGCAAATCAATTCTGGTGTAAGAGAATTGGCTGTTTGCAAGAACATTGCCCAGAAGAAGCCTGGATGTTTTACCATCCTTGTGGGAGGCTTCTCTCATGTCCCCGCATGGGGAGCCAGAGCTGACAGTGGGAGCTCAACGGGCTCTCCCTTGATTTGAACCACTGACCTTTTGATCAGCAGTCCTGCCAGCACAAGGGTTTAACCTGTTGCTCATAATAATATAGCTGCTAAATGTTAGCTATATTGTATATTGCTGTGTCAGACTGAAATCAGTCTTGGCATCATTTTAAGAAATCTAAAATATAACATGTAAAATAATGCAATATAAAATTAAAGTTGTGACTGCTTTACAGTTTTCCATATTGTGGCAGCCATTACACAGAGAGTGCTTTGTGCTTCTGACCACCACATGATGAACATTGCATTATCACATTTTAGAAACCTAGGGTGCAAGGCAGTGAATTGGCCATTCCATGGCTGGATGTTAGACACAGGTGGCAAAATGTTTTATAGAATCTGCTAAACACAAAGTTTTAAAATGGACATGACAGTTTTCAGTATTTCTTAGCAAAGGTTTCATTGCTGTTATTTAACAACCATACATGCCCACCAGCACAGTGGAGCATTCTTTTTCTCTTCAACTTTAAAGCTTTCTATCCAAAAAAAAAGAGGGAAGACTAGCTCTAAACAGCTTTATAGCACTCAGAACTGGTTTTGATGTGGGAAGAGGGAGGAAACTTCCCTCTTCAGTTTCTGCTGGGAGAAGCAATTCTGCTGGTAGGATTATTCCTTTGGGACATGTCCTATGCTGTATTACAAGGAGTAATTCTAGACAAGCTCAATGTCACAAGTTCATAAAAGGTAGAGATGTCAGTTTCTGTCCATTAGATGCAATGATGGCATGAAGTTTAACTGCTCTGTCAACACTAAAGCAAGAAGAAGAAAAACACTGGAGCAAGGGAATAATGTGCATTCCCTTGCATTCAGTGTATTTGATACTTCATCCAAACCATTTTTCACACATCTATAAGTTATAATATATACTAAATAAGGAAAAGCTGTATTTGATAAATCTGGGCTAATACCATAAATCCAGTCAGTTTTTAGAGAAAGGAATTATTTCTGAACAGATCTGAATAGTATAACATAATAAGAGTAATGTAGTTTGCTGCTGTTAGTCATTCTTCTCTTCCACAGCCTGACGGGCTCTGCTTGTCTCCATGACTGCCTTCTTTGTTGTTTTTCTGGTAGTGCCTTCCTTGTACCATTATGGTAAACTCTGTGGTCACACTATATTCATACATTCCAGATGCTTTCAAATACAAAAGTACAGGAGTTAAGTGGTTTGGCAAAGTGATGTTTCTGGGCAAAAAAAATGTCATTGTTCTTTTTTACCCCTTTGTTTTTTTACCCCATTTTGATTCTGGATATAATAAATTCACTGGGGGGTATGATCATTCAAGTCTGACTTGCTCCAGTACTACTATATGTAGTGATCTTGGCAATCCTTCACCTCCACATATAATAAAATATTTTCGATATAGTGAGCACACCTTTGTCCTACCCTAAATCCTGTATCAGTACTTCAACATGGACATGGTATGCTTGTGGTTATATATGTTTGAACATAAATCTCCATTCTGTTATACTCAATGTACAGTTAAATAGGCTAATTTCATTGCAAGTATACTTGCAGTGAAGTAGCAAGTATACTTTCAAAGAGAATCGTCATAGACTCATGATGCAGTTCACAATTCCTGAATGAAGAATGTTATTTTTCTTGTATATATAGCTTGGCAGCCATAACTATTCAGTCATACTGGCGAGGCTATAGAGTTCGGAAAGAAATCCGTTTCTGTGCAAGGCTACATCTCTCAGCAACTCTTATCCAGTCTCTTTGGAGGAGCTATTGTGTCAGAAAAAAGATTTTGGTCTGCAACAAAGAACATATCTATTTGATGAATAGACATAAAGCTGCCACAATTCTTCAGGTCAGTTTACCATCTTTGGTTATATATGTCTTCTCACAACTACTGATCAGTGTACAGTCCTTGATCACACATACCCTCTTTTTCTGTGCCCAAAAGACAAATACTTATGATGTTCATACCTTGTTTTATTAAATATGATTGAACCTGCACAATATTAAAAATTGGAGTGTTAGAGAAGAATAATCTTATTATGAACATCCAGTTATAAATTCTCCTAGCAAAAGGCATACTGGTGTAAAATCAATCCACACAGTAACAAAAATTAATGTACATATTATTATGATCTTTATTACAATCCTAAATTTGGTCATACTTTTAGTAGTTTAATTTAATGTATTTATTTAATACTGATTTAATACTTTTTTTTTACTTCTCCCGGTAGATTTTAAGGTTTGGCATGGGAAGAGATTTACTGGCACCCCTCCCATGAAATAAATGCTGTCTTTAGAAAACTTTTGTCAATTGGTTGATAGTAAAGGTGAAAATGATTGGCCTAAGTTAATTGCTAATATATCTACATATGTTGTCAGGTGTTATCAGTAAAACTTTTCATTTTAGTGTGATTTTGTTTTTGTTCCTAGTCATATGGAAGTTAACACTCAATTTTTTTTTCTTCTATCTCCTTTCCCTAAGCTCATAGTAGGTCCTAAAGGAATTGTCAAATAATTAATTAGTTGACCTTGGTTTGTAGATGAAGGAGTTTTAGGATTCCATTCTGCTTACTCGAGGCAAGCCCCCAGAGTATTCTGGGTTGTAGACATGTGCTGGTATTTAATTTGTCTTGTAGTTTTAAATGTCACATAAAGTTCAAAAAACAGATCATTGAGTTGTTACCTCCCTCCACTTAAAAAAAAAAGCCAAGGCCTATAATGTTTTATCTTCCTAATGGGATAACATAGAGACTCTCGATTTGGATTTGATCTATGGACTCATCTAACATGCTTTACATTTTTGTTTAGGCACTCTGGAGAGGTTTCCATTTGCGAAAGAAATTGGCCATTGCTCTGGCAGCAGTTAAAAGGGATGAAACTGAAGATGAGTATAAAGAAATAAATATGGATGAGTTCATGTTTGATGAAGTAAGTAGGTTGCTGCACATTAACTTCTAATAATACATTCTTTAACTAGTATAGGTGTTAAAACACACCAACAATTACCAATCATTGCACCCTATTGCAGATTCATTATAATGTGTGCCCTCCTTTAAAATATAACATGATTATGGTATCTATTCATATGATGAGGTTAAGTTGCAACATAGTTCCTCTTTTGCTTTTATTATTGCTACATAAAATGTGATTTTTTTTTCTCTGTGGTCTACAGCATGAGACAGCTGTAAAACAGAAGGGATACATTAAAATTATCTCAGTACAGCCTTTATTTTATTAATTGTTAGTAATCTTTGAAATTTCATAGGCCAGTATTCCTTTTCTCTTTACTTTTTCTCTGACTGAGTTCACAATGTTCCTGTCATAAAAATCATAATATAGAGAAACGTACTGCATGACTCTGAAGACAGAGCTTTTGATTCCCTTATAAAAAAAAATTAACATATTTTAGCCAAATGAATGTTTTGTTGTAGATGTAAATAATTCATGTGTATGGTAGGAAGCATGAACAAAGTCTCTTTATGTTTAAAACTGTGCATACATGCTGTTTCATGATTCCAGTCTAAATTTCTGTGATTCTGATTATACCTTACTTAAAATAAGAGGACAATGGCAGATGTCCTTCTTTTTGTAGCATCACATTTCCTGACCCTTATGTAACTGAAATGAATTTTTTTTGCAATGGAAATATTTGAATACAGGTCGCTCATACAATCAAAAACAATGCTTATGGATGTTAAGATTGTACAAAGAGAACAACGTAACTGGTCATCGTTTTCTCTGAACAGTAAAACATCAGCATACAAAGAAATCTGTGGAACCAACTGGGAGAAAAATGTAACATACATGTCATAGACAAATCAGATGCAAAAATAGACATTGTCTACAAAAGCTTATGCAATGATTGCTTATGCAATCTTTTGAATGCTGATACAGATTAACACAGCTATGTCTTTGAAGATAAGAATATTTGAACAGGAAAAGTCCCAGCAGACTGAAAGAGGGCAAATGTTGTCCACATAATCAAAATAGGAAATAAGAGGACCCAAAGAATGATTGCTCAGTGAGCGTGACATCAATACCAAGAATGATTCTAGAGCAGATAATTAAGCAGACAGTAGACTTCATCAAATGCAGTCTTCTCTGGATCTTCTCCCCATTTCTCTATGCTGCTGAAATGGAGTCTCATGAAGTCCATCACATGACACAGGACAACTTCTGGTGGGGCTCAATTTCAGCAGCATGGAGAAACGGGGTCCAGAGTGTCTTTGGAGGAGTCAGGTAACACCCAACTTCTCATGACACAAAGCAGGAAAACACTGGGGGAAAGATGGACCTGAAGGGGGAAAGGACATGAAAGGGACCTCAATGGAAGGGAACAGAGTAAGACAGTTCTCTCCAGTGTCCCACTCTTTCCCCCTGCCCATCTGATTAGATCCTATATCTTGCATACTTAGAAAAGAATGATATAATTGGCAAACACCAACGTGGGTTTCTCAAAAACAAGTCATGCCAGACTAATCATATCTCTTTTTTGATAGACTTACAAGCTTAGTAGACAAAAGGAATGCTGTTGATGTAACATAGCTTGATTTCAGTAAGATCTTCAACAATATCCCTTTTGATATTCTTGCAAACAAGCTAGTAAAATGTGCACTAGACAGTCCTGATGTTAGGTGGAGCTATAATTGGCTGACCATTAGTATTCTCACTAATCATTCCTCTTCATCCTGGCGAAAAGTAATTAGTGGGGAAGATCCAAAGTCTGCTTTGTATGAGCATGCAAGTAGGGGCTATATAGAAATACTGGCATAATAGTGCCAAATAAAGCAGATCAATTGAATCAGTTAATGAATGATGAGTCAGCATATAGAATTACTTAGTAATGATTCGATAAATGGTTAGTTTGTAGTCTCAGTTAGTCAGTTCCTGAATGGACTGTACTGACAGCCTGTTAAAATAAAACACCTGCTGATGAAAGGACCATAAGGAACCAGCCATTATGCCCTTCCTCAAAAGGGAATTCATGAGTCTAGAGGTACGACTGAAGAGGCACTGACTTGCTTCCCCATCAACTGTGCTCATAAGGGTGATGGGGCTGAGAAATGTACCTCTCCTCATGATCTCAGTGCCCAAGTAGGCTCATGTAGGATGGTACAATCTGCAGATAGCCTGGACCCATATATGGGCTTTATGTGTCATAACCAGCACTTTGAATTTTGTCTAGAATCAAACTGGCAGCCAATGGAGCTATTGTAACAGTAAAGTATATGATCTCTGTAACACACCCTAGTTTAACACAGAAAGTTTAAAACTATTCTGTCTAGATTTTTGTGGGCATATGTCTTTATCTGAAAAAATTCTAGAAGCAACCATTGTAATATTTCATAATGGCAAATATCTGAAAATAAAGCTAAACAATATATTCTATTTTCAAAAATAAAAGTTCCAGAGTAATTAGGGACAAGTTAGGTAAATATACAGATTCAAAATGGTGTGGCCTTTGTTAAAGCAAAGAACAGTTTCAAAAAGTAATTTTGCTTTTGAGCAGCATCCACTCTTTTTTTAAAAGATCCCTTTTAAAACAGGTAAAATGCAACCTTGTCTTTCTCCTTTTCATTAAAGGGTAAACAATGAAAATCATCAACATGCGTTATTCTTAACTCAGCCCATATAGAATTTCAGTAATCCTATCTTAAGGTATCCAAAGGCTAGGATAACAATCTCAGAGAAATAAATACAACCTAGCAATTGCCCATAAATAGGAGAAAGATGTTGTAGCCACATTGGGAAATGTTATATGTGGAGCAAAAAATAAGTGGAGTCAAAATGAAACACTGAAATTTTATTAAAACGGGAGCAAGCTGAGTTTCTGGAGTATACACAACTAGTCATTCTTACAGCAAATATATAATGTGAAAAAACCCTATTTTTACAGCTACTTTTTTACCTTAGATTTAATCTCAAAAGTAACCTCTAATATGGCATGTTAGATAGACATACCCACCTATCTAATTCGAAATCTACACATACACTGTGGCAACAAAACAGAAAGGGAAAATGGACCAGCAACTTGATATTTCTCTTACATATACCAAGGAACCAAAAAAATCTTCTTTTAGAAGGAGAATAAAGAAAGGATATATTTGCTATGAAATATTCAAATAACAAGGCACATATTATTCCAGACCTTTGATGCTGCAGCATTCCCTCCTTCTCCTTTCCCTCTTTTTTCTTTACGGAGTTTTTAGATTTAGATTTCCAAAGGGGTAATTGTGTTAGACTAACAGAGCAAAAGCAAGAAGTGTCCAGTTTTACTTGACATAAGATTTCACTTCACTATACAAAAGGACTCTTAGCCAACACACCAAATGTATTATCTAAACAATATCTTTTGTAGCTTTACTAGGTTAAATGCATTTCGGCTCATTTCTTTTGTAAATATCTAATCTATACTTGAATATCTGTATTACCATTCTGTTTGTTAATGGCCACGCTTAGCTACGTTATCAGCCACCAGTACTACTTCCCTACTCTTTCTGTAGACTCACATCATGCTCCCAACTACATTTGGAAGGATAGGGGCTCTCCAGAGCAGACCTAGAGGAAATGGGTTGAAGACAAAAGGAGAAGAGAAGCCTAGTTTATGTGCATAAGTACTTACACATCACCATCATCATACATTTATTACTCTCCTCTCCTTTGGGCTCGAGATGGGATACAACATTGTGGAAAAGATCAAACACTATTAAAATATAAGATGCACAGTTAAAATGCAGGTTAAAATTCACTGATAAATGTTGGGCAAGTAGGTTTAATAATGAAGGACCCTCCCCATAAATGTACAACAGAGTAACTCAGCAACAGCAGCGTGACCCAGCACCAGTAGCCCAAAATGATATAAAAACAAAAAGACACAGACCAATGTTATATCTTCCAAAGGAGGCTTTTCTTCATAGTAAAACAATACAGTTGCACTATTTACAATAACAAGGTTTCTATAATATTAATAAACAAATGCATAGTAGCTTTATACACATAGCAGCCTTTATACACTGGATCTCCCCACATGAGGCTTTACTCTCATACAGATGTGTCCTCACACAGACGCCTCCTAACACAGACTGACAAGTTCCCTTACTGAGGCAAAACTAACTCTAATAGGCTTCAGCCTACTCAACCCCCTCAGGGAAACGCCACTAACTCTAACAGGTTTCAGCCTAACTCTTTCAGTGTGTGATTCACACTTTTGTAATAAAAAATACCCAGATAATATTTAATATTTCTGCAGATTAAAATTCACAAAGCTAAAATTGACTGGGTAGGCGTGCTGGAAGAGATGGGATTTTGGGTTGCATCAAATCCCGACACCTAATTTAGCTGTCAGATATCTTCCGATGGGTCATTCCACAGTCGTAGGGCAGTTGATGAAAAGTTCCTCTGCATGAGGGTTGCCAGTCAGGTTCCAGCTGGCTGGAATAGCCACCTTTTAGAGAACCAAGGTATCTGGGGTGGATTATACGGGGAAGGCAATCTTGTAGGTAACCTGGACACAATATTAAATGGAACTTAAGATTTGAGCAGGGTAAACTTGAATTCCTGAAAAGCTGAGGCCAACTTTTATGATAGTTCTGATAGTTCACCCTTATGATGACCAGCGGGATAGACTTCAGATGGAAAAGAAAGGATGGAAAAAATATAGGGGCCATGAAGTGAATGGAAAGAGGAAGCAGTGGAAGGAGGCTAGACATCTGAGGAAGGAAGAAAACAGAGGGCTCAGGAAATGGGTGATATAAAGCTTAGAGAGATAGGTTAGATTAGTTCAGAACCCCAAAAAGGGGAAAGTAGCATGAAGACATGAGCATGCTCAGAACAGGCCCGTGAGGCGACAGACAGAGGACTACTGAAGAGATATGAAGGAACCATAATCACTGGAAAAGGAAGTTGCAGCAATCATCTGGGAATACCCCTGTAGTCATACAACTAAGCTTCCCCTATATGCAAGTTTATACTATTTAGCAGGCATGTAGCCGGGGGGGGGGGGGGGGCTTCAGGGGGGCTTCAGCCCCCCCCCCCCCCGAAATTCTCATGGTGGTCCGCAAGAAGGCCTTACTGGTACATTATTTAAACTGTTATGTTTATTAATATCATGATCTGATCACCATTCTCAATATATCCCATATGCATGGGGGTATTGGGGTAACGATACAAAAGGTTTGCTAGGGTAGACCCTCTTTCACCTAGATTCATCCCTCCCCAAATCAAACTCAGCCCCCCCCCCCCCCCCCCCCGAATCAAAATCCTGGCTACGGGCCTGCTATTTAGTGGAGCTTCTGCTTACTATTACTGTATAAGAAAATGACGTTCTACATCTTGCAGTAGTGCATATGCTTGGAAAAATGATCTTTTGCAACTGTGCATTGAATTTGCTCTATCACAGTGGCTGAATAGCACTTAAAAGTAATTTAGAATCCAGATTCCTCCCACTGGAGTTACTGTTGATTTGAGGGATTTAAAGTATTACTGCAAAAACAAGCCCTTATAGTTTTCTTGAATGTGGAAATGCTACAGGTGACACTTTTAACATAGGTACTGAAAACCATACAGATGTCAAATTCTTACTTTCCAAAAGTTATCAAAATGAAACTGATATTATTCCTGCACTATTGACTTTATTGCCTTTTTAAAAAACTTAGGCTGTCATAGAGAAAGAATGGCCAGCTTTGGATTCCACCCACTTCCTTTCGCAAACACCACTATCCTCAGAGCAGCTGCCCTTGCCAAAGGTAACATGTCACAGAAAGTTTCTTCATCCTTGGCCTTTGTTCATTCTTTAAGTATCATGCTATACTTGATGTGATTAATATTGCAATTTATTGACTGAAAAAACATAATTACTTTTAGAAGCCCCAGACTTCCTTTTCATCCCCAGATGTAATTTTTCATGTAGCTTTTGTTTCATTAACTGAATTCACCCCCTTTTTATTTCTTTCAACGCTTTACTTCACAGTAGCAAAAAATGATGTACCTCAGCTGCAAATTTGGCAGTGGATTAAAAATTGCTAGGTGACACAGTGCATTAAAAAAATAGTGAAGCTTCATTATATGGCAACAGCTGAGGATTTTCAGAACAGCTAAAGATCATTGAACTGTACTGTCTGATAGTTATTTGATAAACTGAAGTTGTGGCTTTCTTTGTTATGTAATGTGTTCTTAATATTTGTGCTAGCAGTAAAATACAGTGAACGGTCATAAACTGAAGACAGTAGTGCTTAATGTATGTTAATTTTTTTCTCCCATGGGAGTAATTAAATGCAATCCTTACATTCTTTTCTTAAGCACATTTCCTTGGAATGAATTCAGTGATTTCTAATAGATGTGTTTAACATTTGAGTGCCAGTCTGTGATTTTTTTTTTTTTTACTATAGCTATAATTTGAATTTATACTGCTCCCAGATCATAACCTACTCATATCTTAGGTACATGAGAATGGTTGACTTTCTTCCATATTATTGTAAAAATATTGTATCTATGACACAATAAAATGGAACGTGCCCATAGGATAGAATTGCACACTTAGCTGGATGTTTCTTTAAAGTTTAAACTCTGCTTATATTGCAACATAGTTAACACACATTTTGACCCCTCTGGGTTCTTTCCTGTGCATGCATATAACTGTCCAATGTTGTCATTGTTTATGAATGTAGGTTACGTGATCTACATGTAGACATTTTCTCATTATATGTTCTTTTTGTTTACCGACTTTCATTGTCTCCCAAGAAAAAATTTAGTATTGTTTGTCATGGAGTTTTACCAGATCAGCTTAAGAATTTAGTCATCATCAGTGCTAAGTATTCTTGAATGTGTCATTCCTTAACCATAAACCGTGTCCCGTGTTCTGGAAGGTCTACATATCAAACACCACTAATTGTTGTGACAGGAGGAAGAAAGCAGCTTGTCATGAAGGAAGTTTTCCATAGCAATACCTTGTAAAATGCTTTGAAAACTATTTGGACCCTTTAGTTAGTGAAAAAAAAAAAGATTGATTGCATCCATATAACTATGGAGAAGTGTGAATGCATTCAGCCTTTGCAATATCATCTGTGGCAGCTACCAATGTTCTTTTGGGCCCAATTAAATGTTTTGGTTTAAAGCTTACCATACTCTGAGACTCCAATCTTTTGGCAATCTTATCAGTTGTATTCCTCAAATTTGTCCCAGTTTCACATCCTGTCAATGCAGGGGAGACTTTGGTCACAAGAAATTGAGCCTTTGTGGCAGGATAGGAATCATGTGGCCTTCTAGATGTTGTTGAATTGGTACTTCCAGCAGCCTTATTAAGTTACTTGTAGCCTGTACATATTTCAAATTAATGAAAGTAAAATGGAAGTCAGCCTTTACTGGTGTTCATGTTGAAGCTGAACTATGAGAACTATTTGTTTAAACTTTTTTTCTTCCTTTGTTTACAAGTATAATGAAAATGCAAGATGTGAAGACAAGTCACATCATTTAACGTGGCCTTCACTTAAAACCTGGCAGGTTAGGGAAGGACCAAAATCATTCTTGTCGGAAAACAGCCAGATTAGTAACAGGTAAGTGAAATGAACTGCTTTGAATGTTTCTGTCTGTCGCTAACTGCATACTGACAAGAACCAGAATAGGCATTGGGAGAGTAATTAGAACTTCTTCTTCTTCTCTTGCTATTTTTAATTCATGTGATTCATTAAGTTTTAAGTGCATGTGATCGTAACTGAAGTGGTACAAATTAAAAGCAGAATGGTAGCTTTTCATTGAGTCAGTGTTTACTCATTATTTATTTTAAAGCTCATAAATGTACTAAATGTTCAAGTCCTAAAGTTTTTCTAAAAAAAAAAAGTAAGCCTTAAAATGCCGATATCTAAGACTGATAAGTGCAGAAGGGATTCTTCCAGTTTTACATTCCTTTGTAGAAAAATCTTGAAATGTGTTTTGAGTAATTGAAATGTAAACATTTTGCGTAGCTGTCTGACTTTTATTATTTTCCAAGATAAAATCTTCCTGGAGCATTAAAATAGATTTTATTTCTAAGATTTAGAAAGCACGAGCTTCGGATACGTACCTCTGTTACTGAGCTAGCTTTCAACATCTTTTGCTTGCTCTCCACAGGTCAGAGCAGAGAACACCGTCACAGCTGTCCAATGTGAAACCTTCTCAAAAGACATCACTAAGAACAGAAAGAGAAGAAAAAATTTCAGAAGAATGGTATGTTTGGCTTATTGTGGCTAACTTTTTAAATGGCAATTGTATTTGCTTAGAGTTTCATTAAAAGTGACACTAGCTTTTTAAAAAAAATCTATTTACATTTAAAAAGATATCTCAGTTATGTAAAATAACATTCCAGAAGACCAAAATCAGGAAAATAAAAACACAGAAGGAAAATTAATTGTATTAGTAAAAGGTTTTTATTAAACCTGACCAAATGTCCAAATAAATGTCAATTCGTACATTTCATCTACACATTATTCTTGAATTGCTGCAAGTGTTGTTATGCCTTGTATCCATTATTGGGGGAAATTATCTTTCCAATATCAAAGTATCAGTCTTTTAGCAGTTCAAAGCATTGGCCATTTGTTAATTTCTGAGAAACAGATAGATAATTCAAATGAACATAAATGTCCCTGATTATCAAGGTACTTTCCAAAACCAAATTTACTTGGGTGCTTACTTCGCCTCATAATGGATCTACTATGGGACAACTCCAAAACATCTCAGTTAAAGAAGTATTAGCATTACATCTCCAACAACTTGCCCTTTCTTGAAACAGACATTGTGGCAACCTGTATACCTGAAAGAGCAATTTCTGCTGTCTAGTTTGAGATCTGTTTATAGATGTTAAAACCGACAGCCATTGATGAGTCAGAATTGGATATTCCAGTTCTCTATTCCATCCTTTCTGTAATCCTCTCATGCATATTTAGATAGATAGATAGATAGATAGATAGATAGATAGATAGATAGGGTAGATATGGTAGATAGCAGACTGACTATTTGTCAGCCAATGTTTTATGTCATCTTGTGCAATTGTGCAAAAGTCTTCTTAATTTGAGTAAGAAAATATTAATGGAACATTATGGAGGATTCCGGCTTAAGCTGTAGCACCTGCCTATGTACTTCATCTATGGTGGTGTAGCTGAACATATACATTCCAAAAAGCTACATGTGGTTCTTCATGTGCATCTGAATTTTTCAGGAGCTGTTCTTCTTACCCAGCCTTTGATATCCTTGTAAAGACACCTCCAAATGCAAGAGATATGCCAGAGTAATCTCCAGTGTAGCCTAACTGGAAGGGAAATTGACAGCCTTTCTGTTTGTGCATATAACACCTTAAATGTGTAGAAAGGCTTTATGGGTATGAGCTGTGTTGTTTTACAAATTCCAACTGACAAGAATATTTTCTCTTTTAGGGGTTTTAAAGATGTTTCTACTGCACAGTTGATGCTGAGAAGAGCTCATAAAATGAAAGCGAAGAAATCTAATTCCAAAAAAATTGGTGAGCAAATCTCTCTTTTAATTGTATGCTATAATTTGCATCTCAAAATAGATGCAGCATCTCTGCTTTTCAGAGAGAGAAAATGCAGGGAACCATTCATTCTTTAAAGGTGGTGAATTTAGTTTGTAAAACAATTGATGCAACTCTAGTTGATTGATGTGTCATTCTGCCAATATGCTGTCCTTCTCACATCAAAAGACATGTTTTTAAACTAATAGTTAAAGAAGCAGTTTTGACTAAGTGTCTGCACTCTTCCCAACTCTGTTTTTGCCTCATTTCTTTCATTGTCTCAGGAAGTGAGTGTAAGCACTCCAAGTCCCATCATCCATGGTTCACCCTCCTCCAAACTGCAGCAGGGTGTAGAGAGTGAGTCATGGGGGTTCTGTGTGCCACGTTTGGTCTTTATTGGTCTTTGTTGGGGGCCACATTGGTCTGTGGGAACCAAAGCATTTGAAAGTACTACAAATCCCATCACCCTGTCAATGTAGGGTGATGGGATTTGTCCGTCCTCCCCCAAACCTCTCCTGGACATAAGGGGGTGATGGTGGCTATGTGTGCCAAATTTGGTCCAGGTCCGTCACCCGTGCTGGTCGTAGTGGTCTGTGAAAGTGAAAACCAATGAGAAAGCTTCCACATACACCTCTGCATACATACAAACATACAAACATTCACTTTTATTTTATACTAACTTGGGGACCCAGCAGTGCCCGGGTTATTTGAGAAAGGCATTGTGTGCCAAGGTTGGTCTTTATCAGTAATTTATGTGGCTTGCAGTGGTCTCAGGAAGTTAGTAAAGGTATTGTGAGTCCCATCATCTGCCGTCCATCCTCCTCCAAACTGCACCAGGCTGGAGAGTGGGTCATGGGGGTACTGTGTGCCAAGTGTGGTCTGGATCAGTCATTGGATGAGGGTCACAGTGCTCTCAGAATGTGAGTGAAGGTACTGCAAGTCCCATCATCCATAGTCCTTCCTCCCCCAATCCGCACCAGAATGTTGAGTTAGCCATGGGGGCTCTCTGGATGAGTGTTGCTGTGGTCACCGGAAGTGAGTAAAGGTACTGCAAGTCCCATCATCTGTAGTCCATCCTCTCCCAAACCTCACCAGGATGTAAAGGGGTTAATGGGGGTTATGTGTGCCAAGTTTGGTCTTGATCAATCATTGGATGGGGGTCGCAGCAATCTCGAGAAGTGAGTGGAGGTACTTCAAGTCCCATCATCCATGGTCCGCCCTCCTCCAAACTGCAGTAGGGTGTAGAGTGGGTCATGGGGGCTTTGTGTGCAAGTTTGGTCTTTGTTGGGGGCCACAGTGGTTTGTGGGAACAGAAAGGTTTGAAAGTACTACAAATTCCATCATCCTTTGTCTTCCTTCACTTACTGAAACTACTGCGACCCTCATCCAATGACCGATAAAAACCAAACTTGGCACACAGAGCCCCCATGACCCACTCTACATCCTGCTGCAGTTTGGAGGAGGATGGACAATGGATGATGGGACTTCAAGTACCTTCACTCACTTCCTGAAAACAATGCAACCATCATCCAATGACCAATAAAGACCAAACTTGCTATACAGAATCGCCATTACACACTTTCTCAAATAACCCGGGCAGCGCCGGGTCCCCAAGCTAGTATATATATAAAGAAAAACATCAAGTTAATAAGATCTGTGATTATTGTTAACATCAGAAGCATCAGCACTTTTTCATGATAACTTTTTCAGAGTCCACAAAATTGCCCATATACAGCAGCATAGGGAATCCTGCATTCTACATTGTCAATCAGTTGTTACTATTTTTTGAAAGGTGCTGTTTTAGCTTTCAAACATAGATTCTATGGATGTCTTAAATTGCTTTTAGAAGTGCTTATAATTGTGCTTAAATTTTTTTAAAAAGTATTGTTTCAGTTGGTTTTATTTCTTCATTGCCTTATGGGCTAAGATTTGATACAGAAATACTTCAAATAAATAAGCAATAAAAATAATTAGGTGACTAATGGCTGTTAGCTATTAAATTAACTTTTTTATTGTCTGATGACATCTAAGATGTCCTAAAAAGTCTTTCCTTTGCCAGGAGAATACCTCTTATGAAATCTGGAGTTTAATACTTTGGAAAGCTAGATATAATTGCTTGCTGTAAAACAAAACCAAATCAGAATATACCTTTTCATTTAAATATTATTTGCTTAACAAGATTTCTGCACTGTCCTGATTCCATAAATGTTAGTAAAGTATTCTTAGTGAAGGTTTATTGTTTCATGGCTATGGAGAAGTAATAAAGCTTTATCACTACTTATGCTTAAATATCCATAACATATTACAGATCGGATATTTCTGCAGATTGGTATTACTAAAAGGTCTGAATATTTATGTGCCAGAGAACTGTGTTCTGTTGATTATAACCAGTCTTTCCATTAAAACCATATAATAATAATAATAATAATAATAATAATAATAATAATAATAATTGATTTGTATACCGCCCTATCTTCCGGAAGGGACTCAGGGCGGTTTCCAAAATATAAGGCAAACATTCAATTGCCAGAAAGAAAACCATACAGACAGTTACATCAAAATAAACACATTCGACAGTATAACACAACCTAATTTAACTTAACAAACAAAACAACATCTAAAGCATCATAAAATACCAAAATCCTGTTAAAACACATTAAAAATAAAAAAACATTTAAAAACCTTGTCTAGAACCTTCATATTTATAAACACTAATGCTGTTTAGAGATTTAGAAAAGGGTATTTTCTAATAATGTAGACATATTCACATGAAAAAACCTGGGGATCTATATGAGTAGATGTTCTAGAGATTATTTTTTCATGTAAAATGAAGATATGCAAAGCATTGACTTTGTTTCTTAAGATTTTACATTGGAAAAAATGAATGTGCCCTTAATATAAGCTCATAGCCTCGATATTTATAGTGAATTGGATTTATACTTTCATGCTTATACCATATCACTAGGAAACAGCTTCCGTTTTAATGGATGTACTTTTAGGCATGATTAAATGTGGATCCAACCTGCCAGTGTGATCCCAGTATGATATTTTGAGTATATTTGAAATTTGAATACTGGAAAGACAGCACTGTTCTTTCTGACCCCTTTTGTACTTTACGATTAATACATTATGTCTTCTTCACACACTAATCAGTTCAAGAGCAGAGGTTTAATTGTGTAAAGGTGTTTGTGGAAAGAGTGACGTGAGATTTAAAATGCAACACCCATTTCTTGTGGCTAAATCATGTGTGCTTTTTAGAAGAGTAATCTTGTCAGTGTGACAAAGAATAAGAAAATAGAGGGAACCCCAAAGGAGTGCATACAAGTTCATTGATTCCCATGGCCTCCCACCCTGTTCTATCACACTGTTTAAGTGGGGGCTTATATCTGGCCTCCATCTGGGTCTTCCACATGTGTACAAGTTGGTGGCCCACATACGATTTGCAATTAATGGAACTCATGGGAGTTTATCATCTTTTCTCCATATGTGGACTGTTCTTTGTTCCTATCGATTAATCCAGTATTAGATAGTTATTTCTTTAAATGTATCAAAGTTCTTTTTTTGTTGCTGTTGTTGTCTGTAAAGGACTTCTGAATGTTCTAGTATTAATAAGATTAGTTTATCCTTTTCTTCTGTGTTTTCACATCCTCTTCTGTGCTGATTTCTTAAATTCATGAGAAT
The DNA here is from genome assembly GCF_037176765.1 of Anolis sagrei. Lineage (NCBI taxonomy): Eukaryota > Metazoa > Chordata > Lepidosauria > Squamata > Anolidae > Anolis > Anolis sagrei. The sequence continues at coordinate 151,006,066 of NC_090025.1, forward strand.
ACTATCAGTATATAATCAAAGTACTGTTGTAGTTAAGAACATCAGCTGTAAGCAGCATGTCACTGATTCAAATTTCAGTTCAATCCTAATTCCAATAAACTGGGTAGTCTTATTGAACCTCATCTGTCATATGTAATATCAGTGTTGGCCATTATAGACATTTGGATAGATTGTTGAAATAATGTGTGTAATATGATTTAAACATTTAAGAGTAGTAATTAAGAGTAGTAACTTCAGAATGAAGTTGAAAACATGGATATGGGACCAGGCCTTTGGGTAATCTGGCAGACTGACAAGGTAATGATGACCAGAGTTTGTAATTAATTTCATTTTTAATTACAAATGTTGCTAAAGCATATTCAGATTCCATTAATTCCTGTCTCCTGAAAGTGAATAAAAATAGACACAGCCTCGCAAAATGTATTAAGAGTTTTTATAGATTTTTGTTTTACTGAAATTCCAAGTTTATTTTCTTATAATTAGTAATTGGAATTATTTTGCCTTCAGACTATTGAACTCCAACAAGATAGCATGGCCACTGTTTGATACAGCTAAAAGTTGTAATCCAACATCTAGGATGCTACATGTTCCTCACCTTTGCTTAATACCCTCTGATATGCTCAGTCAGGCCTTTCACGTTGAACTGCACTTAAAATGGTAAAAGTGCCTTATTCAGAAATCCAACATACCTGTACTTCAAAATCCAGAATTGTCCAACAGGATGGCTGAGTGAGTGATAATTTTGCTTTCTGATAGTTTAGTATATAAAAATTTTTCATGCACTAAACTATAAAAACATGGTGTATAAAATTACTTTTAATATGTGTATAAGGTGTATATGAAACATACATTAATTCCATGTTGAAATTTGGATCCCTTCTCCAGAAGATGTCATTATGCCCATATGTGCAAATGCAGATATTCCAAAATAAAAAAAATTCAATACCCAAAACATTTTAGTCTCAAGCATTTCAGATAGTGGATATTCAACCAGTATTGAAATACAAATCCCATTAATGTTACTTACCGGTTCTAAGACACCATCAGTGGTAAGGCATACACTAATTTCAGTGCCAACAACAAAAAAGGTTTTGTTTTTAGGTTACATCTTAGAAATGAAGAAATAAGATATTTTGCAGCAGCAGTAAATTTGTCAACAAAGCATGCAGTTTCTTATTGTAGACGTGTTCCTGCATATTTAATGTCTCTTGTATGAATTATTCTTATTTCTTGGCTATGGGAGCTGTTTTGAGATTGATGTGTTCTCTCTCTCTCTCTCTCTCTCTCTCTCTCTCTCTATATATATATATACCTCCTTTCTGTAACATAGCATTCACAAACAGGCTAAAATATAGCCCACATTAAATATGAATGTCCCACATGAACTCATCTGTTCCAGCAATTAATATTTGGAAGTGCTTATAACAATTGTTTCCTCTATGATACAGTGCACAGTTACAGGGGGGAAAGACCCAGTTACTAGTCATAGCTAGAGGGGCTTACCTGACTCCCCGTATAATGAATTTTAGTTACTATATAACAAGTATGCCTAGGACTTTTGAGGAGCTGCTAAAAATCCGATCTTTCTATTTTTGAATATTTCTACTTATAATGGTTATGTTGGCTTTAATGTTTTATATTTTTAATCTACCATATGACAAATCATCCATATAACACATTGGAGGGAATCATGAAGCACAGTAGATGTTGCAGTCACATTGCACTGTGTTCATTGTACGTAGACCAAAAATAAAGTAGTGGGAAAAGGTGGGAAAAATTGTGCTAATCTTTGTACCAAGCACCATATAGATTCCCCATGCCTTGTTTCCATCATTGTTCTACTCACATTTAGAGCCACAGGTAGTTAAGACTTTTGCTAATATTTTGACTGTATATAATAAGTGCCATCTTCTTTGATGTGATTTACCAAATCTCTTTGTATGTGCAAAAGAACTGTGTGGTGAGGGATTCTGAATACAATATTTCAACTGCCTATAACAGTGGTTCTGAACCTTCCTAATGCCATGACCCCTTAATATAGTTCCTCACTTTGGGGTAACTCCCAACCTTGAAATTATGTTCATTGTTACTGTAATTTTGCTAGTTATAAATTGTAATGCAAATATCTGATATGCAGAATGTATTTTCATCCACAGGACTAAATTTTCATCCACAGGACAAATACCCAATATGGCCAAATTTGAATACTGGGGGGGGGGGGTATTGATTTTGTTATTTGAGAGTTGTAGTTCACAAACAATCCAAAAACATTCTGAACTTCACCAATGATGGAATTAAATCAAACTTGGCACAGAACTCCCATGACCAACAGAAAATACAGGATGGGTTTGGTGGGCATTGACACCTGAGTTTTGGAGTTGTAGTTTACCTACATCCAGAGAGCACTGTGGACTCAAGCAATGATGGATCTGGACCAAACTTGGCACAAATACTCAATATGCCCAAATGCGAACCCTGGTGGAGTTTGGAGAAAATAGACCTTAACATTTGGGAGTTGTAGTTGTTGGGATTTCTAGTTCACCTACAATCAAAGAGCATTCTGAACCCCACCAACAATAGAACTGGGCCAGACTTCTCACACAGGACTCTCATGACCAACAGAAAATACTGTGTTTCCTGATGGTTTTTGGTGACCCCTCTTACATCCCCTCGCAACCCCCCAGTGGTTGTGACCCCCAGGTTGAGAAACCTACAATGTGGTTTTGACAGCCAGCTGCTTCTTGGCAGGGGGTTGGACTGGATGGCCCATGAGGTCTCTTCCAACTCTATGATTCTATGAGTGGATCCAAAATCACTGAGAGCTGCTTTGGGCTATTTTGCTACATTTGGAAGCCTTCTGGGTCCTATTGGCTATTTGAAGGCAAAAAAAGCAGTTCCTCTGTTTGGGGAACAAGGTAATAATGATGGTGTATCCTCCCTCCCATCCTTGGTAATCCCCAGCACTGCTCTGGGAGGTTTTTTGGGGGGAGAGCCATTTTAAAGACCACATTAAATTTTGGACTGAATCCAGCCATATTACTTTCAATGGAAATAATATCTCTTTGCTTCTAAATTGGTTGATATCTATTAGGCCTTTTGTAGTTAATATATCACTGAAGAACTCTTCATTTCAGAGGTGGCATTCTTTGATTGTACAGTAGAATATTGTTCAGCTCATATACAAACCTAAGCTCAAAGTAGGAAAAGAGTGACCCAGATCATTTGTATATCTGCATGGTTTTATCAAGCCTGTCTTTGACAGGGTCTTAAAGTTTGCATGAAGGGAAATTAGATTCTGGCAAGTACCCAACTCTTGTTGCCTTTATCAAGCGGAAGGGTTCAGGTTAGTTTTCCATATGTGCTGCAGACAAGTACGTGCTGTAGACAACCAGTGTCTGAGTACTTGCTAGACCAGTGCTGTCAGGTAATGGCTCAGAGGGCTGTTCTGCTTTAATCCATTACAGTTTTTAATGTTTGTTCAAGCCGTTGTGGCCACAGTTTAACCATACCAAATCTGTGCTGTGATTTATTCATCTACTGTGTCCACACCAAGTGCTTTCCTCTAATATGAGATAATAAGAAAAGTGTGGGCGTGATACTAAAACATTTTGTACTGAAGGAGAATTGGCAAAATGTCAAAATATTTCCAAGTATATAGAATGCCTAACTCTAATTAATCAGCCGCCCATAACATGTCTCTTTGCTTTAAACACCAGTTGGCAGATAGGACATATGTTCTTCAGTTTACTTTTTTTGGTAAATATAATTTTAGTTCTAAATCTCAAGTAAAGCAATTCTATTGTTTTTCATAACAAGTAAACCGCTACTTCCTAAGTCTTCTGCCTTGATTCAGCAAGGACAAAAGGTATAGATCAGCCATTTTGTTTTTCCACTTACTCTCTCACAGCTGCTAGGAGAGTTCTGTCAACATACCAAGTAAACGAACACAAACAGACTGTCCTATCACCCAATTAATAAGCCTCTCAACTATTGGCTGCATTATTCTCCATAAATGCCATCTAAGTTGTTGGCCAGCATTGTGAAAAAATCCATCTTAACAGTGTGTGTAGAAGTTCTTCCATTATTTTCTCCATATCATGTCAGTTTTCTAAAATTATGTTATGATTCCTCCACTCTTTTTTATTAGAAAAGCCAAAACTTGTCCAGATGATTTGGGTTGCCAAGTTTTGAAGTTTCTTAACAACCAGAAGAATTTCTAGTAGTAATAGATTGACAAATTGTTCATTAAGATTTCATTACTGATAGAGTAATTATTATTGATAGAGTGGTGTTTTGATACTGTGAAAGATATACAAATCATAGTCTATTCTGCCTCAAGAGCTTTTAGACTGCTTGGCAATCATCAACACTTTTAAAGAAATTGATCTTAACTGCACAAATAACTTGTTCGGTATTGAAGTATATTCTTAAAAAACTGTTATCTTTTTATTTTTGGCACAAAATGTAATAAACATAATGTGATCCCAAAAATAGTAGTCCTCCATTGGTTGAAGTCAAATGCCAACAGCAAAATCATTCTTCTCCATCCCATCACATCCAGTATATTTTTCATGAAAGGTAGGTGTCCAGCATTATGATCCAGAGCCACTAATGCCAATGAGCAACTGATGGAGCCTTCCTCTCTTAGCATCCCTTTCTTGTTGGAAGAGAGATGGGGTGAGTGGAGATTTCAACTGCTAAAACTGGAACTGTATAATCCTAATGCTGGGCAACACCAAAAAGATTCATGCTTTAACACACTTACCAGGGGAAGCTGAAACTCTAAGTGCTAAGCAACATGGGCCATTCTATTGATTTCATTTATATTAAGGTCTGAGGTAGAGTTGGGGGACTAATTAAGTTAAAAGGAGGAGTGCTGTTGGCTCCACCTATATATACAGGGTGAGGCAGCATAACTTCCCTTTTTAAAATGCACACCATTCCGTCGGTTGAAGACGTATCGGAGCACTAGTGGTCTCATTTGAGAGGCGGGAGTATAAAGTTTTGTCCTGACACAGTTCAGTCACCATCATGCGTAGGAACAGTAAGGAGCATGCTTTTGCCATTGAGGCCTACTTTTCGAGCGGATTTGGAGTGGCCGGCCTGCTCTCCAGATTTGGCCCCTTGTGATTTTTTTCTATGGGTTTTTTTGAAATCCCGTGTTTCTGTGAACTATCCAAGGACCCTACAAGATTTGAAGACCAACATCCAGGAAGAAATTGCCAACATAATGCCTGCTACGCTGGCAAGAGTCTTGACAAACGCCAGAAATCAGTTTACTCAGTGTATGGAGAATGGGGGACGTCACCTACCTAATTTGATCTTCAAAACTACATAAAAGAAAACTTTAGATATGCGCCTACATTATTTTAAAAAATTCTGATTCATACAATGGGCTTTATTAAGTTTTGAAAAAAGGAAGTTATGCTGCCTCACCCTGTATTATTTACAATGATGTAGTGTCGAACCATGAGGAAGCTTTTTCTGTGCCATTCATTTTGTGTGTTCCAGAAGTCTTAATAGGCTTAAATGAAGTCAGTTCAGTGATTTTTCTGTATAACAATCATGTATGTCAACACTATGTACAGTGTATAGTGTTGCAAAATCAGGAACTCCCCTTTCAAACAGATACTTAGTGCTGATATGTTTGATATCACTAATCACCTCCCCCCACCACCACCACCTCCAAGAAGACCACAAGGAGCTCATAGAATAGACATGTTCAGTACATTCCAGGGACCAGATGCTGTATGCAGTTTTTTTTCCTAAGAGGATGTAGGTTATCACCTTTTTATATGGTCAAAGGCAAAGTAGAAAGAGGACCATGCATAAAAGCATGTTTTTATAGGCATCTTACACTTTACTTGTTTGGGCAATTGTCTCCTTTATAGCATACATTTTTATAAATTGATTTAATCCATTACAGGTTTTCATTAGCTTTAGCACCAGCACATTAGCACAAAAGCAGATTTAAAAGTCTTCAGAGTTGAGTTCTAAAACGTATCTTTTCTCCACATCCTCTGCCTTCTTTACTAGTTGGTTCAGTTACAGAGTTTACAGTCGGCCTCTGCTTTTCTCAATAGGAAATGCAGTTGCCAGGTAAAAGATTCAAATGTTAATTCAAATATACAGATTGTAATTGACATTTTGCTTTATGTTGCTAACTGGTTCATGGAATAATTGAGCTACAGAATAATTGTTTGAAATATGCCACATAAGTCAAAGTGCTTTTAAAAAAGAAACGAAAACCTTTTAACTCTTTCATGTTAGAAACAGTATATTTTTCCTTCCTAATGTAAAACCTACAGAAGATATTCTGTTTCTTTTAATAAATGGCTAAAAGGCGAATGCTTCTTTTAGAGAATGAATGAGCAAGATCTGACCTTTTGATTTTAACTTGTTCTTGTCGTCTAGACCCAGCTGTGCGCCTGGCGTTGTTCAAAAACAATGAAAATAAACATCCCCCTGTGAAACCACCAAAGAAGGCACAGACTGCAAAGACTGGTTACTTTGAAGGTATGCACAGGAGTTTCATTTTATGTTTATCTTTTCGCTCAGATCTTCCAAAACTCTGCAAATCATACTGATGGATGGATCAGTTTCCTTAAACTACTTTGCTTTGGGTTAATAGTGACACAAAAACTTTAATCCAGATAATCCAAATCTGCTGGTGATAGATTCATGCATTCTTGTTCTCTCTCTTATTCTTTTTGGCTCACTCAGGTAGACATTCGGTTTCTCTGAAAACCTACCAAAGTTATATCTTAATATAAAATATATTTCCTTTATTTCTTCAGAGTCTGAAGTTGGAAAGGTAGAATTTAACATCAACAGCAAGCAAGCACACACACATGTTATCTGTTAAAGAGGTTGCTAGTTTTGAAAGGGGATGCCCTAGGAAGTGAAACAATTAGAAGTTTTTTTAGTTTTTCTTAAATAGGAGTATATCAAGGTAGTGAAAAATTTAAGGAATAAGACATCTAAGATTCTTGACTGATTCTTGTCATTTTGACTGGTAGAGAATTATTAGTGATAAAATGATTTCTGGCACAAACTAGAGAAGGAATAAAGGGACCAGTGTGCACAAAATTGTAAGTGGCAGCCATATATGCAAGGATTTATGATGCTCTGTTCATAATCATATGTGACTAACTGGTTTGGTTAAACTTATTTTCATCTTACATACTGTTTGTATTTCAGATTTTCAGGGTTCAAATTTTAGTCTGCTTCTAGTAACCTACATAATGGAGGAAATAAAATTGTGCTTGTATTGTACTGTGAAAAGTTCTTTGAATAGATGCAAGTAAATTAATTTTAAATTGAAATTTAAAATGTGCCAAAATAATTACTTTGAACTGACATTGCAGGATGGTAACCCAAAATACAATAAGAGAACAAAGTTAGCCCACCAAGCAGATTAGTGTCTGTAGAGTTTTAATATGGTGTGTATATTTTTGCCTTCTATAAATATAATACTTCTTTCTCTTTTAGGCCAGATAGGTTTTTTTAATGTACCAAGAGAACTGCATTGGTTTAAAAGTCCTCTAAGCCTTAAGGAAAAATAATCACAATTCTTTTGCACATGTTTGTGTTATTCCTCTTTGTGTGTGTTCATTGTTACTTAACAGAATAACATAAAATGAATATATTTCTATGGAGTGGCAACTGTTTGTCTATAGATACTTTAGTTTGAGTAGGTAATGTACAATGTCTTAACTGCGGCAATAAATGGTTGCAAACATCTTATCGGAGAATCTTCAAAAAGCCCAAGAGTTTACATTTTTACACCTATATTTCTGTAATGATAGTATAAGCAAGACACTAAATTCCTTAAGAATTATGAGCATGTAGAATTAGAAAGAGAAATTAATGTTCCAGTGTGAATATAATATTTTATTATATTGGAAAAAATATTTTGAAATCCTTTAGTGCACATTCTTTTCACTAATATTTTTGGCACAATTGTATGTGGTTTAGTCCAACAGAAACAGCTGTTCATACCAAGTAAGCATGGTATAAGTGAAATGCATTGTTCTTACATGTTTTTTATCAGACTTCATTCCCATAATTGCTAAAAAAAATTAAAAATACCTGATGCTGTATAGGCTATATTTCAGAGAAAAGAATTGACTATTTTTTCTTTGCCGGAAAAAATATGAAATTAATGGGGTTGCCACAAGTCAAAAAGATGATTTTTGACTTGTAACACACACACACACAGTGCTGAAACATACAAACAGATATTGGGGCAAAGCATGGGTCTAACATTTGATGGATTTAGATAGAAGCAAAATTTTCACATAAAAATAGACTCATAGAGAGATTCTAGGGTATCTGGCAGACATTTGTATGCCACCAAACAATTAGGGGTCCCATGTTGACCATCCAGCAAAAATCAGCACCCAAAATTCACAAAACAGTGTTGCCTTTAGGGGGGCAACCAAAAATGCACAAAATACAAGCTTTCAAAGCTCCAATGGCTTCCTCATCAGGCAAAACTACTGAAAACATACAGGAGAATTAAAAAAAAATTGCAATGTTAGAGTCACAGACCTATATTGATGTTTTTCTTGTTGTCAGTTAAAATGGGCTAGAGTGATATCAGTACTGGCAGACATGGCTCTTGTGGCTAAACTTATGTTTTCTGAATTTGAAAACACCAGATTTTAGCCACAGCAGGGGAATCCTAAAAAAGAGAGAGTCATGGGACTGGGACATTGAGGTTTCTACCGCCAAGAAAAGTTACACTTTCACACTGTAGTGGCTTCTGGTGGGTTTTACCTACATGGCACTTAAAGGTTTTTTTTTCCAGATGTAGCAATGCAAAGACTTCTTAAGAAATTCAACATTCACTGCATAGGATAGAGTAGATAGCCTTACACAGTCTGGATCTCAAATGAAGTTACTTTTTTTGTTATTAATAATGCAGTTGAAATGGATGAATGTTATGGTGGCTCTTTGTCCCCCAATTCCCACGTAACCAAAGAAGAGAGTAGCCTCTGCCTGAATTGATATCCCTTCAGAATTTCTTAATTCACGACAGCAAAAAAACCCCAACATACTGACAAAATGTAGGCCTCTAACTCCAACACTGTCATTTTTCTTTCCCTGATGAAGAAACCAGTGGAACTTCACAAACTTACATGACATATTTTCTGCATTTTTGGTTAGTCCAATAAAGATATGACTATTTTGTGGATTTTAGATGTTGGTACACAACATCTAAGATGATTATGAGAATAATATGTGTATTTAAACCTCATAGGGACATCTGTAGTCTGTAGTTCGCTCTTTCATGTCAGCTTTTTTGCTCTTCTATTGCTGTTTTTTTTTTTTTCTTATCTCCCAGTTTTCTGTGGGCTGGATGAACTGTGAAATCCGGAAGGATTTCAGAAGATATGGGGGCAGAGGGGCAGTAGAGGAACATAGTACTTTGTTGTTTAACTGTGTGAAATCGCTATACACAAGTAAAAAAAATCAGAGACACCTTTTTGCATTCCTTCCCCCTTCAGAAATTAGTTTGGCTGTAGTGCCCAGGGACTGTTGATTTGTAATAGCATGACTTTAGAGTTACCTCCATGAAGAATATTGCCTGGTACTACCTTTGATCTGCTTTGCTGCCAGGTATTCAGGCATTCTAAAGCACTAATCTATTTTGGGATGTTTTAAATACGTTACATAATTGCTGTTGATCTGCTTTACTTTCACTGGGATGGATCCAAACTAGCCTGTGTGGTGTAGTGGTTTCAACATGGACTGTGACTCTGAAGACCAGAATTCAAATTCCCACTTTACCATGGAAGCCCACAAGATAACCTTGGGCAAGTCAGATTCTCACAGCCTCAGAAGAAGGGAAGGACAATTGTATAGAAATGGTTTGATGTGCTTGCAGCAGTAGTCTATTTTTTTCTTGTAATAACAGTCGTTCATGCTAGGAATTAAAGCAATCTTTTTCAAAGTATTCTGTATTGAAATAAAGCAGTTTAGCTTTCATATATATACAATAAACACTTTCAGTTGGTTTTATAATAAGTACATTTAGTAATACCCCTGGATATTTGACTTAATAATTGGTGCATTTCTATAATTTATTTTAGTTCTGTTTTGGGTTGTAACAGATATACAAGATTTAATTTATTAAATTTATTGCTAGAATTGAAATAATGTCATGGTTGATTATATCATCAACCATAATAGCACACAGTATTACGAGTTGCCTGGATGTTATATTTTTGTTGGATCAAAGTTGTCATAATTTTTGGAGTGTATTTGAAATGGCCCTGCTAACATATTTTCATATGATTTGAAACAGAGTATTATTCATGTTATACTGTGTCTATGGAGGAGGGAAATAAAGCTATTATGATTACTCATAATTTGGTTTTAATAACTGGACTTCCTGAGCTACAATACCATCAAATTCATAATTTCCTCTGAAAATAGAGCATGATTGTGTATATATAAAATTATAATTTTACTTAAAGAAGTTTTGTTAAGCCTATAATCCAAAATTAACTACTGGAAAGTGCAAGAAATGCAGTATTCCTTAACCCCAGCCCATTCAACCAAGCTACATGTAACTGGCCCATATAATAATGCATTCCCATAAAAACTAGGATTTTTGTTTCAAAATGTGGCAAAATGTGCTTCTTTTTAAAAAAAATCTAAGAGAGAAAGGAATTTTTTGGTCCAGTATTACAATCCTATAGTTTGTTTCTTATTATCTAGTGTGAGCTCACAGAGCAAAGTCCTTCACATAGAAATATTTTCTCATTTTAAGGAATTAGTGACACTCTACCAGTCCTTTAACATGTAAAATGAGTAGGTTACTTATGTCCAGTACATCCAAAAAGAGCCAGAATAAAATAAACATAAGGAGTTAGATATCTTGGAAAAAATCTGTCATGGGTTTGGGTTAATCATCTCCAGAAGAAATTCAACTTGATGCCTGAAATGTAAGACTACTTGGAGAACTCAGCAAAGCCCGAGGCAGTGTTGATCTGAAGGAGTGCTCTCCATGGGTCAGGGCTGCTTTGCTGGCAGAGTGCAAACCCAGTTCACAATAGCAGTGCTCTGAAAAGTTGTAAAATGACAGGGTTCCTTACCGTGCACACACTGGAGCTTCAATTACATTGTTGGAATTGTCCCCTTTTTCTTTGTTTAAAAGTTTTTTTAAAATTAAATAAATCTGTGCCTGATTTTCTAATCTGCCCGTTCTAACAAATGCAGAGACATTAGATAGGTGAATAAAGAATAAAATAGTAACTTTAATACCGGGTTGAAAGCCAATGAAATGTTAGAGATGGTAGTATAATATGCTTGAACTGCAAATACAGTAAAAAATGCTTTCATATACTAATATTGTGTAGTAAGTCCAGTTTCTTATTTCTCTTGCTTCTTCAATCTTCTGTTTTGAACAGTGGTAATATTTGTATCGATTCTGGTGTGATGTCAACTAAAAGGTGAAATGATTAATTGTTAACATTATCACATTGGCTTTTAAATTCAGTACTGGACTATGTTTAACTTGTTTTGGTTCTTCATATGTGACAACTTAATGACACAAATGTACAACTGTGGAGTTTGTTTCCAAAGGGTACCAAATCCAAAAATGAAAAATGTGTTACAGGTGACAACACATTGTTGACTAGAAGTAGAATATTATGTCCAGATCAAAATTATCAAAATGTAACAAATCACTTCATACAGGATTTAGAAAATTGCATTTTATAGCAAAAGAAGGCATGTTCTTAGAACTTTTTTTTTTATTTCTGTAAAATGCATTCAAATGGATTTGGTACCTTTTGAAAACAAGCTCCACAACTTTCTTTGAATGTATGTGTTTATGTATTTTACACACTGGAGTTCATTAGGTATTACAGATGCAATTAAATATATAAATACTTCAACTTAAAGAGCTATAGAATTTCACCTACAAATTGTATCAGGAAAGCTTAAAGCTCCTGGGTTGCTGTGAGTTTTCCCGGCTGTTTCATTGCCTCTTCTTGCACTGCATTTTCAAAGTCTGTTTGAAAAGCATTCTCATAGCCTGTAATCATAATGTGGGAATTATATTTAGATATATGAGACAAGTAAAGAAATCTGGCATCTCTCATTGTACCTGATAGAAAATTCAAAGCATCACTGAAGTCAGTCCATTTAGGTTCATTATATTAAGATATTGCTAGGGATATTAACCATTCCTTTCCACTAAAATAAAGGCTCCTATCTAAGATGTACTGATGAATAAATTAATACCCAGTGCATTCAAGGTAATGTGATTACAATTAAACACTTGTAGATTGGCATAGACTGTAAATCATATACTTGATTAGCCAATATTGGTGGTAAGATGAAATAATTTGTATGATAACTTCACACAAAGAATTTTTTTAGAAGTAGTGACTACCTTTGTATTATAGAAGGCTTTTCGTGGCCAGAATCACTGGGTTGTTGTAGGCTTTTTGGGTTGTATGGCCATGTTCTAGAAGCATTCTCTCCTGACGTTTCACCTGCATCTGTGGCAAGCATCCTCAGACGTTGTCCTCACAACCTTCTAGAACATTGCCATACAACCTGAAAAACCTACAACAACCCAATGATTACCTTTGTTGACCAATTGTTTCAAAGGTTTTCTCACCACTGTATTAAAAATATTTGGTCCAGTTCCATCACTGAAAGCGAGACTGAATGTAAGCCTCCTCCCTGAGTTATTCTACTCAGAAATACATAAAACATTTTACAACTGAAACTGGAGCTTGGATTTTAAAAACCGAGCAATATTTTCAGTTGTTCAGTAAGTAAAATTTTCATTATCAGCAAGTGTAATATTTTCCCCAGATGCCTCAACAAGTAACTTAAGAGTTTTGTTAGACAACATAAATTGGGAAATACAAAAAATTATTTGTCAATATTTAGATTATTCCCCCCTCCCCAGGTGCTCTTAATAATTTTAAGGTCTTTCTCTTTATCTGTGTATGTGTGTGTTTGTGTATGTATGTTTGTGTGTATGGACAATTATCCCAGACACAAAGTATGGAACGGAGAAAAGTTGGAATATTTTATAGTGCACAAGGCAGTCACTGGGAGGAATGAACCTCTGAGGGTTGAAGCATTTCAAATCCTTTTTATCTGACCAGTCAGTGACCTGGTGACTATTTCCTGCCCTTAAATAAGGTTGTGACCTAGAGTGCAAAAGACAGATAATTTTAGCAACAACTTAAATTCAAATAAGTTTGACCAAGAATAGGAGTTAGAGGGATAGATAAGGGGGAACAGGGTAGTAAGTATTATAATAGATGGACTTAATTACTGTTCTTTAAAACAAATAGAAATGCCACAAAACCACATCTTATTTTTCTTTGGTTCCTTAATTGTCTTGGCTTCTACCTTCTAAACAGTCATTATGAGCAAAATAAAGTGCATGTTTACACATTTATGGTAAAGATTTTTACACATGCAGGGGAATTGTGGAAATTCAGTCAAAAAAGTGAGAGTTGAGATGCAATTCATACAGTTAGCATCTGTGTAAATACGATGGTAACTTCTTAAAAGTGAATAGCACACATGCCTTCTACACCTCACCCCACCCCAAAATCTAGATCATGACCCTGGTCTGGGGAGGGAGGAAGGTGGCTTTAGCCCTTTGCCCTGCTTCAAATCATATGCTATTGTGCACTAAAGAAAAGTTTCCATTCGAGCTAGGAGAAGTTTACTTCCAATGCTAAATAACAGATGCACTGACACATTCTGTATTGGGGCCACACTGGGAGGAAATGGTTAAAGCTGCACATCTGCCATTTATTTGTTGCCAATTGTGTGAATGCTATCTCATTCAAGAGGTGAAACACTTATAGATCACTTAATAGAGATACATATTAACCTCAGTGCGTATTAACTATTCTTTCACCAGGAAAATTGAATGCCAAAAAGTAATTGCAAGGTAAAACTCCCCCTACTATTTTCATATGTACTTATTTATATCTGTGTTGCATGATGTATGGGGATTTCAATTTGCATTAATGATTGACAAAATTATTCCATCTTTGTGATTGGTAGTGACCAATCGTGGAGGATACATAGGATGAGTCTAGTTTACAAGTATATATGTATACCACATCATCAAATGGTCAAAGCTCTCTTCAACCATTGAACTGAAGTAGACTGACCACCAAAGATAAAAGTACTTTAATCTACTCTCTATTTCTACTCATCAGAGCTTCCTTTGTCTATAGAAGCTCTATTTTTCAAATTTTGTGGTGATCTACCTCACTACTGGAGTAGTCGTCCTGGGAGCGGAGGCACACCGCAATGGTGAGAGGGTGGCCTCTTCCCTTCCCTGGGCCTCTGCCTCCTCCTTGCAGTGGCTGCCAGAGTTGGTGAGGTCGGAGCGGATGGTCACTGCGGGGGGGGGGGTCTTTCCCTGCTATGGTAGGAGAGTGTCCGCTTCCCCATGCCTCTTCCTCCTCCCCACACCAGCTTCTTCCCTTCTCCAAGCCTTTTTCTCCTCCCCTCGTGGACCTCTTCCTCCTCCCTCCATTAAATCTACAGTATAGATGCACACAAACTCACCCCTTCTACACTGCCATGTAAAATCCAGATTATCTACTTAGAACTGGATTATATGGCAGTATAGATTCATATATATGTCTATATATACACATACACAATACTTTATATATTACTGTTATATATATTGCTATATAATACATATGTATTTCATAATATATGACAATAATATATATATTATAAAACATATATATATTATAATATATAATTACAATATTTTATATATTACTGTTATATAGATTACTATACAATATGTTACTATTATATATTACTATATAATACAAATTAAGTAGACTCATAGAATAGAGTTGGAAGGGACAGTCGAGAAATAACGAGAGAAAGAGGTAAAGGGAGAAGGAGGAAGGGAAAGAGGGAAAGAAGGAAGGAGAGAAGGGAGGAAGGAAGGAAGGAAAGAAAGGTAGAGAAGGAAGGAAGGAGGGAAGGAAATAAAAAAGTGAAAGGAAAGAGAAAGGGAAGAAGAAAAGGAATGAAAGCGAGAAAGAGGGAGAGAAGGAAGAAAGGAAAGAGAGAAGAAAGGATGTAACCAAAGAGCAAAAAAAGGGAGGAATGAAACAGGGAGAGATGGAAGAAAGAAGAAGAGCAATAAGAAGGGAAAGAAAAAGAGGGAAGGAAGGAGAGAAAGAGGGAGGGAAGGCTGGCCACAGCAACACATGGCGGGTACAGCTAGTTACTAATAAAGTTGTGGATCAACAATATATCATGTATTGTTTTGATGATATGAACAGACTAGACAATTGAAGGCTAGATATTAAAATCGTGGGTTTCTTAAATGAAAGGAACAAAGAAATACACCTTTAAGACTTTCCACATAATCTGCATAAATAGAAAGTAAGTACACTAGATTTAGAAATGCTTATGAAAAAAGTAGGTATGGCTAAAATGATTCAGACATGTAATAATGGGATTGTATAGCTCTCTTAATCCCCTTTTTTCTAATAAGAGTTAGAGCAAATGATATGTCAGACGTATGGTTTTCAGTTAGGGCTGCCAAATTTGGAACCATTGTCTTGTCTCCTCTGAAGACCTTTTTTGGTAATCATGACAAAAAGTAGTAGTCATTTTGTATCTGAGCAAACGTTGAACTCACTCTTCTGTATGTGTTTCATGAAAAAATCCATAAAATTGACACATTCCTTGTTAATACTCTCAGTTAGCTTTACAGAGGTGGGAGATGAGGCGGGGACAAGGGACAGGGCCTTCTCGGTGGTGGCCCCCCACCTGTGGAATTCACTCCCTGGGTAAATTAGGTCATCGTCATCCCTCCTCACCTTTAGAAAGAAAGTAAAAACGTGGATGTGGGACCAGGCTTTCAGGTAATTAGGTGAAAATGACAATTGACAATGTTGACAATGGCTTGGAAATGGATTGTGGATAAGTTAAACTGCGTTCTCAAGCATGGTATACGACTAGATAAATGGCCACCAGACTGGTAATAGCTTAGTGGACTGTAAGTATATTGTTTTAATGCTTTATGTTTAATGTTTTTATGCTTCTAACTATTATAATTATTGCTGTTTTCTATTTTATTATGTGGCATCAAATTGAATTTGAAACCACCCTGAGTCCCCACAGGGGTTGAGAAGGGCAGGGTAAAAGTATTCAAAATCATAAATAAATAAATACATAAATAAATACATAAATAAAGACCTCTGTTGGGTAGTCCTGCCCACTCCCCCCCCCCCCCCCCAATTTGATGGTAACTGTTGTCAGCATCAAAGAATATCATCTACCTATTCGGGGACACTATTTTGAGGAATAATGAAGGGTGGGTGCAGGTTTGTTTTGTGTATTGTTTGGTTGTTTTTCAAGCATTATTGCTTTGGGGGTACTCAAATGCCGTTAACTGAATGTCTATCAGTTATTCATGCTTGATAGGGACAACTGTTCATTGTACCCATTGCAGAAAAAGGACACCATTGGCTGCATTAATTGTTCATTCCACATCACTAGGAACATAACTGCAGATATAAACCTCTCCATATATAATTATATTACAATGGTGCAGAGCTGTAAACACTCCAGTACAGTAAAAACAAATGTGTTTCCTAATGAAGTAAATGAATTCATATATCACAAGATTATTCTAAACCAACTGTTTGTGCCAAGTAAAAGCAAAGACTGTTCATAAACATGCATCCTGTAGGTAAAAAATTAATAAAGAAATACTGAGCATATAGAGTATATACTGTCAGTGAAGGTTTCTGATTTAACCTACCGATGACCTAGCTTTGTTTGTTCAGATGACAGCTCTAAAAGTGTACAGGGAATATTCCCTTGTAATACAATGATTTGCCGCAAGCCCTGACCTCACTGACTGTCAGGGAGCAGGTCTGAATTGGCCCTTTCTCTGATATTGTGACACTGCTTCTGTTGCCTCGATTGTGACCTCTGATTGAAAGATACCCCTGGGACTTCTATATAATAAGCATGACTCCTGACTGTTAGCCAGGTCTGCTTTCTTAGATTTTTGTCAGGCTTTGCTAGTGGTTCAAGCTAGATATGCTAGAATTTACTTTAGCTGTCATGGTACTCTTTGACTTCAAGTATGCTTGTTCCAATTTTTCTTTTTTAAAAAATTGAAGTATGTGTTTTCCAAATGGAAAATGTCATGCCAGCATGACATTCTCATTAAGCATTCATTTATTGTGTACTTTATTGATGGGAATATTTTTACTTTTTAAATACTGTATAGATTGTAAACCTCTTAAAACCTGGCCCTTCCTTTTTAGCTCAAATGGCATTGAGCGCAAACATCTGTACAACTTTTCTTCCTTTCTGGTGCCAGTCAGATTTCCTAGTTATTTACCTATCCGTTTTGAAAGCTGGCAGCTAACCATATTGACTGAACAGTACATGAGTTGATTTTTTAATTACTCCACTGCCATATACTCATTATTTTACTTTGTTTCAAAAAAGTGCTTCTTTTTGCCCATTCATTTTCTATAATTGTTTTCTATGCTTCTAGTTGATAATAGAAATGTGTGTGCTCAGTCATAGGGCCCTTAACAGATGATGTAAATACCACTAATGTTACCACTACTCCGTACCGTTGCTAAGAATACCTTTTAGTAGTACTGTTGTGATTTGCCCAATTCCAAAGCAACAAGAAAACATACTACAGGCAGTCCTTAAGTTATGAACAATTTATTATTTATTTATTTCCAACATTTCTACCTCCCCCCCCCCCCCACTTCTCAACCCCCGAGGGGGGACTCAGGGCAGCTTACACCAGCAACAATTCAATGCTGCAATATGCAAACAATATAACAAATATAACAGCAATTTAAAACAATAAATAAAACAGTAAGTTCAAAACAATTTAAACCATTATAATCAAACCATATAACCATTTCCAGTCCAATTCAACATCTAAAGTGCTGTCATGCCTGCTGTCCAAAAGCCTAGTCCCAAAACCATGATTTTAGTTTCTTCCTAAAAGAAAGGAGGGAAGAAGCCGACCTAATCTCGCTGGGGAATGAATTCCACAGGCAAGGGTCATCACTAAGAAGGCCCTGTTCCTCGTCCCTGGAAAACGCGTTTGCGAAGCTGGTGGGACCAAGAGCAGGGCCTCCCCGGATGATCTTAAACTGCGAGGCAGAACCTAGAGGGAGATATGTTCGGACAAATAAGCTGGCCCGGAACCATATAGGGCTTTATAAGCCAAGACCAACACTTTGAATTGTGCTCAGAAATGGACCGGCAGCCAGTGGAGCTGACAACAGGGTGGTGATGTGCTTCCTGTATGATACATTCTGTAGTTTTGTTCTGAAGTTGAACTTGCATGTAAGTCAGAACATGTACATTTTTAAGTGTAACTCCAGCCATGTCTGTGTGTGTGTGCAAACTTTGGATAGCATAGGGAAGGATTAACACCCGTGTGGTGTTTATTTTGCTGTTTGTGCCCCTATTTGGAAGATTTTGCCTCACTCTCTGTGAGAATTGCATTTTGTGAGAATTGTGTTGTGTTTATTTTGCTGTTTGTGCCCCTATTTGGAAGATTTTGCCTCACTCCCTGTGAGAATTGTGTTTTGAAAATATTGGCTTGTTGTGGAAGCAAGGATTAGTGATAAAGCTTTGGTAGAGACCCCATTTCTTCATTTTGTCATTCACATACATGATGCCAAAAGTACAGAAGTTTGTAAATGTGCAAACTCCTTGCATCAAGTGATTGATACATGCAATAATGTTGCTTTAATCATATGCTAACATGCCTGATATAAGTAGCTGTTTGGTATCAATATATATGGTTTGCAGGTACAGTATTATAGATAACTTCATTCTCTTTGTTCATATTTCCTGATTTGCAATTTTGATACTGAAAAATAGGTTGAGAAAGTAAAGGTACAAAATACAAAAATATGTTTTGAACCTTTGATTTTCCTATCCACTTCTTCCTAAATGTAAACATTGTTTACAGGCACTGCAGCCTAGTGCAAATCATTATGAACAAAGTATAAACCTCTTGCTCTTAGAAATAAAAAAATATCTGATTTCCACGCTTTGCTTCAGACTGCAAATAAGTTTGCCATAATACCTGTCTCCCATTTTTTAACTGCAAAATTAAACCAGGGTTAAAAAAAAAGATTCAGTAAATGAAATAATTGCTAGAACTGAATGCTGGCACACTGTTACAAAGCGCTGAAATTCATCCAGGAAAAATGGACTTTCCTTTTTATCTTACTTTCCTTATTATCTTACTGGCAACAGTAGCACAGCTGTTTTATGTGGGAGGCAAATTATTTATATAAATTGGAGAAATTATATAATGGCATACATTGTGTAATTTCTGTACTTTCCATGCATGTCAATTTTTACTCAGTTCTCACCAACTACTCACTGAGATTATTTGACCATGTTGTTCAGCAGTTACTTTCCAGGTAAAATAGTTTCTCCCATTCATTCATATTTAACTATGTTAAACACAGTGTCAAAAGATACCACTGATAATCTATATGCTAAGGGCTAGTGTAGTGTACTGATTGAATACTGGAACCAACAGCTCAGATACTCACTTAAGTAATAAAAATGCATCAGGTGACATTGGTCATGTCACAGTACCTCACTCAACCTTAAATGTAAAGGTGAAGGTTTCCCCTTGACATTAAGTCTAGTCAGGTCCGATTCTGGGGGTGGGGAGGAGGGGTGCTCATCTCCATTTCTAAGCTAAAGAGCCGTCATTGTCGGTAAATGCCTCCAAGGTCATGTGGCCAGCATGACTGCATGGAGCTTCGTTACCTTCATGCCGAAGTGGTACCTATTGATCTACTCACATTTGCATGTTTTTGAACTGCTAGGTTGGCAGAAGCTGGGGCTAACAACAGGAGCTCACCCCGTCCTGCAGATTTGAACCAGTGACCTTCCGGTCAGCAAGTTTTGCAGCTTAGCAATTTAATCCACTGCACCACCATGGCCCTCAGCCCTTAGAGGAAAACAAATGCAAACCCGCTCTGAATAAATCTCGTCAAGAAATCCCTGTGATAGGTTTGCCATAAATTGGAAATTACTTGCATGCACAACACCATCCCATATGCTGCATGAACCGAGATAAAAAGAGAAAATGAAACTTTTATTCTGCTTAAATTGGTAATAAAATGGCTGCTTCCACAGCCATTTTATTACCAGCATCTTCTGTCCAGATGTACAGCCATTATAATTATTTTTATGACATTTTATCAAGTGGGTAGTCATTTGTCATTCTGGTGGAGAATAGAAAATATATGAGGTATGCAGGGAGACTTCACACATGAAAAAATCAGAACAGAATGTTTTGCTTGTGTCAATATAGTACTGTCTTGTTTTAAAATATTTTAAAATGGGGCACATCTAATTTTAAAGTATGATAATTTCTGTTATTCAGTCTCTAGAGGAGTATAACATGGCAATAGTAACATCATGCTTGTATGACACATTAATGGCCCAACTATAAATTATGCTGTTAGATGGAAAGAGATGGTTATATCAGTCTTCACAATATGTTACTATACTTTGATGAAGACAGAATCCTTCTGCAGAACATTAATACCCACCTTCATGTCTGTCCTTAGATAATGATTTTCTTTAAGGCATGTACAATAGAGTCTCGCTTATCCAACATAAACGGGCCGGCAGAACGTTGGATAAGTGAAAATGTTGGATAATAAGGAGGGATTAAGGAAAAGCCTATTAAATGTCAAATTACATTATGATTTTACAAATTAAGCACCAAAACATCATGTCTTATAACAAATCGACAGAAAATTTATTTTATTTATTTATTAGGAGCATTTTTATCCCATCCTTCTTGCCTCCGAAGAAGGACTCAGGACGGCTAGCAACAGGCACCATTCTGTGCGAAACAATAAAACAAGCATAATATTCAATTAACCTACATTAAAAATAATTATAGATACATTAAAACAGTTTGCCATTTCACGTCATCTTCCTAAAACAAAAAGCAGCTCAGTACACAGTAACATTACGTAGTAACTACTGTATTTACGAATTTAGCACCAAAACATCACAATGTATTGAAACAGCTGTGGATCCGGGCAGGAGGCAGACCGCGTTGGATAATACAGAATGTTGGATGAGTGAAAGTTGGATAAGCAAGACTCTACTATATCAATTTTTCCTGCTGGTTTTGACAGTGTGATTCTTTATCCCTGTTTGCAAAATTCTGTTGCTCAAATTGTTCTGTAAAGGAAAATCTTCTCATGGTCTCTTCCAACTCTATAATTCTGTAGATTCTTGTGCGTTTTTTCGGGCTATAGGGCCATGTTCTAGAGGCATTTCTCCTGACGTTTCGCCTACATCTATGGCAAGCATCCTCAGGTAGTGAGGTCTGTTGGAATTAGGACAATGGGTTTATATATCTGTGGAATGGCTGGGGTGGGGCAAAGAGCTCTTCTCTGCTGGAGCTAGGTGTGAATGTTTCTATAATTCTGTGATCTATTTGACTCCATTTCAACTCAACTCAACTACAACTCAGCAGGACCTAAATCAACTGAATCTCTTTAACTGTTTCCTCCATTATGATATGTATTGACTGACCATTTTAAGAAAATATCAAGCCAGTTCATTATCCCTTTTGTTTCATATATTACTTTTATTGGATTTGTTTTTATTTTTAAAATATTTTCATTGAAATCTACAATTGATTTTCAGAAAAGCCATTGTCACAGTAATGTAATAATACTTAAGTACTTATATATAATACTATAAGCAGTTTTAAATGTTACAACTTGCCTTGTTAAGCACTTTAAGATCCTTATGATTGTCTGATTTCCTGATTTCATTCTTTGAATGCTGTTTTCCTCTCCACTGATTCCAGTGTATCATATGCTGAATTTTAAATGTGTCCCCCCGCCCTACACACCAGTCTCACTGTAAGAATTGACCATTTTCTAATCTTCCTGATCGAAGAACCAGGATGACATAATGATTTGAGTCTTAAAGCAGAACTTTAAGAGACTAGGGTTCAAATCTCTACTTAGTCATGGAAACCTATTGGGTGACCTTAGGCAAGTCAAACTCTCAGCCTTCGAGGAAAGCAAAGACAAATCTGCTTGGAACAAATCTTGCCAAGAAAATCCCATGATAGGGTCATTTTAGGGTCGCCATATGTTGGAAATGACTTGAATATACATGCCAACAATCTTCCTGTATTGTTACTATTTTAAAATATATTAAAGAACTATGCTAGGATCTGTTTTGATATAGCTTTGACATTAAAAGTAGCTTTATTTAAACTTCAGTCCTAAATACAACAGTCATAAATTGAACGGAACACTATGGAAGCTTCTAAACGGACTTCCAAGCATTCTCTGTTTAGAATGCCAACTATTTTACCATCCAGATATTCAATGTCTGTTGCTGTATGATGTTTTTCAACAAATAGTCTTTGGCCACTTTGTTTTCAGATACAAAACAAAGTCTTTATGGTCTAGTTCAAAAGTTAAATAGGATGTTATTTAATTTGAATGTATCTTTAAACATTAAAATTAATTAAATATATCAGCAGCTGTTTGACATTAATTTACAACTATGTTAGCAAAGAAATTATATGAACTACAGCATGAAGGAAGACTATATTGTTAAATAATAATTGTTCTGATAACACAGCCCAACCAAAAAAAATCTTGGTTTCTCAGCATGTTCCTAGGGTTATTTGGGGTAGTGATTTTTAAAAATTGCATTGGATAGACAGCATCAGCTCTAGTTTCTTAGATATGGTTAGTATAGTTTTCTATGGTAGATGACCAATGTCTGTATCTCAAAATCTGGAGCCAATAGGGGAAAACTGGTACTATTTTTTGGAATCAACATGTCAAATATACCCAGAATCAGGGCTGAATTTGAGGCACCAAAATGTGTATTGGCCTATGTAATTTCTTAGTCTAATTGGTGGCATATTGCCCTGCGTAGTCAGCTGATGAGAGCGAATGGTTAGGAAGTAGTTGATAATATCCTCTGAATTTCAGCCAGAAGGCCATTCAACCATTGAGGAATAGGGCACCTTTTCAGCTAACGTAGGCATGGTGGATAGATAAGGTATGAGTATAAATAGTTTGGAATAGAAGTAGGGATAGAGACTGCTATAAGTTTGCTGAAATCATGTAAGGTCAGAAGTCACCTGGAAGCCACCACCCTGACCTCAGTGATCTATGGATTGGCCAGTTTTATGTTTCCTAGGAGTATTCCACTTATAATCTCCTTGTATAACTTGAATGTAATACAAGTTCTCACCAAGACACTATAGGGCTCATTCATTTAAAATAAGCCCAGCCCAGGATGCAATCTCCTTTAAAGTTCCCACTACTCGGAGAGATAAAACTATATCTGAGCAACATTTCAGTTTCTGCATTCCATTTATTTTATTTATTTGCTTGCTTAAGAATTATACCCCTATCCTGTGCATGTTTGCATGGGAGTAAGCCACTCAAAATTCAAAAAGATTTAATCCCAAGTAAGCGTGTATGGGATTCCATCTTTAGTTGTCCATGTATTCCTTTGTTCTGTTACCAGAATATTTAGCAGTATTCCCAGAACTTCTTGATGCAAAAGAAGCAACTTTTGTTACAAACACGTGCTGTTGCAGATGGCGAGGGAAGACAATTACAAAAAACTGGAAGTACAAAAAAGTAGATTCATTGTTGTTTTTGAGAAGGAAAGTTATAGGAAAGGGTCCTTTCCCATGCTACAGATTCACCCCCAAAGATTAAGTGCTTCCATAGATAATACATAGATTATAGGATAATGCACAGATTTTAGGAAGCAGGTGCTGGAGAAAGTGCTTGATTATGTACAGTAATTCAAGTTCACAGTATAAAAAATGAGGAATGAATTTGGAAGTTCATCCCAACACCTTACACTACGTGTTTTTACACATCATGGGAATCAGCTAAAGCGTTCAAACTTTTCTTGATTCAAACAGCAAGAAACAAAAGGCTTGCTTCTTTTGTACACATATTTAAGATACAATATCACATATTCCAATATGAAATCCTTTATTCTCATTTGATCCCTACCAGCTGGTGTGAGTTGGTAAAATAACATTTTGAACCTTCATTTCTGAAGCAATGTCTGTACAGGAGATTACCTCACTTTTGTCTGGTGGTGTATTTGGTTCACACATGTTTACATGTGATTATCTTTTCCTTCTAGTCCTTCTGCATTTCAGATTAATTCTGTTGTGTACATGTACTGAGTTTGGGGAGATTTGATTTCAGATATCCTAGTCCTTACCAGTTTCTCTGGTTTTTGTTTTACATCATAGAACAAAATCGCAGCAGGTTTTAAATAACTGCCATTGCTGCTGCCCATCATCTACCTCCTACATGTCAGCCTATTCCTATTGCAAAGTCTACTTTAGTTGACCATGACCTAGATGCATATTAAAAGCCAAGATCCATGTTCTTTGAATCCAGTGGATTTGGTATTTTCTTCCCTTCTTCAGCTCTGTGTGATGCCTCTACCACCACAACCCCCCCCCCCCAAAAAAAAGTTCCCAGAAGCATAACAAAATAGAAGCTGGGCTAAATACTAACTGTATTTTGAACACTGTCGCATAAATCTGATTTCTAAAATCTGGAGACTGCCATGCTCCCCTTTTATGAAGGAGACAAGAGCAATCAGGCCACAGTTATTAGTGGTACAATTTGGAGGTGATCAGATTTTATAAATTATTTGGTAGAAGCCTTGTGTCTCTGTAATCTAAATAGAACCCTACTTTGGCATTTGAGAGCCAGCATGATGTAGTGATTTGAGTGTTGAGCTACTATTCTGGAGACCAGGGTTTGAATCTGCACTCAGCCATGAAACCCACTGAATGATCTTAGCCAAGTCACACGGTCTCGGCCCCAGAAGAAGGCAATGGTGAACCACTTCTGAACAAATCTTGCCAAGAAAACCCTGTGATAGCTTTGTCTTAGAGTTGCCGTAAATTGGAATGCAAACAACAGCAATAAAACACTCAGAAGAAGAAAAAACTGAATCCCTTCCCAAAGCTCCCACCCCATGCACAAACACAAGCATCTTTTTAAATGTATACATGGTGTATAAAGTATGGAGAAGAAATAAAAAAGAAATTTATAAGCTCAACTTCTTCCTCACCATTTATCAGCCTAATCCTATTGGTATTCCCTAAGAGCTATATCCCACTGAGGGCCCATCCAGCCCAAATGTGTGAGCTCTTGTGTTTTTACCGGAGGCCTCCAGTAAAAGACTAATATTTCATGACAAAGCAAGAAAACTCTGCTTTGTCACAAATTATTTAGATAGTCAGTTAGACTTCCTGAAAGGCACGGGTCTAATAGTATGGTCCCTGTGGGGACTGACCCCTAGGTAGTCCTGGGACTACCAAGAGGTCAGTTCATACAGCCCAATTTGCTTTTTCAGGCCCCATTGACTTGGAGAAGCAAAGAGGAAACCCACTCCCTTCCCAAATCCCCCCTAAAACCTTTAAAATATAAAAAACTTTTCGAGTGCCCATTATGCCACTCTGGAGGCTCCTGGCACATACCAATGTTGTGCTAGGATTTGAGGAGGGCACATTGCTCCTCCCCCTCCCCACCCACTTCCTGGCGCAAAAATTAGTACATGCCAGGAACCTCCAGAGGGGCATAATGGTGGCCCGGTAAATTTTTATTTTATTATAAAGGTTTTAGGGTGGATTTGTGTTGCCCTCACTGCAATGGGACACTGCAGTGTAATTGTCTACACTGAAACAGGGACAATGCGTGGGAAAACCCTTTTATTTTCCCAGAGTGTGGGGACTTAAGCCGGCTTCGGAGCGGGTTTCTTCAACCGTGGGTTTAATATACATGTGGAAATACCCTGAGTCAGGTGTAACACACATTAATTGCATGGAAAATTGAGATTAAGTTTGTTTGTTATTGTGTTTTTTACAGTTTTTGTAAAAAAAAAAAGCTGGAATCCAAATATATATATGTATATATATATATATATATATATATATATGTATGTATATCATCCACAGGTAAAGAAGAATTTTCTCCCATTGATATGTCATCAGAGAAAATGGATAAAAACAGAGAACGTACATCTCAGTGGCTTCACACGCAAGTTTGGGATTTTGAAGGAGCTAGTCCCAAAAATGAAACATGGTGAGATCATTGTCTTCAAATTAGATTTGGGGATTGATATAATACATTGGGTAATATGAAACCCATCTTAAAAGAAATATGCCGTTTTTGCCAAATGGCCACATTGCCAAGTTTTAGATATACTGCAGTTGAGAATTAATTTAATAAATTCTGTGTCTTATTCTGCCACAAACATAGTGAATTTCTATGACAGGCCAGCATGCAATATTCCTTTATAATATCCATGAATACTGTTTTCTGTCAGAAATCCAAACAGCTTTATTTATGAAAAATCTACCAAAAAAAACCCCCCATATTAAATAGTATCTTCAAATTACTGTAATTCAATAGCTTCCCAGATAGAATGAATAATACACCGAAACACTAAGAAGAAGCATATTTGAACCAGAAATGGGTTAGAGAAAGCAAATTCTAACATCTAGCATAAATGAAAGAAAATGAGGTATTTCAGAACAGGACTAAGTGTTACAAAGATTAAAAAATCAGTGAAAATTCAGGTAATCTCAATGTCTCTCCTTTTTTTTATCTGGTGGAATTTTCACCAGATAAATAAACAGATATATTTTAATTATCAGAAGAAATTGTTTTCTTAATCTATATAAATAAAAATGTAATGTTCGTTTGTGGGATTAACATAACTCAAAAACCTCTGGACGAATTGACACCAAATTTGGCCACAAGACAACTACTAACCCAAGGAGTGACCATCACTCAAAAAATGGTTTTGTCATTTTGGAGTTGTAGTTTCTGGGATTTATAGTTCACCTAAAATCAAAGAGCATTCTAAACTCCATCAATGATGGAATTGGGCCAAACTTGGCACACAGGACTCCCATAACCAACAGACAATATTAGAAGGGTCTGGTGGACATTGACATTGACCTTGAGTTTGGGAGTTGTAGTCCACCTCCATCCAGAGAGCACTGTGGACTCAAACAATGATGGATCTGGACCAAACGTGGCACGAGTATTCCATATGCCCAAATGGAGTTTGGAGAAAATAGACCTTGAAAATTGGGAGTTGTAGTTACTGAGATTTATAGTTCACTTACAATAAAAAAGCATTTGAACCCCACCAATGACAGGATTGGGAAAAACTTCCCTCACAGAACCCCGATGAACAACAGAAAATACTGAAGGCCACCCAGTCCAACTCCCTTCACCAGGGCAAGAAAATGTAATCAAAGCCCTCCTGACAAAGAGCCATCTAGCCATAGATATAGATAGATATGTATGATTAACACACAGAGGTATTAATTTTTTAAAACCACACACAAATCTTTCTGCCAGTTGGAGTGTTCCTTGAATGGAAATCTGCTCAAAAAGGATTTAGATCCTACCACAGGTTATAAAAAAGATTCAAGATAGCACACTTTTGGATATTTTAAAAGAAATCATATAGACATAATCAAACAATTCTTCAAACTTACATTTAGGAGGGTTTGAACCTCACAACAATTGCCATGATTCATAAAATACCAGAGAAGCCGGTGCACACAACAGTGGTCTTCTGTGTGTTTTGGGCTTATGCTTTCAGAATTCCTGACCATTGAATAGCTGGCTAGGGCTTACGGGACTTGAAGACCCAAATACTGAAGGACCAAAGATTGGACACCACTGCTTTACAACATTTCGTAATATACACAAGTCAAATATGCCTACATTGAAAACACCCAGGGTCGGCCCTGGTTAATAATTGGATGAGAGACAGCTAACAGATACTGTTAGGTACTGTGGACTATGTTTCAAATGAAAAAAACTGGCAATACCACTTCTGAATATTGTTTGCTTAAGAAAAACCTGTGACATTCATATATATTGACTGTCTACATGAAGGTGCTTGCACTCGCCTACCATAGAGCAACATATTTTAAATTTCATACAGTACACTACAACAACACAGGTTTCTGTGCACAGTATGGTAATCCAAAATTCCCTCTTATTTTCCAATGAGTCTACCTCTCATCTGTAACCTATTTATGTGAGAATCTGCATTTATTCTATACAACTCTATTTCTAGATGTTATTCATGTATTTATGGACAATGGTAGCAATACGTATGTGCATAATATTTTTATTATAATTAAATATTTTCTATAGTCTTTCTTTTGAAGTAATTACAAAGTAATGTTCCTCAGTTTTTCATTATATCATTATTTTTAAAAATATCATGGAGCCCCCGTGGCACAATGGGTTAAACTCTTGTGCCTGCAGGACTGCTGACCAACAGGTTGGTAGTTTGAATCCAGGGAGCGGAGTGAGCTCCCATCTCAGCTCTAGCTTCCCATGTGGGGACATGAGAGAAGCCTCCCACAGAATGGTAAAAACATAAAACATCCAGGCATCCCCTGGGCAACTTCCCTGTAGACAGCCAATTCTCTCATACCAGAAACAACTTACAATTTCTCAAGTCACTCCCGACACACACGAAAGTTTTTATCATTATACTTTTCCTATAAATAAAATTATTGTAAATAGCTACTTACAGTAACTATATCAAACAGCAGTGATTTAAACAGCTACCCTAAAGATGTTTATTTTAAATAAGATATAGGCAGCTCTGAAGTTCTGGATTACTTGTATAACTATGGTTAAAATGAGATAAAGTTCTGTTGCATATTACTTAAGGCTGTGATTATCTAGGCTGTGATGATCACATCCTTAAATAATATGAAAGTTGGGAGTAAAAACACAAGAACAACAGTACTGTGTACCTAGTCAATATACTATTAAAATATTAAATTATTTTTATTAAAGTATAAAACAATAAACAAGCTGGAGCAGTTAATCTGTATCTTTAATTGTGTCAGCAGTGTGTTCAAATATCCAGCTTGCTTCCATTTGGATTATTCCCTGTTTTTTTGTTTTTTATTTATAGATTTTTTCTTTTGTATCAGTTGGGCTAGAATCCCAAGAAAAATTAAATCCCATTTCATTTGGGATCACTAAGCAATCATGCATAGAATTTCATTTAAATACAAAAACTTGTTTCAAAAGGAAGGAAATGTGTAACTTTATTGTTCATAAATCTTATCAATTTACTTTCTAGATGTAATAAATGTAAAAGCATTTGTTAAGATTGTTCAAATAGTATGTCTGATCCTACTTATCCTGCACTTAATGGCAAAACATCAATTGGAAAGAAAACAGCCAAAATTTTGTGGTCAAACAGCTGATAGACTTATCTAACAAAAACCAAGTTTATTGCTATATAATCAACTATTTGAGCAGGATCAGATAATGATGTGTGTAATTTATACTCTTTCAATAAACTAGCAAATTTGATAAATTTCTAGTTATTAAGGACCTTGCATTTTGAGAATTTTATCTTTAACGTCTTAGCAGTAACTGATTACCTTATCTGCTCTGGCCAGATTGTTAAAAATAATATTCCTTAAACCCACTGAAAATGAGAGCCCAAACCCTTAATGATGTTTAGCTAAACATTTTAAGACCAGTAGTTTCCAAGTAGCAAGAGACCTATTTATCTGAAAGTTAGTCCTAGTGATTACAGCTAAATGTACCAACCACTAAATATGCTTAAACTTGCAGACCTAAGGCAGAATCCAAAAACTGGATGAGCATGTCTATGTACCGAGGCAAGCTTTGGTTTTTCAAACAAGAGCATTCCCACACCCCTTCACTGTGAATAGCAACATCTCTCTTGATAAACAGAGAAGACTTGGGCAAGCCGTATAAGTTTGTGATGTGTTTTAGGTCTGTTGCTCAGATAAAGCAGCTATCCCAACTGGAAAACCCAAGCCTTTGGAGTAATTGAAGTAGTTGTTTGGATTCCAGCTTTAATTATTTCTGCTGCATTTTATTGTATTAATTGACATACTTGCTGTCTTCCTGTCAATCTGTAGCAAGCACTTCCTACCTGAAATAGACCCAGAAATTCTCAAAGGCGGGAGAGTTCAGCTAGTGGTAAGAAGTTTTTGTCACAGTTTTAAAAAATGTAACACATTGTTAAGACTGTAATTCACTATATGGAAACTTGGAATATGCCTCACTGAAGGTCCTGCTGTATGTTGTTTGGGATTTTTGTTCTTTAAAATTTGCAGTGTTCACAATGCATAAAAACAAATATTTGTATCATCATAAGTCACAGGAATGTCCTTAGTTGTGGGAAATTTTCCTTATTGTGTAATTTTCTACTTTAGCTTGCTGTACATGGAGATTCCTGTTCCCTTAATAGCCATATTGGGGACATGGTTTAATGGTAGGCCCCATTTACACTGCCATTTTATGTAGTTCCATAATGCAGTTTAACTCCATTTAAATGCATTATATGGCAGCATAGATGGGGCCAGAGAAACATACAGATCCAAAACAAAAAGACATCAGAACAGTGGTTGTTTCCTCTGTGAGTGTGTGTTTGTAAAAAAAAAAAATCTTTATGAATTAGATAAGTTTTCTTGTACTTATTGTCACAGGAAAAAAAACTGAAAGAAATTTTATGCTGCACCTTTCCAAAAACAAAACAAAGAATTACTGACACACACACATTTCAAAACCCCATGTTGGGAGCTACCAATCTATGCAACTCTTTCATTTGGGGTCCTTTTTTCCTGCATTGGTATTTTTGTCCTGTTGTAGTGTGGATAATGTGGACCCACAGGATGGAAACCCCCAAGAGCTAGCAACTCAAAATGCTGAAAGCAAGGCAAGAGGGAAGCACTGTGTAAAAGTGGAGCCATTCAGTCATAGGGAATAAATCACATGCATCATAATTGTGGATTTTTAGCAGTGATTATGCATACACACTTGGAAGTGGTTATGGAGAGAGGGGTGTTTCAAATAAGTATTTCACACTTCTCACTAAGCTCTTAGACAGTCAGTTCCCTGACCTGTTTTCCTGTGCCCCGTTCATAGAAAGCAATAGCAAAGCCCCCTGACTGCTTCCATGTCCTATCAAATGTTCAGCACGACTACAGTGGAACAATAAAATATGACTTGAAAGCTGCCATCTGAGTCTCCGTGCATCAATTTTCTGCCCTGGGGCTTTGTACATGGCTGCATGACAGCTGTCACTCCATTTGATAAAGAGAGAGGACACATTATTCATTCATGATGTGTATGGCTTTGATAGAAAAAGAAATATGTGCAGATGTAAAACTTCTGCCAGTTTCAAAACAGCAGCGTTATAAAATATTTTTCTGTCTATAGTGCTAACATCTCCAGCCTCAAATATTCAGAGCAGCTGAAAAAGGTTGAAGCTGAAATCGTATTAAACATATTTTGTTATGTTCATCCAGCTAATAACTATATAGATTCTTAAATGAGCAGCAATAGTCTTTTAAGGTCCAGATCAGACTTGTCTGAACTGTTGTTTGATGCTTTAAAAATCCCCTCTATTCTTTTGCCTCTCAGATATATTAGTACTGTTTTTTTCTAGCTGGAGAAACTCCTTCATTTTTATTATTGTTATTGCTTTAGAGAAAAATAGACTAAAAGGAGAGCATTGTATAAAGACAATTGGAATTATCACCTTGTTGATCAACAGGCAAAAATACTTTGTTTCCTTCATGCCAAACAGTTCATTTAAAGCAGACCATGAAATAAAATCAATATCAAATATTTTTTTCTGCATCTTGGCAAAATATTTTGAAAAATAAACATTTTATATAAATTGTTGATGTTCCCATCAACATTGTGATTTTATATATCTAGGATATATAACATTTGCACAGCAATATATAAATCCTCCAAAATTCAGTTAATAAATGACATCCAATTAAAGTGTTCCGACTCATTAATAAGATGCCACTGGTTAATCAGCAAATTTCAGAAGACTTATATTCTGCAGTAGCTTTAGGTGACAAGAGGCATTTTGAGTGGTGGACAGTAAAATGATTTTTCTTTGAAGGTATCTACTGCTGTAGAAATAGCTGCCTTTTTAAAACAAAGCTTGCTGTCTAGAACCAGAATTGTCCATGCCCCATCATATAAATGTTTAGGCATTGGGCTATTAAATTGATTCATTGAAACTCATAGGTCTAAACCCAACATAATGCTAGCAATAACATTGGGGTTTTCGCCTTCAACTTTCTTCTGGGGTTGAAAACATGTCCCAGGGTCTTTGCCAGATCTCTGGAGCAGGTTTTTAATTTCCTACATTATCTCAAGGCATAGCTTTGAAATAATAATAATAATAACAATAATTATTATAATTATTATATTTCTTCCCTGCCTTTCCTCATGGCTTAAGGCAGATCACAGCATAGTTAACACATAAACATTGTAAAGATTCTATAAATGCAAATATTAAAATATATTTATATAAAAGATACATATTTAAAATACATATTAAAATATATAGAACAGAGATTAAAATGTTGCTATTTACTTTTGGGAAGAACCCCCAGTGGTGCAGTGGGTTAAACTCTTTTGCTGGCAGGACTGAAGACTGACAGGTTGGAGGTTCAAATCAAGGGAGATCACGGATGAACTCCCTTTGTCACCTCCAGCTCCTCATGCGGACACAAGAGAAGCCTCCCACAAGGATGGTAAAATATCAAAATATCCAGACATTGCCTGGGCAATATCCTTGCAGATGGCCAATTCTCTCATACCAGAAGTGACTTGGGAAATGAAGATTTAATGTAGTCATGTAACAAGTATGAGAGAAGTTGTTTTGTTCATGCAAGAAGTAATACTTTCAGTTATTCTCAAAATTTAACTATTTGGAGGCAATTTATAGGGCTATCAAGAAGTGGTCTTCATCTTCTATGTAGCAACATCAGTAGAGGTACAAGGAGTATGAACCACACCAAATGATAACATCAGAAGAAGTGACTGCCTATGAAAAATTGTGCACTGTTGCAGCAGAAATGTATTGTTTTATAAAATATCTCTATAGTTAGATATAACCACAAAAACATTTTTCATAAACCCACCTTACTATGTAATGTATCAATATACCTGTAAGGCTAAAACTCTAAATTATTTTACTATTTGAACCTGCTCGTATATATCTAGAGCTGTCATTGTTACCCAATTAGTAATTACAATGGTGCCATGAATCAAGCAGTTTTGTCTGCATGCGCTATAAGCAAATGCTTTTGTTTCATTGCTGCTCTTTTTTACAATCACTCATTTTGTCAGCTTTCATGTGTAATAGTACACATTCAAATTATAACTTAATGTATGATTTTATGTTTTATGAGCGGTGCATTCAAAAATAGAACATTCAAACCTAACAAAAGAAATGTGGTAAGGCATACATCAGCCTCAAAGCCTCTGAGCCTTTCCTAAAATTAAATTCAAAAATAAGTACTTATCTTACTTAAAAGTAAATTGTGTAGGTTTAACATGAGAATTTTACAATATATTCAGAGCAAGAAAATGCATACATTTTTTCCTCAGATGCATACATTTTATGAATCCAATGAATTGGTTTTAGTGTTTTGGATTCTCTTTTCTAAATATAAATATAATTATCTTATACAGACTATACATACATGCACACAACAGACCCTCTTCTGAAGAGCTGGTTAGGTAGCGAATATGAATATGAAATTACTTGGTGGATGATTGTTGGATACAACTGATACTTGCTCTGGATTAAGGACAAATATGGCAAAAAAAATAATCAAATGTAACATTTCTGGCATTCAGCTCTGACTTTAAATTATAGACTGCTCCGTAAATGATCTTAAGCTGTTTAAGGTTTCATCAGTTGTCTGCTAGATTTATTTTCTTCAAAATTACAGTACTAAAATGTTGTCTTTTATTGCTGCACTGATTCTGATCACAAACCACAATTTCAAGATCGACTCCTATTTACAAAAATGCTTTGACATAGTACATTTGTTCAAACTGGGCAGCAATAAAGGATTGTGGTATCATTCTGAAGAAGATTGTTTGACAGAGGCGGCTTGTTTGTTTGAGGGTAATGTGAGCCGCATTCAGAAAATGTCGTATTTTGTTTCTTGATTGTGTATATTCTCTCTCACTGCTTCCAGACAAGCCCTGTAAGGAGAGAAGACACGGATTTAGAGCTTGTTTCCATGACCAGCACAAGTACTTTTACTCAGAACAGAGAAAAAAATAACCAGCCACACAGACACTCCACAGGATCCTCAAGTAAGTTGTGCTTTCCTTTTAATAACCAGTTAGATAAAAGTCAAATCACCTGGTTGGTTTCAACACCACAGTGCATTTTTACTAGGACATTAATGGCTAAGCTTCTGCTTATAGTTCTCCTCTTATTTGCAATTTTTTTTGCTGGATATAAAATGTGTGCAGACACCTATAAAATTATATCCATATAGATGGTGTAAAAAAAATCATATTTCTCTCCCTCTCTCTCTGCATGTATATGTGTATGTTAGAGTAAGGCTG
The DNA here is from genome assembly GCF_037176765.1 of Anolis sagrei. NCBI lineage: Eukaryota > Metazoa > Chordata > Lepidosauria > Squamata > Anolidae > Anolis > Anolis sagrei. The sequence goes on from NC_090025.1 coordinate 151,040,604, forward strand.
TGCATTTGTCTTATATATTCTATTGGTGAAAAACGAGATCCATCCACATTTTGTTTAAAACAGCTTATTTAATTATCCATTGCTGAAGGCCATACAGAATCTTTAGATATTTCATTACCTAAAGACACATATTTGTCCAGTTCCTAGGTTCCAGTATTGAAACTGCTTTCTCTTTTATAGTTTTCACTGAAATAAAACTGATGTTTTTATAATTTAGGTAACAAGGTTTTTAAGTTTGCTTTCATTAATGATGATGATGATGATGATGATGATGATGATGATGATGAATGTATTACCCATCTCTCCCTGTGGCTCACTTCTTTAGGCACAATGGCTTTTTGTACTTTTATGTACTAAGGCTTTAAAGTAGGTAAAGTACAAACGTAACTTTCTGAATTTCCTTGGTCAGCCCGTAAATATTAATCCATAATGACCTGAACATCTTGGCGGTTGGAGTGATTGAAGACAATTGAGAATAGCTAGTTACATATTGTTAATAGATATGATTAACTTTGTTCTGAGGAAATTTTAGTAATATTTTCACTTGCTTTTATCACCATACCCATGAGATTTTGTTTACATTATTAAAACTTCACATACAACATTTTAATAAGAATGATGAAAGGATATTTGGGGAAAATACTTATTAAGCGATAGTGAACACAATTTATTTCAGATTTTCAGATTTTCTTTAAATTCTTAAAATGTTTAGGACAAAGATTTCAATAGGACATATAAAAATATGGAGTTAAGATGTAGCAGGTACTTTAGCTTAAACTTAGTAAACTCACTTATTTCACACAATTTCAAATTCATGTAAATAGTTTTGCTGAGAGTCATTCTGGTCATTTTTTTCTTTAAATTGTTGCTTTTTTCTGCCTGTGCTGTTTGGTAATACAATATGCCAAGAGCTTTAAAATATAAATTAAGTCATACGGTGCTTTATATGCTTGCAACAAATTCTATGACGTCTTAGCAAACTTTCTAGCATGTCCATCCAACTGATTTACAAAGTCTTGCTCTCTCTTTCTTAATGTTTCCGGGTATTTCCTATATGGCATTACTTATGAAAATAGAGTATATGTCAACTTTGACATTTGTTAAGGAACAGGAGATATAGTCAAAAGGCAAGGAGAAACCAGAACAAATGATTAGTAAAGAAAACAGATTTTAAAACAAAGAATTTACTACTTAGAAAAATGAGCATTCATATCCAGTTTAAAGAAGTAGATAGTGAATTCAGAAATTGTTTTATGTGTGCAAGCACCTGAATGTCTGCCTCAGAATATTGCTATGATTTTGAATAATTGGGAAGAAAAACAATCTACATCTAGGAGAATGACTAGTAAGCAGCACTTTCCTTGGCCTTCAAACAACTTACTATATTAAGCATACAAGCTGGAAGTTAATTCTATTATTTTCAGTGTGATTCAACAACCATGGAGATTGCTAGAGTGCTAGAAATTGCTAAGGTGTGGTTGGTTTAGAAGGATTTCTGTATATAAAAACAGAATATTGTAACCATGCTCTGGAAGAGAATGTGAAATAGTCCTAGAGTAGCATGATAGCATCATAAAGCCCCCTGCCTTCTATAGTCCCAGGTATATCAATGCAGGAATGTCTTTGCTGAATGCTTTAGATTCCAAATCATGCAAAAACATCCAGAAATACATCTCATGACCAAAAAATCCATTTGCAATAAGAGAATGTGGAGTCACGCAATCCTCAGAGCATGGAAAGCCCCAAAGCACTGTCAAGGACAGTTAAGTATGCCCACCATGAAAGACCCTCCATTTTTTACTATTTCTACAGTGAGAAGAGGGGTGGGAAATAAATAAAGCTTTTGTTGTTGTTGTTACATTCTGCTTCTATTCTAGAGATGTTATTGTAAGTTGCCTAAAAGCAGCATGGTATAGAGCAGAGCTTTCCAAATATTTCATGTTGGTGACACACTGTTGAAACATGTATCATTTTACAACACAGTCATTCAGTTTTACTAGCAAACCGAAAGTTAAACCACCCTCTTATTATTTATTTGCTTATTTATTTATTTACTTTTATCCTGCTTTTATCCCACAAATGGGACACAAAGCAGCAAACAAAATAGAAAAACAAACACCTTAATATAAAAAAAATCATCCCGTAACCCAATATATAAATAATAAATCAACACATTGCATAAAACACAAATTACATAAATATAAATAAGCATTAAAATATCACATATATCATTATCATTTAAAATCTCTGCATCTCAGACCACTGAGATTGTCCTAACATGTTAAAACATTAAACTAAACAGCTCGGAGCTCCCAATCGTATAAGAACATTATAAGAAAAACAGACATATACATACATAGAAATAACAAAATGTATAGAGACAGAACATATCTCATTAAAACCATATATATATATATATATACACACACACACACACACACACACACACACATTATTTATTACTTATTTCATACAGTTCTGGGATATCTCATTATGTTTGTGCGACACACCTACACACTGCAATGTAATACACAGTTTGGAAACCTCTGATGTAGTACGTTGTGCCTTGAATAATGACTTTCTAGATCAGAGTTTGAATCCACACTCAACCATCAACAGTCACTGGATGACACTGGGCAAGTCACACTCTATGCCTCAGACAAAGACAACGGCAAACCCTTATGAACAAGTCTTGCCAAGAAAACTTTGTGACAGGTTTGCCTTAGGGTCACTTTAGGTAGCCTGAAGGCACACAGTAGCAACAGAATTAGACTGTACTGGTCTCCGCTTATTTTTTATTATATTTTTATTTTCATCTTGATTTTTATTTAAAAAAAATGATTTATGTTTTATCATGGTTTTATTTTTTTTTATAATATAAAGAAGACTGGCTTCTTTTTATAACTGTGTGGCTAATCTGATAAGACCTGAGTCTGAGAAGGAATAGTGCTAAAGTAAGCTGTATTAAACATGAGGTTTTAGCAACTTTGCCATTGAATATCAGAATACTAATTTAAAAAGAAGAATAGAAAGGAAAAAGGAGGAGAACTCTTTTCTGTTCTGCTTCCATTTGTCTCCCCCTAACAAATGTATTACAGCTGACTGACTTGCATGAAAAATTCTCAACAAAACGTAGGAATTCAAAGGTTTCTGGCAGATTTCAGCCAAGAACTTTGATACTGCAAGCCTTCCAAAATGACAGAGTTTTTCAAAAAAAAGGATTCTGTTCTGGCAAAATCTATATACCTTTCAGTGAGTTTTCATGGGACTCCTAGTTAATTCTTTCCAGAGTCTTGCATCATTCTATTCCAGTGGTATATCAGAGAGAGGGCAAAGTTTGCTAAAAGTCATTCTTCCCTGGCTGCATCTATTGGCAGCCAGTTTACACTTGAGACATCTAACAGACAACTCTAACTGGCAGCAAGAATTAGGGAAAGATTCCAGGAAGTTGTAACTACACATTCCTTGTCTTCTTCAAGAAGAACTCCTAAAAGCAAAAAATTTCCAGCAGCCTAAATAGCATTTTGAGGTATGAGATGGCAATACCTCATTCTTCCCTAACATAGTTCTGCCTAGAGTTTTGGAATTATGAGAAACAGTGGAACTTTTAATAACAGCTATTTTTGTATGGCAAAGTAAAGTTTGTGATGTTAGAAAGCTGGATTTTGTGGTCCTGGCTTGTGTGTGCAATGTCCATGGTGCTAATAAACAAATATATGTTTTACTATTGTTTTAACCAAAGAAAAGTTGCATTTTGAAAAGTAACTCTTTATCTGTTTTCCACTCATATTCTCTTTCAGTCCTAAACAATGTCCTGAATACAATCCAGCTGTATTTTCTCTGCAATGTGGGAGCAGATTTGTGTTCCTTTTCATCTTCCATTCCTTTCTGTTACATTTTCACAACAAGATGCTTGTGATGAGTTGCAATCTGTGGCGCTTGGGTTTAAGCAGTTATCTTGTTGCACGTTTCATTGAATCTTCCAAAGCAGATCTGCCAAGCCCCTTTAGAATAATCCTTTTTGATAAATCAAAACAACTCTAAATATTTCCACAGGCAGAAATACTGGGTAGGAAGCAAGAAAGAAAAGAAAATTGACTTCATAAAGATAGACAAAGAAACAATTCTTGCCCTTACAACATTTATAATAGCAGCAACCTGTAATGATAAATAATGGATCAAGAATGTCATACAGAAACAATCGCCTAGAGCTCTTTTTTTAGCCTAAACACAAAAAAGAGATTGAGTCTTTCACAAGAAAATAGCAGCTTCAAAAACCCTTTCCATTTATTTGTTTCTTTTTTTCTTTAACAAAATTTTCCAGCCTTAAAGTTATGCCGTTAGTTAAGGAAACAGACAAACTCAATAATATTGTTTTCTCACTTGGCTCAATTAGAAAGCTCACCAAAGACATAACTGAATTAGCATCAGTGTTGCTCTTAGATGGAGTTTTTTATCTGGTTCTTATGATTTCAATGAAAGGAGTTCACTGTAACTCCAGAATTATTTCCGATTAAGCAAACAGCATACTTTGTGTTCCTTAACTAAACAGAAAACATTGGGTAATCTAGACTAATCTGAATATTTTCCCATTAATGCTGATATTGGCTAGTAACCCAAAAGGTAGCAATACAATTTGCCAGTTGGGCATATTGGACCTTGCTACTATGGTTGTGCATTTAAGCACAACTTTATGTAATGGGTTTAGGATTTATATTTCACTAAAGTCCGTTAGAGAACATGGTTTATAGAATTTACAGAGGTAAATAGAATTAATCTCAAGGTTGAGGAAAGTGTGGTCATCTAGATATTATTGGACCACAACTCCCAATGGTCCTAACCAACAGATCCACCACTGATGAGGGATGATGAGATTTACAGTCCAGCCTTAAGCTTTCCAACTCCTGATTCACCTATTTCAAAGTAGGCAAACTGAATACTCAGTTCATTACATGGTTTTGAAGCAGCCATGCCAAGTCAGATGGGTTTAAAAAAATGGGGGGGGGGGGGGGGGGTAATCATGCTAGTAGTGGTGGTTTGATGTTCATTGGGACCATATCATGTAGGGAAGAAATGATTAACTTTTCTCCCGACCTAACCCACATATTAAAATGGGCTTGCTCAAAAGAAGGCACTGACTTTGAAAGACCTGCCATTATATAGTCATGTCCGTCTGGGGGAAACTGTGAATGTACAAGAATGTGAATGTTAAAGAAGCCTGGTAGATGAGTACCAATGAGGGGATAAGAAAATGACAGGAACAGACATATGGACAGACAGATGAAGAATGAAGCAAAGGCAGGATATGGATGAGTAAATGATTTCTGAGTTTGAGAATAAGTGGGGGAAAGTAGCAGTTTTGTGGCTGAGAAAAATAATAGCCAAAGACAAGAATTAGAGAGAAAGAAAGAGTGGTCCCAGAGAGAAAGAGAAATGTCCTGATCACTTTTGATTTATCTCAGCTTTGCCTCCGCCTATCTCTGGTATGAACTTAATAGTCTCACCATCCCAAATCCTGAGGGAATGTGATGCTCAACGGAATAAATGTTCCCATCCACTGATCTAAAGTAACTCATTTTATTTGTAACACATATGGACTAGCTGGTTCACATTAAACATGAAAGACGGAAGCCCTATCCAGTTGTTTGCCTGAAGATTCAAGGGCCAAAGTGTATCGGGATGCAAAGGTATGTGCAAAATACCCACACACACTCAAATACCCAGATACAAATTCCTCTTCAGACCGTTGTGTGTCCCATGTAGGCATATTGCAGTGGGGCTTCCGTACACATCCTTGGCTCTATGCATTTTTCTCCTCATGTTCAAACACCTAAATAAAAGTTTAAAAAAACTATGCTACAAATCTTAGGTAGTTGGAGATATTGCTATCTAATCCCATCTACATTACCACTCTACTTTTTGGGTAAACCGTGTAAGTATCTCAGTTTCATTGAGTTCCCCATGACCTGATCTGGCGAGCACTATAGTCACATGGAATACCAGAAGACTATCTAACATGGATAAAGCTACTATACAATAATACAACAGGTATGGTCCACTGCCCTGCAGGAATTTCACCACCCTTCAACATTACTGTTGGTGTGCATCAGGGATCCTCACTCTCACCATTACTATTCATACTCTACATGGACACTGCTACAGCAGATTTCCAGTCTATGCATCCCTGGACACTCCTATATGTAGATGACATTGCACTCGGCCACTATAAACGTGCAACTCTTCAACTACAGCTTCAGAGATGGAGTGATAGACCCAGTGAAAATGGACTTCAACTAGACATATCCAAAACAGAGTGTCTGGAATGTGGCCTTCAAACTGGAAAAACTAATCAAATTAATGGACAAGCACTAAAGAAGGCCATCCAATTTAAATATCTAATGTCACTCATCTCCATAGATGGCAGCATAATGCCAAACATATGGTCGCAATTAAATGCAGCCTAGTTGAAATGGTGGCAAACTACTGGCATTCTGTGTGACTCAAACATGCCTGAACAACTCAAGGCTAAGGTCTACACTACAGTTGTTCACCCAGTAGCCCTCTACAGGGTAGAATTCTAACCAGCAACAAAGAAACACAAACAAGCCCTTAACACAATGGAAATGAAAATTCTGAGATGGATACTTGGCTTGACATTTCTTGACCATATGCCAGATGATGACATCTGTCAAAGACTAGAAATAAAATTGATCTGCAAGAAAATGCAGGAAGCAAGACTACAGTGGTATGACCATGTCATGAGAAGAGAACCAATATCAGTAGCACAAACAATACTGCATTTGGAAATTGCAGGACGACAACCACATGGACGGTCAAAGAAAAGATGGATGCACACCATCAACGAAGACATGCGTGCTGCCAATCTGAGACCTGAGGATGCCCAAAACAAAGCCCCATGGAAACTACAGTAACAATGCTAACACATCCATTGGGAAAATAGCTTAGAAAGAAATTAAGTCTGAGGCTGAGGCCAGTTGGCCCATGGAATTTTGAAGATGGAATGGGGAGGATAAGAGAGGAAATTAAGCCTGCTGAGAGCTTATGGCACCATAGATGAGTATTATAATTGGATAGAACACATGCCATGAGGTTTTTAAAAAGCCCGAGATCATTAATATTATATAGCTTAGGAGTAGAAGTAGGAGGAATGTATTTAGGTATATATGGGTGTATGCATTACTTTAAAACACGTTAAAATACTCATTAATCACTTTTTAAAACATCTAAATACACTGGTAATTTTCTGCAAACCTCAAACATTGAAATGAGGCTCCTGTTCTCAGCTGTTTGAAATCCAGTTGAGATTGTAACAATTAGATGACCAAATGGTGAAGCTGGAACCTTTGATTTTGCTTTCATTGATGCTGACAAAGGAGGCTACAATGATTAGTTGGGGAATATATTGTACAAAGTTCCATAAGTGCCAGCTAATTCCAAGCAAATGAACACACATTTTAGAGATTTTTCTTTGAATGAGTGCATAGCATATGTGTTTTTTTCTGATAAAAGATTGCCTTCTTTGGAGTTCAGGGACATTTAGAGAAGAAGCACACAACATTTTAGCCTGCAAGCTGGAATAGTACCAGGAAAACAGTGGTCTTGGAAATAGGTTTACTGAGGATGAAAAAGTGATTCATTTCTCCCCTCTCCCAGTAATTTCGAAAGCCAGGCAATTGCCCCCTTCCCACGTATCAGCTGGGCTGCAGGAGAAAGTGAATAGGAAACTGCCCAAGAAGTGACCAACAAGCACAAATTGTTTGACCCTGGCATCACATTAATAGTTGACAGACTAATGAAAGGAAGAGTAGGGAAATCTGAATACAGTTTTTCCACACTTATTGCAGTGGTTCTGTTCCAGGACCACCTGCAATAAGTGAAAATCCACGAAGTAGGGACGCCATATTAATTTTCTTATCTATAGATTATTTTATGTATCATTTTCTTATCTGCGCTTCCTTACCCGCCTCCCAGCCCATCCCAAGGGCACCTGCCTGCCTTCCTGGCCTTCGCAGACCCCTGCATAGCCTCTGGAGCCACGCAGGCAGCAGCAAGCCAGGGAGGCAGGCCTTCCCCACCACACCTCAGGCCGCCACACTTCTGGGGTCTGTGGAGGCCAAGGAGGCAGACTTTCTCCACCTCGCCTCAGGCTGCCGCACTTCCAAGGTCCCTGGACGTAATATTTTATATTTTATAATTTTATTAATATTTTCAAAAACCTGCAAAACAGCAAGTCTGCTAAAAGCAAACTGAAGTAGCGAGGGAACACTGTAGTTCTGTTTAAGGCAACACTGTGAATTTAGCTTGTTAGATGTGGAATGGCATGTTGTGCATAGTATGATCATAGTATGATATGCCCCCTCCCTCCTGACCTTCAGGAAGCAATTGAAATCCTGGCTTTGGAATCAGGCATTTGCAGTGTGACATCTAAGACTTGTAAAAATGAAAAGTTATCTGACCACCATATGTGGACTGAGTTAGACGATGTTTTAACTTGGCGAATGGTTTTATATGTATTTTAACTCATATGTATTTTAACCTATTGTTTTATGTATGTTGCTTAAAATGTTATTTATTGTTTAGTATCAAAATTTTTGCTGTTAGCCGTTCTGAGTCCCTCCACGGAGGTAGAGAAGAATTGGATATAAAAGCTCTAAACAAACAAACAAATAAATAAATACATGCAGTCTTGATCTTACTCCAGTATATAAAGGGCTCAGATACAGAAAGCAGTTTCCAAAAAGAGGCTGTTTTAAATTGTTCTCCATAGCATCTCTCTCCATACAGCGAGCTATTCGTGTGCAGTAGCTTACCATACAAACCAAGTAATTTTCAGTCATTTTCATAGCTTTTTTGTGTATGGGGCCTTTCAAGCATGCACAGAACCCTGCAGTACTCAAGTACTTCCACAAGCCAGTGCTTACATCTAAGTATTTATAGTTACCTTTGAAGACATGAATGAAAATAGATCATTCTGTACCTAGGTTGACTTTCTTCATTTCTTATTCATTGAACTAAAATGCAACTAAAGAGAGTATTTCATTGGATGGATGGCTGGCTAGTGCATGTTGGGCTGAGCAGGTAAATTAGTAATCAGTTGTACTTGTAAATCATCTGAGATTTTCTTCATGTGGTTAAAAGATGTCAGAAGCTTCAAGAATGGACTTCCTGTGTCACTTACATGTGCAGGATTTTTTTCCTGCCAATTATTTCAAAGTATGTGCATGAGTTGTATTATAATTAGTGCAAATTACAAAGCAGTTGGACACAACAGAAAACAGTTTTAACGTAAGTGTGTTGTAAGTCTATACATGGAGCCCCTGGTGGCGCAGTGGGTTAAACCCCTGTGCCAGCAGGACTGAAGACCGACAGGTCGCAGGTTCGAATCCGGGGAGAGGTGGATGAGCTCTCTCTATCAGCTCCAGCTCCTCATACGGGGACATGAGAAAAGCCTCCCACAAGGATGATAAAAACATCAAATCATCCGGGCACCCCCTGGGCAACATCCTTGCAAACGGCCAATTCTCTCACACCAGAAGTGACTTGCAATTTCTCAAGTCGCTCCTGACACGACAAAAAAAAATGTCTATTCATGTCTATGTATATAGGCAAATACTTTTTACCATTTTGTTCGCATTGTTCTAAAATCTCTGATGCCTAGTGTTCTTTCCTGGAATTAGATTCTCCTAAAATTACTTTTCTTTTCTTTTCTCCTTGAATGGTGATATGTAAATATTAATGAATAATCAGTGAAATTTATAGTTTAACTAGAGGTGTTCTGGTAAAGAAAGCAGTGAATCAAAGATCTTTGGGTGATTATCACACCACTCTTGTCAGCCTTGAGATTTCTTGTTTCTGACAATACGTTCAATGTGATTTTAAGTCAAAATTATTTTGCATTTAGATAAAATGTGAGTGTGTGAGTGTGAGAGAGATTTCCACAATTTACCATTGAGATGAAAACCTCTTCATCAGCTAATGGTTTCAGCTTAATTTGGATATTCTTCCAGAACAGTGTTTCTCAACCTTCCTAATGCCACAACTCCATAATACCGAACCCCACCAGCAATGAAATTGACCCACACTTGGCACACAGAACTTCCATGACCAACAGAAAATACTGGAAGGGTTTGGTAGGCATTAACCTTGAGTTTTGGAGTTGTAATTCACCTACATCCAGAGAGCACTGTGGACTCAAACAATGATGGATCTGGACCAAAGTTGGTTCCTAACACCATCAGAAATATGTGTTTGGACCAAGCTTGGCACAAATACTCAATATGCCCCAATGTGAACACTGGTGGAGTTTAGAGAAAATAGACCTTGACAGTTGGGAGTTGTAGTTACTGGAATTTATAGTTCTCCTCCAATCAAAGAGCATTCTGAACCCCACCAACTATAGAATTAAGCCAAACTACCCACACAGAAGCTCCATACCAACAGAAAATATTGTGTTTCCTGATGGTCTTTGGTGACCCCTTTGACACCCCCTTGTGACCCCCCAGGGGTCCTGACCCCCAGGTTAAGAAATGCTGTTCTAGAACAGTCTCAGTTAAGAATTAAGCAATGAAATGAGATCATGCTGGGCAAATACTGTATTCTTATTGCAGGAAAAGACAACTAAGTAGTTTTGAGCAATTTCACTTTCATTTTTAAATTGGTATTCATTTCTGCTTGTGTAGAAAAGGAAGTACCTGTACCTGAGAGATCTCTTTTGGGCCCCTCACATAAGGAGCGGATATCATTTCGAGACCATCAAGTTCAGTTCAGCGGTGGATGGGGAAGTGGCAAAAAGAAGACAAAACCTTTGAAATAGTAATTTGGACCTTCAACACTGAAAACACATGGAAAACTGTTTCTTTTCAGGAGGCCTGTGAATTGCCATCATTTTTGGATATCACGGATGCAATGTTCCTAGGCACCACCTATATTGCATTTTAATCTACCTGTTTTAATTCTACCTTTTCATTTCTTGACAAGTTTTATAAATGTCAGAATGATCACATTGTTTGTACCTGCAATTTATTTAAGCAATATGGTCTAATATTCAAAAATATGTCTGTGATTCTTGAAGGGTGTCTAGCATCACCAGAAGATCAAATCTGGATATATACATTAACGATGGTTTATGGTTTCATATTGATCTTTGGTTGAAATGGCCTAATCTACAGTTGAACTAAAATAGTAAACTCACTATGCAATAAACTCACTGTTCAGTTCACATTTCAATCACAAGAAGGAAAAGATTCAAAATTAAACTGTCCTAGATATTTTTCCATTAGCTGCTTTGTATACTCAAATGTATATCTGTTAAAAAGTAAAATGTGGAATGTACGTCTTTTTCCAAATATATTGATGATGTAAATATGTTTTGTGTAAAAAAAAATGCTGCAAAATCCGCTGAATCAGTTGCATTTCTGGATAAACCCGAATGAATGCAAATTCAGTAATGTGATAGTAAGATGTGTTTTGTAATTGCTGAATTATGTTTATCATTCTTTAGTACTCATGACAGTTTTCTTACAGTCGGTTCTCCCTTTTTTTCCAGAATTAAAGTATGAACGCTAAACATTATGGATTAATTTTGTTCTCACCTGTTATTTCTCTGTGTCTGTAAGAACTTACTTTTTGCAGCCTCACATTAGGTTTTCCACTTCCGTTCCATCAATGCACGCCTGCCATCCTGACTGAAGTAGAAACATGGTACAAATTGCTGATGGGATCTGGGGAAACAATTCTTTGGCTTTATATAATATTTCTTGTCTCTCTGAAATCTTGGCCCTACTGTTGAACTTGAGATGCAAAAGCGAACCCAAGACTTCGGTTAAAAATAATAATAATCTGTTTATATGTTGTGGTTGTGCTTGGAGCATGTTATACATTTCCCAAAAGAGCAAAGTACCCATCATGTTGTCTATGTTTGTTAATGTCTACATACTTATTTGGATTGGGAATACTTTCCTTTTTCTGGGAAAAAGGCAGCAGTACAGATGGTCTCAGCTAACCATTTTTGAAAAAGACTTGGATTGATGGGCAAGTACTCATTTCAATACATTTAAGAACTGGACCACGAAACAACAGACCAGTTCAGGATTGAGAAAGGAGTACGGCAGAGTATACTGCCGTTGGGTGAGTATACTCTCACCCAACCTATTCAACTTGTATGCAGAACACATCATGTGATGTGCAGGGCTTGAGGAATGCAAGGCTGGGGTGAAAGTTGCTGGAAGAAACATTAACAACCTTAGATATGCAGATGATACCACTTTGATGGCCAAAAGTGAGGAGGAGCTGAGGAGCCTTCTAATCAAGGTGAAAGAAGAAAGTGCAAACGCTGGGTTGCAGTTAAACATCAAAAACACCAAGATTATGGCAACCAGACTGATTGGTAACTGGAAAATAGAGAAAATGTGAAGGCGGTGACAGAATTTGTATTTCTAGGTGCAAAGGTTACTGCAGGTGCAGACTGCAGCCAGGAAATCAGAAGACATTTACTTCTTGGGAGGAGAGAAATGGCAAATCTTGATAAAATAGTTAAGAGAGACATCACATTGGCAACGAAGATCCACATAGTTAAAGCAATGGTATTCCCCATAGTAACCTATGGATGCGAGAACTGGACCATATGGAAGGCTGAACGAAGAAAGATCAATGCTTTTGAACTGTGGTGTTGGAGAAAAATTCTGAGAGTGCCTTGGACCGCGAGAAGATCAGACCAGTCCATACTCCAGGAAATAAAGCTCGACTGCTACTGGAGGGAAGGATATTAGAGGCAAAGATGAAGTACTTTGGCCACATAATGAGAAAACGGGAAAACTTGGAGAAAATAATGATGCTGGGGAAAATGGAAGGAAAAAGGAAGATGAGCTGACCAAGGGCAAGATGGATGAATGTTATTCTTGAAGTGACTGGCTTGACCTTTAAGGAGCAGCCGACAGAGAGCTCTGGGATGGACTGGTCCATGAGGTCACAAAGAGTCAGAAGCAACTGAATGAATAAACAACAAAAAAGAACTGGATGATCTCGGACACATTCTGATACGCTAAATATATATCTGGATAGATGAGCATCAGTTCTGCTCTAAAAAAAACTTCCAGCATCCAGTATAATATAGTAAATAGTGTGACTTTGACTGTGAAGGCTAGGTTCAGATTTTCACTCAGCCACTAATCACACTGGATGACATTGAGCTATTTAGTCTAATCTGGAGTACTAGGGTTATGTGAAGATAAACCCAGAAAAACGGACAGTTTCTGCCTTTGTTTTCCTGAACTCCTTGATTTAATAATTCAACACAATTCTATAATCAGTATAAATGAAAATGTAAATGTTGCATAGTGGAAATCTTGTTAGTCATGGCATACCTGTGCACCATATATATGAAATGACATTGATTTCCAGAGTTATCAGAGTGTAATCTGAACCAGATATTTAGTAAAATTGTCATGAAGGCAGGGAAGACAAGAATGACAGTTTCAAACACTTCCATATGCCAGTTTTCTTTTTCTTGTCAATGGTTACAGTCACACTGTATGTCAAGGAATATTGTTAAGAATGAAAGAACATCAGCCTCTGCTTAGGTTTGTAGCCCTCACAAACAAAACCCTTAATGCATGTGTAAACTTTATATTACAGAAGGCAGGTTTGCTGATGAGTGGAGAAAGAGTTATAGCTACCAGTTCTGCTTCCATGGATTCAACTATCCAGGGCTTGGTAATATTTTTAAAAATCCAAAAAGGAAACCTTGATTTTGCAATCTATATAACTGACATCATTTCACTATGCCATTGTACATAATGGGAGTTGAGCATCCATAGATTTTGATATCCCTAGGGGACCTGGAAGCTAGAACCAGCAGATACCAATGGATCACTGCACTTCCCATTTCCCCCCATCCTTCACAAGTCCTCTCTCTTTTGGGTTACATGATCCTACCTTGCCAGATTGTTCCTGAAAATTATAAACACCTCATAAAAAGCAACTAATCTGGTGACATTTTATTAGGAAGTGGAACTTTTACTTTTGGTGAACCATCCTGCTTCACTGTCAGGATTTTTTAATAACGTAATTTCCATTTGCAGGAATTAAGAGATCTCTGTAGCTCCTGTCCTTAGAATATGTACTTGGGGAAATAGGTTGTTTCCCATGCATCCCATTTGCACCAAGCCAGTGTTTCTCAACCTGGGAGTCAGAACCCCTGGAGGGGGTCGCAGGGAGATATCAGAGGGGTCACCAAAGACCATCAGAAAACACATATTTCTGATGGTGTTAGGAACCAACTTTGGTCCAGATCCATCATTGTTTGAGTCCACAGTGCTCTCTTGATGTAGGTGAACTACAACTCCAAAACACAAGGTCAATGTCCATCAAATCCTTCCAGTTTTTTCTGCTGGTCATGGGAGATCTGTGTGCCAAGATTGGTTCTATTCTATTGTTGATGGAGTTCAGAATGATCTTTGATTGTTGGTGAACTATAAATCCCAGCAGCTACAACTCCCAAATTTCAAGGTCTATTTTCTCCAAACTCCACCAGTGTTCCCATTTGGACATATTCGTGCCAAGTTTGCTGCAGGTCCATCATTGGTTGAGTCCACAGTGCTCTCTGGATGTAGGTGAACTACAACTCCAAAACTCAAGGTCAATTCCCACCAAACCCTTCCAGTATTTTCTGTTGGTCTTGGGAGTTCTGTGTGCCAAGATTAAACCATCCTGGGTCACCTATGAGCTGAAAAGGGTGGTATACAAATATAGTTAATAAATAAATAAAAAAAGATTGGTTCAATTCCATCATTGGTGAAGTTCAAAATGCTCTTTGCTTGTTGGTCAACTATAAATCCCAGCAACTACAACTCCCAAATGACAAAATCACACACACCTCAACCTCACCCGTATTCCAATTTGGGTCTATCAGGTATTTGTTCCAAATTTAGTCCAGTGAATGAAAATACATCCTACATATCAGATATTTACATTACAATTCATAAGAATAGCAAAATTACAATTATGAAGTAGCATAACCAACCTGAACATTCCACAGATATATAAACCTAACCTGCCTAGTTTCCAACAGACCTCGCAACCTTTGGGGATGCCTGCCATAAATGCAGGCAAAACATCAGGAGAGAATGCTTCTGGAACATGGCCATACAGCCCAGAAACTCACAACAAACCAGTGATTCCAGCCATGAAAACCTTCAACAATACAGCAACAGTGAGAAACACTGCAGTAAACCATGATGTCAAACTGCACACATTCAACAGTGTAGATCAGTGTTTCTCAACCTGTGTGTCCCCAGATGTTTTGGCCTTCAACTCCCAGAAATCCTAACAACTAGTAAACTGGCTGGGATTTCTGGGAGCTGTAAGCCAAAACACCTGGGGACCCACAGGTTGAGAACCACTGGTGTAGATGCACCCATGGAAGTAGCCTGAGCCAGGGCCCCCAAGGGTGCTCCCATCCACCCAAGTGAGAAGGCATCTTACTCCCAAGACAACCTCTGAGGGAGAACATCCTACAAGAACAATTTCTCTCCAGTTTAAAATACAAGAGCAGCAACTACAACTCTCTTTGGACTGTTATTTTCTTTCCGTTGCCATTTTTTCCCACTTTAGGACAGCACCAAACCTATATAACAGTTCTAAATAGATACAAGCCATGCTTTGAGGACACACAATTGCTTGTAACTACTTGAACAAAACGTACAGCTCCTGTCCTCAGGTTTGGCTGAAATTAAGAAGGTGGAAAACTCTCGAGGCGTTTCCTCCCGGTGCAAAACAAAGCGAGGCACCAGGGAGCCGGTCTTGATCTCATTGTCACGGGTGGAGCTGAACTCAAGAAAGAACGGGCTTGGGGGTTTTTCGGAATGGAGGCGCCTGAAAGATGGCTTTCCTAGCGTCTTGGCACACAGTCCTTTTCCGCATCAGCCCCAAAATTGATTCGGATTTGCACAGTTGTGTCTCCAAGTCAATCCCGACTGTGTGAGGGTGTTTTCTTGGCCACGTTTCTTCAGAGTAGGTTTACAATTGCCTGCCTTTGAAACCAACTGGTCGAATGGGGAGTCAACCTCGGCTCTCTCAAAGTTCTTCAAGACTACAGTGTGATCCGTCTCTTACATTTTGTGTGTGTATATGACCCCAAAAAGCCTATTTTGTTGTTGGCGTCGTGTGTTTTCAAGCCCAAGCAAACCCACCACAGTGGTTTCTTGGCAGAATTTGTTCAGAAGACGTTTGCCATTGCCTTTCTCCGAGGCTGAGAGAGTGTGACTTGTCAGTGGACACCCAGGGGGTTTCATGGTGGAGGGGGGATTCTAGAAAGTCCTATGGTACAGCTACACTATAGAATTAATTCAGTTCTACACCACTTTCTGTTAGGTTTTTTCATCCCTGCACAGTACAAGTCTCTTGTGTCATCAAGTCTCCAGTCCTCAGTGAATAGCTAGACTAGAGATAGGATGAAGCCGAGGGATTGTTCCCCTCACATTCCTATGCATGTTTACCAAAAGGGGCTTTGTCTTTCCTCTTCCTTGCCACTGTCTCCTCCTTTGAAGATGTAGCAATGGAATCTCTGTAAGGGAACTTCCGTTTTAAAGATATTTTATTGCCCTAGGTTGACCATGTGGTCTCCACCATTGTCACTTCTACCTTTTCCTTCCTTCTAGTAAGGACACATTTTGCCTCTCTCTAGGCAAAATGTAGCTGCATGGATCTTTTGACATTTTTACCCATTTTACTTTTCTTAGAAGGGTCCCCTGGTGATGCAGCAGGTTAAACCACTGAGCTGTTGAACTTGCTAACTGAAAGGTTGGCAGTTCGAATCCAGGGAGCAAGGTGAGCTCCCACTGTTAGCCCAAGCTTCTGACAACCTAGCAGTTTGAAAACATGCAAATGTGGGTAGATCAATAGGTAAAGTTGCACGGAGCTCCATGCAGTCATATTGGAGCTCCATGCAGTCATACTGGCCACATGCCCTTGGAGGTGTCTACGGACAATGCAGGCTTAGAAATGGAGACGAGCACCACCCCCCAGAATCGGATACAACTAGACTAAATGTCAGGGAAAATAGTTACCTTTAGCTACCTTTCTTAGAAGATCAGACTTAATAGGCTATTTAGCTCCAAGGCAGTGGCGTCTCTGGCCCATCCCCTGTTTGAATATCAGCCAGCAGGACAACAACTTAAATCAAGAAATAGTTTTCTAAGATCTAGAGAGACACTCGCTGGTACACCTCAGCAAGCGAGAGTCCAAAAGTGGCAGGCTCAAACCCAGAATCTCCATCAATGGCTGATACCAAATGAGAGACTTCTTCCTGGGCACACAGAAAACTGGGCGACTTGGAAGGTGCTGAACAGACTGCTCTGGCACCACGAGATGCAGAGCCACGGCATGCGGGTGTGGAGCAGAGCAAACCACAGACCACCTATTACAATGCCGCCTGAGCTCTGCCACATGCACAATGGAGGACCTCCGTATAGCAGCACCAGAGGCACTCCAAGTGGCCAGTTACTGGTCAAAGGACATTTAATAGAATGCCAAGTTTGCAAACTTTATGGTTTGTTTTTGTTTTGTTTTGTTTTGTTTTTAATGCAATACAACTATTTGGTTCCCTCCTGACAAGATAAATAGCTTCAAGACCTTTTCTATCTAGAATGTATTTCTTTTACTTTGATAAAATATTTTTGAACCCTAACTTCTAACTCTGCAATCTTGTGCCATCCTAAGAATAGAAGCTTATCCCAGCTTCACCCCAGGTAAGTTTCTGCTGGTTGTGAAGTTTACTTCTGGCACTCTGCTATTTTTATGTTGGATTCGCCCCTACTAAGGGTTATTTTTGAGCCTAACAGCTCAGATTCCCCAACACTTTCACTGCCATGGATCAATGCTACAGTATCCTGAGAGTTGCAGTTTGATGAGACACCAGCAATCTTTGGAGAGAAGGCGAAAGGGCCATCTCCCCAAATTCCACAGCAGGTAAAGTGGTGTCAAACTACACTGTAATTCTACATTGTGGAGACACTCATCCCTAACCCGCTTGCTCTCAGCCTGAAATTCCGAGGGCCTCTCTCGCCCCACTGCTCAAACAAGGCCCTCGAAGGAGGCGCAGGAAAAAATGGACTCAAAGGAAGCCAAGTACCAATTGCGAGGTCTCTCCCACGTCAAAGGACTCAATCTGGGAGGGGGAGAAAACGAGAAAGGAAGTTGGAACTCCTCGCCCAACAAACAGGGGCCGCACCCTTGGCGTCGGGAACACGTTTCTCTGGCCCTTCATAAAAGCCCTTCTGTGGGCCAAGGAGAGAGGTTTGGTTTTCTTTCCAACCTCAGACATCTTTCTTTCCCCTCTGCACACCCCAGTTTCTGCGTCACTGGCCAGGGTCTTTAAAACAGATAAATAATTATTGGGGGCTTTGCAACAGCACCTGCCTCAATCCGAATCCATCCAGCTGTACAGACCTCTCCAGTTAGGCCTTGCACTGCATCTCTGTGTCTGGGTGAATCTATAGCAGTGGTTCTCAACCTTCCTAATGCCCCTTAGGAACCCCTTTAATACACTTCCTCATGTTGTGGTGACCCCCAGCCAGAGCATCATTTGCTACTTCATAACTCTAATTTTGCTACTGTTACAAATCCTAATGTCAATATCTGGTATGCAGGATGTATTTTCATTCACTGGACTAAATTTGGAAGAAATACCTGATAGACCCAAATTGAAATACTGGTGAGGTTGGGACGGGTGTGATTTTGTCATTTGGGAGTTGTAGTTGCTGGGATTTATAGTTGACCAACAAGCAAAGAGCATTCTGAACTTCACCAATGATGGAATTGAACCAATCTTATTTATTTATTTACTACATTTGTATACCACTTTTCTCAGCTCTTAGGTGACTCAGGGCGGTTTAATCTTGGCACACAGAACTCCCAAGACCAACAGAAAATACTGGAAGGATTTTATGGGAATTGACCTTGAGTTTTGGAGTTGTAGTTCACCTATATCCAGAGAGCACTGTGGACTCAAACAATGATGCATCTGGAGCAAACTTGGCACGAATACTCAACATGCCCAAATGTGAACACTGGTGGAGTTTAGGGAAAACAGACCTTGACATTTGGGAGTTGTAATGGCTGAGATTTATAGTTCATCAACAATCAAAGATCATTCTGAACTCCACCAACAATAGAGTGGAACCAATCTTGGCACACAGAGCTCCCATGACCAACAGAAAATACTGGGTTTGGTGGGCATTGACCTTGAGTTTTGGAGCTGTAGTTCACCTACATCCAGAGAGCACTGTAGACTCAAACAATGATGGATCTGGAGCCAACTTGGCACAAATCATAGAATCATTGAGTTGGAAGAGATCTTGTGGGCCATCCAGTCCAACCCCCCTGCCAAGAAGCAGTAAAATACTCTATATGGCCAGTTGTGGTGGAGTTTGAAGAAAATAGACCTTGACATTTGGGAGTTGTAGTTCCTGGGATTTATAGTTCAGTTCCAATCAAAGAGCATTCTGAACCCTACCAACGATAGAATTGGGTCAAACTTCTCACACAGAATCCCTATGACCAACAGAAAATACTGTGTTTTCTGATGGCCTTTGGTGACCCTTCTGACAGCCCTTCCCATCCCTCAGGGGTCTTGACCCCTAGGTTGTTCTATAGAATGAATGCAGTTTGACATTAATGCCAGGGCTCAACTAAAGATTCCTAGTAGTTGTACAGTTTACATGGATTTTAGGTCACCAAACTACAACTCTCCGGATTCCATAGCATTGAGCCATGGTAATTAAAGTGGTGTCCAACTGCAGTATAGATGTACCTTGGGTGTATTATGGAGAGTTCCCAGGGCTGCACATTTCTTCCCAATACTTTGTATAGGCCCTTATTCCTTCAAGTTGGAATAACTAGTAGCACCCCCTTCCCTCAATCCTTAGATATATTGCCATGTAGTTTCCATACCCATATTTCATCTTTTGAGTGGAATAAGCCAAAGAGATTATTCCCAGATCAACCTGTATAGTAGTATTTACTAATAATGTGATTCTCCAGCAGTAAAACTGGAACTCACAGCTTTCCTTGCTGTTGTTATTATTATTTGAAACACAGCAAGATGAATCTACAGCAGACGAGATCACTCTGCTGGCTGTTGTATTAGATCACACTTCAGACACTTCCCAAGTGTCTAGGATTGTGTGATGTATAGGCGAATAATGCGTGCAGATCCCAGTAAGCAGGCCTTCTACAGCTGGAAGATGGTCATTTTGTCAGCGCCGATTGTATTTAAGTGCAGGCCAAGGTCTTTAGGCACTGCACCCAGTGTTTTCCAGAATAATTCAAGGTGGTTTACAGAATGTTCCTCTTTTTCATTTTATCCTTACAGCAACCCTCAGGAGAAAGATTAAAGCTGGCAATGAGTTGTTGTTGTTGTTGTTGTTGTTGTTATGTTATTTATACCCTGCTTTTTCTCTCCACAAGGAGACTCAAAGCAGCTTACCATTGGCTGCATTGGCTAGGACTAGTGAGAACTGGAGTTTAACATCCAGAGACCTATCAGATGCAAGTCCAATTGAATTCAAAAGTATTCACATCTAGCCCTGCATCTTTGGATGCATGCTGCTTAACTCTCAAGTATGGGTGCCCTAAGAAACATAAAACTTAGAGAAGTGCAGATGTGCCCTTAACTAATTGAGCTTTAGGTAGGTAGGTAGGAAGCAAAGAAAAATGAGAACTTGTAAACTTACTTTTCAAAAGTAATTGTAGTACTTGCCATTGCAATTGCAAAGAGAAGGGGTATTTATTGTTATCATTTCAATCTTAACATAATTCTTAACATTTCCATTTCTCAGAAGTTACTGAAATTATTCCTTTTTATTTGCTTTAACAAAAATACATTTGACTGCTGGTGTGTGGTGAATTTATGTTGCCGTTTATGAATCAACAGCATTCAATGGCATTGCCAAATAAATCAGTTTTAACACCGTCCTGGAGACAAGAAAGTATGTTTAGAAATGCCATCTTCAACAGCCCAAACCAGGGCCTATTTTGAGGGCATGACAAAGAGGGACATTGCCCCAGGGCTCACATGAAGATTTGTTATACATGAGATGGGCACTTCTTATAAACATAACAGAGGAAAACAAAATCTCAGAACCAGCCCTACTGGGAACAGTGCCTTTTGTCATCACAGCATGAGCAAAATAATTATAGCCATAGGCAGTGCTAATAGTAGCTAATCTAGTCTACCATAACCAAACATTTCTCCCTAAATGTATATATTCCTCCTTTCTTGTTTTCCAGAATAACTCAAGATGGTTTACAGAATATTCGTCTTTTTCATTTTATCCTTACAGCAACCCTCAGGAGAAAGATTAAAGCTGGCAATGAGTTGCCTGAAGTCACCTTGTGAGCTTTGTGACTAAATGGAGAACAGATTGAGGACATCTTGACTCTCAGTATAACACTTTAACCACTACACTCCACTCTGACTACTGTACCAATGGCCTGGTCTCTTTGAGACCTTTAAGTTTGTAGGGGGGAGGGGTGGAGTTTAGGCCTAAATTAAGCAGTTGTTCTTGGTATTGTTTTCACAATTTTTGACCATGGATGGTTGGATTCTATCTAAGGACCCTTCCACACAGCTAAATAAAACCCCGCATTTTCTGATTGAACTGAAATATATGTCAGTGTGGACTCAGATAACCCAGTTCAAAGCAGATATTGTAGGATTTCCTGCCTTGATATTCTGGATTGTATGGTTGTGTGGAAAGGCCCTGAGAAGCTGTTGTACTATGACCCACTAATAACATTCATTGCTACTACCTCTGTGATACTATGGGCCCTTTCACACAGCACTATATCCCAAAATGTCAAGGCAGGAAATCCCACATTATCTGAGTGTGGACTCAGATAACCCAGTTCAAAGCCGATATTGTGGGATTTTCTGCCTTGATATTCTGAGATATAGGGCTGTGTGGAAGGGCCCTGAGATTGTGTACATGGCATTGCTATTGGTGGGTCCCATATTTGACAGAATTGCTGAGGAGCCAAACAAGATGTTCCCCAAAAAGCCTAATACTTATGAGACAGAAAGTAAAACAGAGCCTGTGCTGGGTTGGTCATCACACAATTCAGCAAGTAACACATTGGACATTAGAAGAAATATAGGCAACAGAAGTCTGTAATGTTTGCTAAGCATCCAGAGTAAGACATGGTGAAGTTACTGGAATGCCAAGCAGAAAGAAATAAAGCATTATTTATACCCTGACTCCCCCCCCCCCCCAAAACTGAATCAAGGTGACCTACAAAACAAGACTTACTTGCAAACAAACACAGTAGGCTTAAAGGCTACCTGTCACAATAGTAGGTCCCAAAATGTGAAGTATATCATGTCTGTAGGGACAAATAAGTTAGTGATTTTTTCAATCTCCAAACAAGCCCTCTCATTTAAAAATGGGAGTGGGAGGTGTTCTAGAACTAGGTTGGAATTTTCCCCCTCTTTGGTCAAATTGTCAGTCACCTCAGTCCCCGCAGAAAGTGGTACAATATAGGCACTGGTCTTTGAAGAGAATTAATCCTCAAATGAGTTTCATGGAACTTCCCTTCCTGATAGCTTTGCCTCATGTTACCATCCACCCTTGAATTGCATGGAACTTGCTTCTGAGTAAACTTGGTTATTAAAGACTATTTCCAGTAGAGTAATCACATCAGTACATGAGCAACAAAGTGTGCTTCATCCTTTTATTAATTGCAACAAAAACTTCAGTGGAATATAGCTCATATTATCAGACACATGGTTTCTTTGCCTATGTATATTAGCAAAAAAAAATATCATTCAAATAGACCATAACACAGGTGTACGTGTGTCTGTGCATAAGTTTAGAAATAAACATAATGGTAATAGGAATTCCTTTCCAGCAGCCATTCCAATTGTATACATTTTTCTGCACTTAACAAAGGGCAGATAAAAACAAAGATTGTCTTGTTCCTTGCCTGCCCCCATTCTGAGAAATTGATATCTTACTCAATTGTTTGATGGCCAGTGTCAGAAATTGCATCTTTCTGGACTCTATTGCATTCTGATTCCATTATCATAAACATGAAATCAAGAAAAGCTCACAATACACTAAATTATTCTTAAAGGTGCGGTTGGATTTCTCTTCCCCCTTCCACCTTTAATGTTGTGAATTGGCTTCAGTAGTATCACCACTCCCAACTAGTTGTTCTTTCCTACTATACAGCAACAAGTCATTTGTGAAGCTACCTTAGTTCTTTAAATAACAGGACAGTACAATGTGCATGGAACAATGCAAATGCCAATTTAGTATCAAACCAGTGCAAGAGATTTTCCAGCTGCCTCATCAAATTTCCACTACCAGTAATTGATATCTTACCAAACCTGGGCTTCTTCTGTGTTAAGGATTGTTGGGAGTAAAGCAACCTAGCACACATTTCTGAAGATACACTTCCATTTTTTGTCCCTGCTGTAATGCGAACTTGTGGCATACAAACCAAATAAATATTATGCATTAAAAGTCTAATAGATACATGTAGCTTCCTCCCATTTTTCCCCAACTGATGTTGCATTACTACCTTCCAAATTGCAGGAGGTTTAGCAGATGTGGGATAACAAGTCCCATCATTGCTCTCAAAGGATTCAGGGTTTAGATGTAAGAAATCTTCAAGATAGATGGGTCTTGACATCAAGAATTGCCTTGTTTAGGAAAGGCAGTGCCATCCTGTAGTGTTTACCTAGAAGGAAATCTTGTGAGTATAAATATAATAGTCCCTGACCTATGAGAGGGAAAATATTGGATAGCTTGAGAAGCATATGTATAAAAGGGTTGTATTGCTTTTTACCTGGAAAAAACTTGATGCAAAAGAACATTACTTTCTGAGGAAAGGTCAGCCTCAGGTAAAATCCCCAGGAGCTTGTATTGTTATCACTGGCCAACACACATTTTGGTACCCTAAATGTTAGCCCCTTTCCTGAGAATATTTGACTGGCGGACTCAAAAACTAGTGCCAGTTTTCCCCTATGAGATCCAGTTGTTGAGCTATAGAACATATGGCATTTACCACTACTTCTTAAACTGTGGGTCGTAACCCCAAATGGGATCCCTTAGCTCAATTATGGGGTATTGAAAAATTTAGCAACAGTAAAAAGTCTTTGCACACCACCCATTTACAAAAATCTGTTAGCAACAACATCCAGTATTTACAGTGGATGATTTTGTACACTTCTGTACCCAGGGTCACATAAAAATTTATCAGGTGGAAAGGGGTCACAAGTGGAAAAAGTTTATGAGGCCCTGTCATATATCACTAGTCATCTGCTTGCCCATAAACAATCATGATGACTCTATCTAAGAAACTAGAGCCAATGGGGGTCTATAGTATTGATTTCAAGCAATTTTCTGAATTAGTGCCCAAAATAACCCCAGAAACAGGCCTAAGAACCAATACATCAAGGTATTTTTTATTGGACTATGTATTTTAGCCATACAAGGGCCCATGTCTCAGTCCCAAACCTGCAGTGAAGGGGGTAAAATCAGCCTTTGGATCAGTGTTTCCCAAGAGTTGGTTTTCTAGATCTTTTGGACCAGCTCCCAGAACTCTATCTGTTAACCAAGCTGGCTGGGGCTTCTGGGAACTAAAGTCCAAAACAGCATTGGAGAAATGTGGGGATCACTGCTTTAGACTGAAAGTTGTATGAATGTTGCTATCCCGGGAGTTTAAGGTGTCTAGTGGAAGCAGCAAAAGTCCCTTTTGCCATTGTCTTCTGTTGTCCAAACCTTGGATAGAGCTGGAAGTGCAAAGGAAGCAATGAACCGTGGCAGGCAGGCAATGCTCAAACCACTACCCTTTACTTTAGAGTATACTCCTTTGTTGTTGTTTTTAGAACAAAGCAACACCCTAAATAACACCTGGAATTCAAGTGAGAGTCATCTACTGTAGAATAATTGAAGTCTGACACCACTTTAACTGTCATATCTCAATGTTATGGAATCAGTTTTACAAGGACTTTAGTTTTACATGATCTTCATCTTGGAGGAGGAAGAGGAGGAGGGGAAAAAAGGAAGGAAGGAAAAAGGAAAGGAAAGGAAAGAGAGGGAGAGAAAGAAAGAAAGAAAGAAAGAAAGAAAGAAAACAACTGAAAATATTGAGTTCCTGTAATGGTTCCAGTGTTAGATTTGGAGATACTTGGGTTGGATTTTAGCCCAGCCAAGGAAACTCTGTGGTTGAAAACAGGTCACATTCTCACAGGTCTCATCTACACTGCCATATAAAGCAATTTCAGGCTGAAGCTCCATCTACACTGCCATATAATGCAGTTTCAAAATGCAGTTTAACTGCAATGAACTGCATTATAGGGCAGTATAGACTCATATAACCCAGTTCAATGCAGTTAAACTGCATTTTGAAACCACATTATATGGCAGTGTAGATGGAGCTTCAGCCTCAGAAGAAGGCAAGGGTGGCCAACCCCATCTTGCTAAGAAATCCTCATAATAAGGTCACCATTGGGTTTCTGTGAGATTTCCGGGCTGTATGGCCATGTTCCAAAAGCATTCTCTCCTGACATTTCAATCACATCTATGGTAGACATCCTCAAAGGTTGTGAGGTCTGTTGGACGGTAGGCAAGTGAGGTTTATATATCTGTGGAATGTCCAGAGTGGGAGAAAAAACTCTTGTCTGTTTAAGGCAAATGTGAATGTTACAATTGGCCACCCTGATAAGCATTTAAATCAAAGGACACTATAGGTCGCCCTTAGTCAGGAAGGACCTCGCTAGAGGCTGGCTCTGCTTGGCTCTGCTTGGAACAGGCCCAGTACTCCAAAGAGATCTCCTTGATCCAATGTTATTTTTGGTATTCTATGAAACTGAGTGATGATGAAGATGATGATGATGAAGGTGGGTTGGTGGGTAACACATCTCTTCTTGTCTGACACAGGAGAGATTGGACAGGAAAAGTCTTGAGAGATGCCTCTTGACTTTCCTCCTTCTTGGAAGGGACAGAGAGAGAGCGCTAGAAAATATACCGCCCTCCCCTTCCCTCCCTTTCCCCCCAACTGCAAAGCAGGGCTGTACAGACTCCCAGGCCGCATCCACACTGCAGAATTATCGCATTTTGACACCACATCAGCTGCCATGGGACAATGCTATGGGATTTAGAGAATAATGAGACATTCAACCCTTCTCTGGTGCAACAACAAATTGTTAATCCCAGGATTCCATAGGGCGCACCCGTGGCAGTTAAAGCGGGGGTCAAACTGCAATAACTACGCAGTGTAGAGGCCGCCCTGGTTGCTTGGAGATCTGCAGTTGCAACTGGACCCTTCTGGACTTTTCTCAAGTGTCTGAAGCAACAAGGAAGAGATAGATCCAAATTTGACCCTTCATAATTATCAATATCATCATCTCAGTTGGGTGATCTGGACTATCAGTTATTCGGATCCTATCTAAGAATCTTGGAATCACTGAAGTTTAGTCGGGTATTTATTGCATCTGGAAGTGCACCTCCACCTTAGAATGAATGCAGTTTGACACCACTTGTTATAGAATCCTAGGATTTGTAGTTTCCTGAAGCACCCCCAGAAGGTGCCTCAGGAAACAACTCCTATGATTCCATAGCCATGAGAGTTCCAGTGGTGTCAAACTGCATTCATTCCACAGTGGAGGAGGTGCACCCTATTTCTCCCCTAAATGGACTTCCCTCATTCTTTCCAACCCACTTTGGCCCAAGGAGGAGAGGGCCGCCTCCCAGGTCCTGGCTCTCAGCCTAATACTGTTGGTTTAAGGAAGGAGCCCCGAGGTGGATTTCCATACCTTTCTTTCTTTTTTTCCCCTTCCAACTCGGTGTTTTTATTTCCAACCGGGGTGTTCCTTCCTAACTGCTGATTCAGGACGAGAACATTTCAGGCTCGTGGAGGCATTTCTAACACGTTTTCACGCAACACTCTTTATTACTACTGCTCCCTCCCCAACAAGGCGGATTTGGGTCCGGATCCTTAGGCATTCAACCCAAACAAAATCCTGATTTTGGAACCACTGACTCTTAGGAATCGGCTACGGAGCCCAGATAATAATTGTAAGCAAAGTCGCCTTCTTCAAAAGTATTTTCCCTGGCGCTCCTTTCCACTTCGACTTGTTTCTTTCGGGTGTCACTCTGAAGCACTCCAAATGTGAACGGAAAGGATGCCAAACTTGGGAGCAAGGGCTCGGCAAAGCAGCTATTTAGGAGGCATCCTAGATCGGCTTTGGAACAGATCACGACGAGGTTTCTGTGTGATCCGAGGTCTTTCTGTCTTCCCCCTCCCCATTTGCCAAAAGCATCCCACCCAGGATTCAACTGGAAGAGTTTTGGAGGCCAAACTTTTCAGAATGAGACATTTTCCTCAAACCCAACCTGACTTGCTCCCCAGTAGTCTCCGCTCTCACAAAATCCAAACTATTTGATGGCAACCAAAAAATTAAATATTCTAAAATACACCGGGTTTGAGTTTCTTAGGGAACCTGCTTTACATTTCCTCCAAAGTGACTCCCTCAAAAACTACGCTTCGAATCTTTCCCTTCAAAGCCTCTGGTCTGTATAATTTCTGAGGTTGCTTTTTCTTTCCCTCCAGCAGCTTCAACGCATTCACTGGTTTTCTGTGTATCCTATAATACTCACCTATCGGTCCCAATGATCCGGCTTCACTGGTTTGTGTCTCTTCCCTCGTTTCAAAGTCTCTCCCAAGAGGCAAAATTTGTTTTTTAAAATAATAATATAATATAATATAATATATAATGTAATGTAATGTAATATATAAAATATGACATATAAAAGATAAAATAAAATACAAATGAAAAGATAAATTAAAAGAAAAGAAAATATATAATATACAAATATAATATATAAAATATGATATATAAAATATAATATAAAATATATAATATAATATTAAAATAATATATTTATTTATTTATTTATTTATTTATATTTACTGTATTTGTATACCGCCCCTCTCAGCCTTCCAGAGACTCGAGACGGTTTACAAAGCAAAATTCAATGCCATAGAAACACAAGTACAATATAAAAAAGCGTTAACATCCATTAAATCATAATAATAACAATAAAACATAAATCAATAAATTCTCATAATTAAAAGAAAAGAAAATATAAAAGAAAATGTATAATATAATATAATGTAATGTAATATAAATATAATATTAATATAATATAAAAATAAAAATAAAATAAAATAAAATAAAACAGAAAAGAAAATATATAATATAATAGAATATATAAAATAAAATTTAAAATAAAATATTTTAAGAATGAGTCGGGGGTATTTTAACAGTTTTTATGAATTGAATGTGATTTTGACTGAATATTTAAATAATGGCACCTTCATTTCCATTTTAATATTCCTACTTTGGAGGTTTGGAATAGCACTGCCTTTTAAGATTGCGAGGCCCTCATCTACACTGCCATTTAAATTTCAGATGATCTGCTTTGAACCGGAATATATGGCAATGTAAAAGTACGAATACAATCCGGTTCAATTGGATTTTATATGGCAGTGTAGATGGGACTTGGATCTCGACCAATATAGAAAAATGGAACATATAAATAAATATAATCACATAATAGAAGAATAATTATACAATTTAATAATAATAATAATAAAGATTTGAAGGGCAGGTTTTGGATTTATATTGTATTCTAACACGGCGAACAAAAAGAAAGCGGTTTCTGTTCTTTAACTTTTTTTGTCGTGTCAGGAGCGACTTGAGAAACTGCAAGTTGGTCCTGGCGTGAGAGAATTAGCCATCTGCAAGAACGTTGCCCAAGGGACGCGTGGTGTTCAAACAACAAAAACAAGAAGACGCGGTCAAGTTGTCTTCGAATAAATAGAGAGAAAAGAGTCCGAAGTTAGCCTGGGCGTCGAGGAAAGAGCAGATAGACAAGGAAGGAGGTGTTTGGGTTCGTTTGCTTGTCTTCTCCTCCCGTCCTTCCACGAAGAGGCGCAAAATTAGGTGGAGAAAAGCAGAGTTTTGTTTGTGTCAGTAAAAACAAAACAAAACACAGTCTCCTTCGAAGCGAAGAGCTTGGAGGCTGACTTGAGAAAAACCTTCTGAAATAAACAAGTTGAGCATCCCTTGCCATAAATGCTTGAGTCCCGCGGAATTTTGGATTGTGTCTTATGAGTATGTCTTGGAGATGGGGCTCAAATATAAACACGGGCTTCATATGTGTTTCATGTACACCTAGCTCATTTGCCTACACAACCCTTTCAGAGAATGCTTTGCACGAAACAACACGTGTGCACCTTGAACCACTTGGAAGCAAAGGTGCCACTATTTATCTCAGTGACTCATTGGACAATTTAGGATCAGAGAGCTTTTAGGATTGCCGGAGAAGGAACACCCAACCTATAACTCCTTCGCAACTCTGTCAGCCCTAGCAACTCATCCGGGGACATGGGAAAAGCCTCCCACAGGATGGTAACACATACTCTGGGCGACGTCCTTGCAGACAGCCAATTCTCTCACACCAGAAGCTGACTTGCCCTCCGCAACAAACAACTCATAGGTTTGGTCAGGCGCCCGAAGCTTGGTGGTTTGAAAAACTGCCCATAGTAGATTTCACCAGAGGTCCCAGCAGAATAACACCATCATCTGTGTTATATTGGACAGTAAATACGTTTTTTAAAAAAGCATTCAGTTTTATAGAAATACTAGCCGTCCCCTTCCACCCGTTGCTGTGGCCCAGTCCGGTGATCTGGAAAATAAAGTAATATGAAAGTGTTGGTTTCTAATCTATGTAATTTCTTTCTGCTTGTGGGTAAGCAGTATTTCTTGCTGTTTCTTTGCCAGTGTTGATGTAGAGATTGTCTAGATTGCCCACTCTGGAACAGGCAACATAGAATTGTCCTTCTTTAGGGGTCCCTTTCAAATCTAGGATACTATATCTCTGTGTATTAGTCCTATCTATCTATATCTATGGCTGGATGGCTCTTTGCCAGGAGGGCTTTGATTACATTTTCTTGCCGTGGTGAAGGGAGTTGGACTGGATGACCTTAAGTATTTTCTGTTGGCCATGGGGGTTCTGTGTGGGAAGTTTTCCCCAATTCTGTCGTTTGTGGGGTTCAGAATGCTCTTTGATTGTAGGTAAACTATAAATCCCAGTGACTACAAATCCCAAATGTCAAGGTCTATTTCCCCCAAACTCCATTTGTGTGCATATTTGGGCATATGGAATATTCGTGCCAAGTTTGGTCCAGATCCATCATTGTTTGAGTCCACAGTGCTCTCTGGATGGAGGTGAACTACAACTCCCAAACTCAAGGTCGATGCCCACCAAAACCTTCTAGTGTTTTCTCTTGGTCATGGTGTTTTGTGTGCCACGTTTGGTTCAATTCCATCTTTGGTGGAGTTCAGAATGCTCTTTGATTGTAGGTTAACTATAAATCCCAGCAACTACAACTCCCAAATGACAAAATAATTTTTTGAGTGATGGTCACTCGTTAGCCTGAAAGGTGTCTTGTGTCCAAATTTGGTGTCAATTAGTCCAGTGGTTTTTGAGTTCTGTTAATCCCACGAACGAACATTACATTTTTATTTATAGAGGTTTTATTATTAAACATCTTAAGTTGCAATTGAGAGGGTTGAACTTGTAAAAACGTCATCATAGAATCATAGAGTTGGAAGAGAACACAAAGACCATGCAGGAACACACAATCAAAGCTTATCCTCATCAGTATCACCCTCCTCATCAAAACCAGTAAATTAGCAGAGCAGGGTTCCTGATAAGAAGCTGGTACGGATTAAAAAAGGATTGAGTTGTAGATTTTTCGGGCTGTATGGCCATGTTCTAGAAGCATTCTCTCCTGACGTTTCGCCTGCATCTGTGGCAAACATCTTCAGAGATTGTGAGGATGCTTGCCACAGATGCAGGCGAAACGTCAGGAGATAATGCTTCTAGAACATGGCCATACAGCCCGAAAAACTTATAACCACCCAGTGATTCCGGCCATGAAAGCATTCGAAAATACATTTAAAAAGGATTGTTCTCTTCCGGGTTGTAAACCATGTTTGGTGTTTCAGGTGTGTTGGGTTTCATCCCTGACTGCACAAGTCTCCAGCCCTCAATGAGTAGTTATTAGAGGATTAGAGTGAGGGATTCCTTCCCCAAATTCCTATGCATGCCTATCTCGCTCTTCTTCCTTGCCACTATCTCCTCCCCCTTTGAAGATTTAGCAATGTGATCTCTGTGAGGGATGAGGTAACTTCCTCTTTAAAGGTATTTTGGATTGCCCTGGTTTATTGTTCATGTGGCCATTCTCTATTTTGGCCCTTTCTCTTCCTGCCTTTGTCTCCTTTGAGTGAGGACGCACCTTGCCTTTCTCCAGGCAAGATGCTGCTGCATGGATACTATTTTGTTATTTTTATCCTTTTACTTTTCTTTTGCCACTCCTCTTGGCGTCCCCCCAGCAATAGCAAGGGTTTCCCTCTGGGCAGCTAAACCAGGAAATCCCAACTGGATGCCCCCCACCCCCCACGAGTGTCTTCTTCCAGGGGCAAACCAAGAATGGGCAACTTGGAAGTCCCTGAACAGACTCAGAAGTGAAGTGGGCAGATCAAAAGACAACCTGGCAAAATGGCACTACCTAAAAGAATCCCATACCTTGTGTGACTGTGGAGTAGAACAGACAACTCCGCATCTGTATGCTTGTCCACTATGCCCTGCCTCATGTACAGAGGAAGAATTGTTGGAGGCTACAGACAATGCCATTGCTTTTGCCCGTTTTTGGTCAAAAGATATTTAGCCGCCTGCACTCCTTCTATTTTTATCAGTTTTATACTAATTTATGCAATGCTTTTGATACGAAATAACAAAATAAATAAATACCTTTTTTAGAAGATGGCTTAGTAAACTAGTTAGCTCCAAGAATCTTTTGTATGCAAAACGGATTTCTTTTTTTTTTTTTCACTGTAATAAACATATATTTTTGGAACCTAAAGTTGTGGCTCCTCCAATCCTGTGCCATCCTGTTGAATGGAAACTAATCCTAGCTCCTGCTGGTTATGAACTGTGCTTCTGGCACTCTGCTATATTTTTTGTGGAATCACCCCAAGTGAAGGTTATTTTGAGCTGAATAGCACTAATTTCCATTAAGGTGCAGGGCCTTGTAAATCACACACACAACACCATCCTCATCTCAGCCAACACCGGTTTAGTTTCAGAAGAGAAGTGTTGGGTTTCATCCCTGGGCCACACAAGTCTCTTTTGTCATCAAGTTTCCAGACCTCAATGAGTAGCTAGACTAGAGATAGGATTAAGCTAAGGGATTCCTTTCCCCACTTTACCATGCATGCTTCTCAAAAGGGCTTTATCTTTAGTCCTCCTGCTGGCCACTGTCTCTTCCCCACCTTTGATGATACAAGAGTTGAATTATGTGAAGGAACTTCCTTTTTAAGTTTTATTGCCCTAAGTTGACCATGTGGCAATGGGTTAAACCTGGGCAACGTCCTTGCAGACTGCCAATTCCCTCATACCGGAAGTGACTTGCAGTTTCTCAAGTCTCTCCTGACAGGGGAAAAAACCCCATGTGGTCTCCACCATTGTTCTTTTCGGCTTTTTCTTTATCCCTATGAGGATACAGATAGTTTGCTTCTCTCTTGGCCAGTGGTTCTCAACCTGTGGGTCCCCAGGTGTTTTGCCCTACAACTCCCAGAAATCCCAGCCAGTTTACCAGCTGTTAGGATTTCTGGGAGTTGAAGGCCAAAACATCTGGGAACCCACAGGTTGAGAACCACTGCCATAGCAGCGTAGACATTTTACCCCTTGTACCTCTTCAGAAGAGAAGACTTAGTAAGCTAGTGAGCCCCAAGACCTTTTCTATCTAGTGTCTACAAAGTATTTCTTTTATTTCAATAAATATT
The DNA here is from genome assembly GCF_037176765.1 of Anolis sagrei. Taxonomy (NCBI): domain Eukaryota; kingdom Metazoa; phylum Chordata; class Lepidosauria; order Squamata; family Anolidae; genus Anolis; species Anolis sagrei. Next base: position 151,073,542 of record NC_090025.1, read on the forward strand.
TTTGAATCTAAAGTCCTGACTCTGCAATCCAGTGTCATTCTATGGAGTAAAAGCTTTTCCCAACTCGACACACATAAAGTTTCTGCTGGTTATGAAGTTTATTTCTGGTTCTTTGCTATGTTTATGGTGGAATCACCCCAAGTCAGGGTTATTTTGAGCCTAACAGCTCAGATTCCCCAACAAGAAGCCTTTAGAGGACCGAGTTGTTGTAGTTTTTTTTCGGGCTATATGCCCATGTTCTAGAGCAGTGGTTCTCAACCTGTGGGTCCCCATGTATTTTTGGCCTACGACTCCCAGATATCCCAGCCAGTTTACCAGCTGTTAGGATTTCTGGGAGTTGAAGACCAAAACATCTGGGGACCCACAGGTTGAGAACCACTGTTCTAGAGGGATTATCTTCTGACGTTTCACCTGAACCTATGGTAAGCATCCCCAGAGGTAGTGAGGTTGCTTGTCATAGATGCAGGCGTAACGTCAGGAGAGAATGCCTCTAGAACATGGCCATACAGCCCGAAAAAACCTACAACAACCCAGTGATTCCGGCCATGAAGGCCTTCGGCAATACTTCGGAGGACCATTCACAATGTCCATGCTTCCTCTGAGTCCTCATCATTAGATCAATGAAAGAGATCTAAATTCTTCACGCAGCCTGATCTATTTCGTTCTCAACCCTCGCTAGGACTTGGAGACAGTCCTGATCCCAGAATCCCCCCCCCCCCCCCCACACGCAGACCGGGAGACGAATGGGAGTTATAGTCCAACTTTCCCAAGCTCTTTCCTTCAGTCCAGGAAGGCAGTTTCCCTCGAGAAGCGCAATCTTCTTTTTCTTTCTGATCTTTGCTTATTGGAGGGAGGGAGGGAAGGGGAGAAAGAGAGGGGGGGGGGAGAGAAGAAAGGAAAGGGAGAGGAAGAGAGAAAGATGAGGGAGGGAGAGAGAAGGAGATGGGAGAAGGAGCGAGAGTAAAGGGATAACGGGATGCAGGGAAGAAGGACATAAATAAAGGGAGGGATTGAGGAAGGGAAGAAGGAAGAAGGAGAAAGAAGAGATCTTCTGGCAGACTTTCAGCAAACTGGGCCCTTTTTCTTAGACGCGGTTGCCCTTGACCTCCTCCCGAGGCGAGGAGCAAAGCCAAGGAAGGCAGGAGGCGACCCCGGGGGACGCTGCGAGTCAGCTGCCCATTTCTAGAGCCTGTGTTTAGTGGTGTTTGTGTGAAAAGCCGAGCCAACTTCAGGCCAAACGTCTCCTTCTTTGCCAGAGGTTTGGAGGGGACTCCATGCCTTTCTTTTCCCTTGGGGAAGTTTCCCTCCCAACACCCCACCATCGGAGTCACGCAAAATATGTACATTTGCGCCTCAGCATCTAAAGTAGAGGCCCAAAAGGAAGGCAGAGACTTGTAGCGTTGCAGGTTTGAACGCTTTTCGGTGGCTCCCTCTGTGCAGCCTAGCAATTGGAAGGAACATTTCACAGACCGAAGAGAAGGATCCCTTGACGTGTTGTCCCACTACTAGTGGCACTGCACTCCTGAAGGCATCGCCCTAGGGCCCTTCCACACAGCCACATAACCCAAAATATCAAGGAAGGGAATCCACAATATCTGCTTTGAACTGGGTAATCAAAGGGCCCTTCCACACAGCCCTATATCCCAGAATATCAAGGCAGGAAATCCCACATTATCTGAGCGTGGACTCAGAGAATCCAGTTCAAAGCAGATATTTGTGGGATTTTTCTACCTGGGATACAGGGCTGTGTGGAAGGGCCCTGAGTCCACACTGCCATATAAACCAATTAAATGAGGACTTTTTTTTTTACAGCTGTGTGGATGGCGCCCAAGAAAGCACAGAAAGAATAACACAGACAGGTGTGGGGACAACTGGCCAAGAAAATTAAATTGAGGAATCCAGAATTAAATTCGGGGAGGTTCCGCCAAAGCATCCTTCAGAGTGACAACGTGTTTGTGTGTGTCAAAAAGGGCCCTGCCCAATACTTGTGTGCTTTCCCAGTTCTCCCTTCCACGTTTTCATGCCTCCTAATCCTCCTCCTCCTTAGCTGCCTGCCTTTTCTCAGGACAAGAGAGCATCGCCGGGTGTTGGAGTCACAATTTAAGTGTGTTTCCCACTTCAGGACAATCTCCAGCCAGGCCCAGAGCCGGGTCCCGTCGAGATCCTCCAGCTCCGCCCTCTGGGGTCCATGGAGGACCTCCACTACTTGAGAAGGGAGGTGGGCACATTTGAAAAGATGGGGAAGGCGGGAGGCCTCAAGCTTGACAAACACAGAGGCATCTTCTACACTGCCATATAATCCAGATTATCAAAGTAGATAATCCACATTGGGTTAGATGAGTCTACACTGCCGTATAATCCAGTTCAAAGTAGATAATCCGGATTTTATATTGGGTGTAGAAGCTGCCTAAGGCTGGATCTACGCTGCCCTATAACCCAGGATCTGATCCTAGTTTATCTGCTTTGAACCGGATTATATGAGTCTACACTACCAGAGGAGCAAATAATCTGGGATCAGGTTCTGGAAAGGAAGTCTTAGAAAGAAGGCTCAAGCACAGTTTCAGTCTCCCTCAGGCCCCTCCTACACAGCAGTATAAAATCTAATTATCTTCTTTGAACTGGATTACCTGGCAGTGTAGACTCGGATAATCAAAACAGGTAATGTGGATTATATGGCAGTGTAGAAAGCGTCTCACTCACTCGACTTCATGAATGGCTTTTTCTATTCACTCCCAATTGCTAGGTGGCTTTGTATGGGGGTCTGTCTCGCCCTTTATTTATTTCTTTCTCTCTCTCTCTCTCTTTCCCTTTCTTTTTTCCCTTCCTTCCTTCCTTCCTTTCCCCATCCAACAATTTTCCTCTAATGCAAATGGTTGCGGCGGGGAGAAGTGCTTTAGCAGACCCTTCGCTCCCAAATTTATTTTCGGAGGAGCTTCTCTGAATTTCCAACCCGCTCCTTCAAACGCACTCGGTGTACTAAAATTGTGTTGTCTTTCTGACTAACAGGAGCCCCCTATCACGGGGGTTTCTTGGCAAGATTTGCGCAGAAGGGTACTATTTGCACCACCGCCTTCCTCTGAGGCCGAGAGAGGGGGGCTGGCTCAAAGTCCGCAGGGACTCCAACCCAGGACTCCCGAGTCCCCCTTGTCTAACACTTAACCGTCTTAAAGGCGCCGTTCACCTCTTTTTCCCTTCCCCAAACTTGTTTTGGGAGCTGCGAATCGGCAAGCCAATTGACACCCTCAATGCCTACCAGTTGGGACACCGATTGACATGGGAGAAAGGCCACCTCTTTCTCTTTCGAAGTAATACAGTTTGAAACCACTTTATCCGCCATGGCTCACGGCTCTGGAATCATTTAGGTGGTAGCTTTACAAGGCCTTTAGTTTTCCTTGTCCAGGAGTACTGGCAGTTAGTTACCAAACTACAACTTCGTAGCGTTCAGCCATTGCAGTTCAAACTGTGTCAAGCTACATTAATTCTACAGTGTAAATCCGACCAGGAGAGAAGTCCATCCGCCTCCTAAGGGCGAGTTTTTTTTTTTTGTCGTGTCAGGAGCGACTTGAGAAACTGCAAGTCGCTTCTGGTATGAGAGAATTGGCCGTCCTTGTTGCCCAGGAGACACCCAGATGATTTGATGTTTTTATCATCTTTGTGAGAGGCTTCTCTCGTGTCCCCGCATGAGGAGCTGGAGCTGATAGAGGGAGCTCATCCGCCTCTCCCCGGATTTGAACCTGCGACCTGTCGCTCTTCAGTCCTGCCGGCACAGGGGTTTAACCCACAACGCTACCAAGGGCTCCCTAAGAGCGAGTGACAAGCCCCTTCTTGGACTGGTCTCCTTAAGACTCCCCCCCCCCGTCAGGAGCGACTTGAGAAACTGCAAGTCTCTTCTGGTGTGAGAGAATTGGTCGTCTGCAAGGACGTTGCCCAGGGGACGCCCGGATGTTTTTGATGTTTTACCATCCTTGTGCGACGCTTCTCTCATGTCCCCGCATGAGGAGTTAGAGCTGACAGAGGGAGCTCATCCCGCTCTCCCCGGATTCGAACCTCCCCCCTATCGGTTTTTAGTTTTGCCAGCACAAGGATTTAACCCACTGCGCCACGGGGGGGGGGGGGGCTCCTTAGGAGTAAGGACCCTTCTACACTGCCAGATCATCTGCTTTGAATTGGATTATATGGCAGTGTAGATTCATATAATCCGGTTCAAAGCAGAGACTGCCCCCTGCTTCTTGGACTGGCTGGCCCACGAGGTCTCTTCCAACTCTGTGATTCTATGTGGTTTATTTGCTTTGGTAATCTGGATTATATGGCATTTGGTAATCTGGATTATATGAGCATTTATTTCGGCAGGGCAAAGTGTAACCCTTCGGATAGTTTTGAATATCAGTTGCTATCAGGAGAACGGACAGTAACGGATTGTGGGATCTGCACTCCCTCATCTCCAACCTATATCCATAAGGAAGTCTTTAGGCTCCCTAGAAAGGCACCCCCGCCTTGAAACAATGACAGCGATTGGAAGAAAGGGCGCCGGGCAAGAGGGTCATTGACAGATGGCTTGTGCTCGTCACACAAAGTGGGGAGAAAGAGATCTACTCCTTCCAACCCGAAGCTGAGCCTCACCTGACTCTTTGTATGGCGTTCCCTGCCAAGGAACAAGAACAGGAGTCCCAGGGTCTTGCATTTCTCGATGTGAGGCTATCAAATCAGTCCTTCCATAAAAGGAAACTGTTCCAAGACATGGTCTGGAGGAGCAAACGTGTGTAGAAAGAAGACTCAGGCTGCTTTCCTCTGCCCAGGAGTAGCAGATCTAGAAGGAAAGATGCTCGGGAAAGTGGAAGACGGGAGGAAGACAGAGGATGCAAGAGCCCAGCAGAGCTGCGGGTGACCAACGAAGACCTTTCATTCAGATGTTGAAGTTTTATGGGTGGCAAATAAAACGTCGTTTTGACTTCTATGGGGTTTTTTCTTAGTACATCTACTGGAAGAAGTGCGCTGAAAGAAATAAGAGAGAAATCAAACTGCACTGTGGAGCTAACACGAGAGCTGAATAGTTCAGGCTGCGCCTTGTATGATGATGATGATGGTGCAGTGGGCTAAACTCTTGTGCTGGCAGGACCGCTCACCCAAAGGTTGGCGGTTCAAATCGGGGAGCGGGGTGAGCTCCCTTCTGGCAGCTCCAGCTTCTCATGCGGGGACATGAGAGAAGCATCTGGGTGTACCCTGGTAATCGTTCTTCCAGACAGTCAATTCTTTCAAAACAGATCGCTCCTGACACAAAAAAAATGATCAAAGCGAGGTGTTATTATTATCATGATGATGATGATGATGATAATAATAATAATAATAATAATAATTGATAATACCACCAATAATAAGTAGCCTCCGATGGCGCAATGGGTTAAACCCTTCTGCTGGCGGGACTTACTGATGGAGAGGTCAGCTGTTCCAATCAGGGAAGGGCAGGTTGAGCTTCCTCTGTCAGCTCCAGCTCCCCATGCGGGAGACATGGTAAAACACCCGGGAGTCCCCTGGGCAACGTCCTTGCAGGCGGCCAATTCTCTCACACCAGATCGCTCCTGACGGGAAGAGAAAAGCGAGGTATTATTATTATTATTATCATGATAATAATAAATGATAATACCACCAATAATATGGAGCCCACGGTGGCGAAATGGGTTAAACCCTTGTGTCGGCAGGACCTCGAATCAGGGGAAAGCAGGTTGAGCTCCCTCCGTCAGCTCCAGCTTCCCCTGCGGGGACATGAGAGAAGCCTCCCACAGGATGATAAAACATCAAAAATATCGGGGCGTCCCCTAGGTAACGTCCTTGCAGACAGCCAATTCTCTCACACCAGAAGCGACTTAGGTCGCTCCTGACACACACACACAAAACCCCCAATAATACCATAATAATAATAATAATAATAATAATAATAATAATGCAACCCCGCTTTTATCTCTTGATTGAGGCCCAAAACGGCTCACAACGTTTTTTTAAAATGCCACTAAAAATCTACAACACATCTAACAATTCGGCTCCCTCCTCATGACCCTTTTAGGCATCCACACGACAGCTGTTTCTCCTGCGACTCTCAAGAGCATTCTTTCCCCTCCGGGAAGCAGAGCAAGGGGAGGATTCTCCCTCTCCCTCCCTCCCTCCCTCCTCTTTTGACCTACCGAGCCAACAACAACAGCAGTCAAAACGACCCTTAGGTTTGCCAGGAAGAGCCACACGGCCCAGGCCCCTAAAATCCAGATTATGACCAACCGGGCCATCAACAACAGTCAAAACGACCCTAAGGTTTGCCAGGGAAAGAGAGCCACGCGGCCTCAGGCCTCTAAAATACAGATGATCCGCTTTGAACGGGATTTGCATGGCAGTGTAGACAGGGCTTGAGTCTTCTCATGTGACCTCCCTGTTCCTGCACATTTCAAGCGAGGGAACAAGAGCGAACGAGATCACCCTGGGTGCGTCTATACTGCAGAGTGAAGGCAGTTTGGCCCCAATGCCATGACTCAAGGCTATGCAGATCTGGAAACTGTCATGTTATAAGGTCTTTAGCCTTCTTTGGGAAAGAGTGTCGGTGCCTCACTAAACGGCAGCTCCTATAATTCTGCAGCATTGAGTCAAAGTGGGGTCAAACTGCATTCATTCTACAGTGTAGACCAGGCATGGGCCAACTTTGGCCCTCCTTTCAGGTGTTTTGGACGTCAACTCTCTCCATTCCTAAGAACTTCAGGCCCTTTCCTTTTGCCCCTCAGCCTCTTAAGCTCATGTCCCCGCATGCGCATGCAGAGCTAGAGCTTACAGTGGGAGCTCAACCTGCTATCCCCTGATTGGAACAGCTGACCTGTCCGTCAGCAAGTCCTGTCCGCATAAGGGTTTAACCCATTGCGCCACTGGGGGCTCCTTATTATTGGTGGTATTATCATTTATTAGTATTACCATGATAATAATAATAATAATAATAATAATAATAATAATAACAACAACAACAACAACAACAACAACACCACTCGCTTTTCTCTTCCCGTCAGGAGCGATCTGCTGTGAAAGAATTGGCCGTCTGCAAGGACGTTGACAAAGGGACTTTCGGATTTTTTTACCATCCTGTGGGAGGCTTCTCTCATGTCCCCGCATGGGAAGCTGGAGCTGACGGAGGGATCTCAACCTTCTCTCCCCTGATTGGAACAGCTGACCTGTCTGTCAGTAAGTCCTGCCAGCACAAGGGTTTACTCCATTGCGCCACTGGGGGCTCCTTATTATTGGTGATATTATCATTTATTAGTATAATAATAATAACACCTCGCTTTTCTCTTCCCGTCAGGAGCGATCTGGTATGGGAGAATGGGGCGTCTTCAAGGACGTTGCCCAGGGGACTCCAGGATGTTTTGCCATCCTGTGGGAGGCTCCTCTCATCTCCCTGCATTGGAAACTAGAGCTTAAGTGGCTGAGGGGGGAAAGGAAGGGGCTTAAGGCTGTTAGGAATGGTGGGAATTGAAATCCAAAGCACCTGGAAGGAGGGCCAAAGTTTGCCTGTGCCTGGTGTAGACGCATCCCTGGTAGTGTGCCTTCCTTCCCGACTTGTGGCGATCCTAAAGCAGAGAATGGTCTTGGCCACCTTTGCTCAGAGAGGGTTTGCTTTGTCTTCCCTCTGAAGCTGAGAGAGTGTGACCTCCCCCGAGGTTTCCATGGTCACCAGAGTTGAAGCCCAACATCCAAACCTCGCTGGCACTACCTCTACCTTGGCCCGGCTGCCTTGCTCTCTCTATCCCCTCTACGTGGGTTGTCAAGCTCTTCACAATTGATGTTTTCCAAGCGGCCAATTCCCTCCCCTCCTTCCTTGCTTGCTTTCGGCACATCTGCGCCTCGTTATTGACAAAGGAAAAGGTTCCGGATTCATGAAGGCTGGTCTCGAAGCGCCCGCGCGCCTCTTGGCTCTCCAAAGAACCCGGGAAACTCACAGGATTCCGGCCGTGAAAACATCTTGTCTTTGTTGTTGCCCTATTCTTGGAAGTCTCCTCCATAAATTAAGGGGGCTGCTTGAGAGGTTCCGTCTGCTCTGTGCATTCCATCCAGTTTCAAACCGATATTGAAGAGGTATGATTACATAAGGAAATCTTGGATCCAGCCAGAAGATCCAGATGACGATGACACAAGCCACAGAGCACTGAAGCGATGCACAGTGAAGATCTTCCTTTCCTGGGAGTTTCTGGTCTGGCATTGAAGCTGGCTTTGAATTAAAGGGTTTGCATTAAATGGTTTGATCTGCATTAAATGGTTAGTCCGGATCCATCCAAACCATAACAATCCCACCCTCTTGTGCCAATCCAATCGCACTTACCTTCCAATGCCTTGAATAGGCTTCAGGCTCTTTCTGGAGTTGTTGAAGGATTTCATGATCGGAATCACTGGTTTGATGAAAGTTTTTCGGGCTGTATGGCCATGTTCCCGACGCATTCTCTCCTGACGTTTCGCCTGCATCTATGGCAGGCATCCTCAGATGTTGTGAGGTTTTTCTGAAGTCCTTATTCAGGATGCTTTTGTGGGAAAGGATTCAAAGTTTCGTCGAAGGCTTTCACAGCCGGAATCACTGGATTGCTGTGAGTTTTCCGGGCTGTATATCCATGTTCCCGAAGCATTCTCTCCTGACGTTTCGCCTACCATAGATGCAGGAGAAACGTTAGCAGAGAATGCTTCGGAAACATGGCCATAAGCCTGGAAAAACTCACAACAACCCAGTTTTAAAGTTTCCTTCCTTCCAGTTGCTCTCTTTCTCTGAGTCTGTCAGAACCGAGTGGGACCGAGAAAAGGATCTACACTGACCTTTTAGCCAGCTTCAAACTGCTGATGATACAACATAACTCCCACGGAAGTCTTTAACGCGCATCAGCACTCCATGCTCGGTGTCATTCGCCACCATCGGAAATGGGTTTCGGATGGAATCATCAGTCCTTGGGAGGCTTTCTTCAATCCCGGTTCGAAACTGCATTAAATGGTCAGTGTAGGCGCAAGGAGGAGAAGGCAAGGGGGGAAAGAGAGGGAAGATGAGGAGGGGGGGTGTTCTTCCTCTCTGCACCCCTCCTTCCCTTCCCAACACCCCCCTTTCGCCGCTTTGTCTATAAGGCAACCAAATCCCCCCTTCCCGCCCCCTTGGCGTCGCCAGGCGAAGGGGAGGAGCGGGCAAAGGCAGGGAAGAAGGAGGGCAGCCTCCGGGTTGTTGGGATCCGAGGCCAAATGCGAGCGGGCTGCGGTGGTCGGGGGACTCCCCACTCCGTCGGTCCTTTCCGCTGAAAGAGAGAGAGAGAGAGGGAGAGTGGGGGGGGGGGCTCTGGGTGGAGCCAAAGGGAGGCCTCCGCTTTCGGGGCGGTTGCGCAAGGAGCCCAAGATATAAAACGCGCCGTCGGGGCGCAGCGCGACAACAAGCGGTGTCCGTGGCCGGGAGCGGGCTCCGTCGGGGATTATGGAGTTCCTGGGCGACAAATTCGGCTTGAAGGGGCCCCCGGCGAGCAAAGGTGCCGAGTTCTACTTGTCGCCCGGAGCCCCCCTGGAGCACGTCATGGAGGGATTGGACGGGGGAGGCGGAGGAGGAGGAGGCGGCGGAGGAGGAGGAGAGGCCTTCTACAGCAAAGGCGGCAAATGCGTGGCGCAGGCTGCTTACAACCCCCACGCGCGGATGGAGAGGGCCTCCCCGGCCAGGGAGGGCTCCGGTGAGTCGAGGCCACGCTTGGGACGTGTGTATATAACTGTCTGTGTGTGTGTGTGTGTGTGTGGGGGGGGGGGGGGTGCTTGCCAGGGGGTTTCAGCAGGACGTCCCTCTCTCTCTTTTGAATGTTCCCCTCTGGCCTTTTAGGGAACCACCCCCCCCCCCCGAAAGGGAGAGTTTATATTTAAGTTGTAGAACTAATATTATAACTCCATTTTCACTGCCGTGGTTCTATGGACTCTAATTAGAATTGTAGTTGGATAGGGCACTAGCATTCTTCGGCAGAGAAGGCGAAAGAATGCGCAAAACTATAGTTTCTATAAGGGATCCCACCTCGTACGGGTATCAGGGTGCACCTATTTTACCGAATTAATAATAATAATAATGTAGCTGCTGATAATGATGATGATAAGGAGAGGCGAGTAATAACTTCTCCTTCTCCTTTTCCTTTTCCTTTTTTTCTACTCCTCCTTTCCTTTTTTTCCTTTTCCTTCTCCTTTTCTTCCTCCTCCTCCACCTCCTTTTCCTTCTTCTTCTCCTTCATGTCCTCCTCCTTTTCCTTTTCCCTTCTCTTCCCCCTCTCCTTCTCTTCCCTCCCCCTTCCTTCTCCTCCTCTTCTTTTCCTTCCTCTCCTACTCTTCTTCCTCCTCCTCCTCCTTTTCCTTCTTCTCCTTCTCCTTCATGTCCTCCTCCTCCTTTTCCTTTTCTTTCTCTCCCCCCTCCTTCTCCTTATCCTTTTACTTCTCTTCCCTCTCCTCCTCCTCTTCCTCCTTTTCTTTTCCTTCCTCTTCTCCTCTTCCTCCTCCTCTTTTTCCTCCTCCTCCTCTTCCTTCTCTTCCTCCTCCTCCTCCTTCATGTCCTTCTTCTTCTCTTCCTTCTACTCTTTCTCCTCCTCCTCCTCTTCCTTATTCCTCTATGTAACACGATTTTTGTTCCTGGGTTATAAAAATCATTTCTTAATTTGGTCTACCATAAACACATGGGGGGAAAAAGTTTAGTAGACGGCATAAAACATTTCTTTTGCAGGGCATCCGGCAGCACATTGGGCTATAGGTTTTCAGTGATGATCTCCTCCAGTCCTACTCAATTCAGCATTGTTTGTGGCAGCCACAAAAATGACGTCGGTGGAGTAGAACTATTTTCAAAGCAAGGACTGCACACTTAAACAGGAAATCACACTTTCAAACCAGGAACACCCCCTCCCCAATTTTGTTACATAGCGAATTAATAATCCACCATGGAACAAACATTGGGGGGGGGGGGTGTTCCTGGTTTGAAAGTGTTTAAAGGGATCCACACCTCGTGGGGGTCTCAGGGTGCATCTATTCTACGGAATTAATAATAAATAATTATTAATACCAATTAATACTAATTAATAATAATTAATACTACTAACAATTAATTGATACTAATAATTCTGTAGAATAGATGCACCCTGAGACCAATTCCTTGCAAGTCTATAGGAAGAGGCTGGATGGCCATCTGTCAGGGGTGATTTGAATGCAATATTCCTGCTTCTTGGCAGGGGGTTGGACTGTTTGGCCCATGAGGTCTCTTCCAACTCTTTGATTCTATGATTCTATGAAGAGCTTCCTTACCGAAGGGAGGGAGCGATGCAGTTGGGAAAGGAGCTCCTTCAAAGCTCGTGTCCATTTATGGCCACCCAAGGCATGAGTGCCATGGTGGGGTGAGGATTCAGAGGTGGTTTTGCTACTTCTTTCCCCGCTAAAGCATTGCCTAATGGTCTTCCAGGGCTCGCGCCCATCCAAAGGTCTTCTTGGAATGAAAGACATTTGGTTGCCGAAGGAACCTTTCTTTTGGGGAGGATTTTGAGGACTTCATCCGCTACTCGATTCTCCAAAAACCTTCCTTTCTGCTTTCTTTGAAAGCCTCCCCAATTGATTTGATCCTTCTTGCCGGCGGGGGACCTACTCAGGCCTTCCTCTCGCCTTCATTCCCTTCCATTGTAAAGAGAAAGAGGTTAGATATTACCACAAAAAGTTAGATCATTCCCCAAAAGTAGGTTCTCCAGTTGTCGGTCGTCCAAACTTGTCTCCATTTCTTAAGGAGAAGACTCTGATGTCTTTATCTCTGATGGAGAAAATATCTCCCTCGTGCAAGATATAGAAAGAAGAAAAAGAAGCGCATTATGTGTTGTTGTTGTTGTTGTTGTTGTTGTTGTTGTTGTTGTTGTTGTTGTTGATAATGATGATGGTAATACTCTTTAAAGTAGTGAAAGGGGCTCTCTGGAAGGACTTATAGTCACTGTCTATTAATTATTCTAGGAACATGGAGCCCCTTTTTCTTAAGGGAGGAGAGAAAACAGAGCAGAAAGCAGAGCCCACGGTCCCGTTAATAGGTTCACGGACACGCGTGGGAGGGTTACACGTGCATGGAAGCCCGTGTTCCCATAGAAGCAGTATTATCTTCTCAAATCTGCTGTTGGACAACTATATCATCAACATATCCAACAATACAGTCCAACAACAACACAAATCCCGCGGTGTATTGGTTTTTAGGCCTATTCCATGGAATATTTAGGGCTGTGATTCAGAAAATTGCCTAGGATAGATAGACCACATCTTAGATATGGTTCTTATGCTTTTCTATGGTCCAGTAGGTTAGGACTGGTAGGTAGCCTATGTTCTATATCTCAAAAGCTAGAGCTGATAGGAGAAAATAGGTGCCATTCTTTAAATCAGCAGGTCAAATATATCTACAAACAGGTCTAACATTTGAGGCACCAAAATGTGTGTTGGCCAGTGTAATTGGAGTGTATAAAATTAATTACAGGCAGTCTCCCGCGTTACAAATATCCGACTTACAAACAACCCACACTTAAGAACAGGGATGAGACTACAGGAAGTGAGAGAAATCTGCCCCGAGGAAGGGAAATTTCCCCTGGAAGACTTATTCTCATGGGGAAGAGGAGGATTTACTGCAGCTTTCTCACCAATCCTTGCTTCCACGACGAGAACATCTTAACCAAACTTACAGGGGAAGAAAGTGAACCGAAATCTTCTGAACAGGGGCACAGACAGCAAAGGAAACATCACAGGGGTGTTCACCATTCCCTATGCTACAGGCATATATACATATATGGCTGTAGTTACATTTAAAAAGTACCTGTTCCGACTTAAGTACAAATTCAATTTAAAAACAAACCAACAGAACCTAGCTTTGTCGTAAGTTGGGGACTGCCCGTATATGTACATCCAATGCATAATAATAGTACCTTATATTATAGTATCTTAAATTATCCATATATTATTAAATGTATGTTAGATGATACATACATTAATATTTTAATACATAAAATTTTGTTATGTATCTTAATTTTAAAAAATTAAATTCACTGAAAATTAATTCAGTTTTATACTAATTTATGCAGTGCTTTGGAGACGAAATGATAAAGAAATAAATGTATTTTAATAAGAATTAATATGTATCACATGGATGAGATTAGGAGCCATTTGAGTCCTGTTACTGCTTGAATCAGAGTATTAAATCATGCCTGTCTCAGGGCCCTTCCACACAACCCTATATCCCAGAATATTAAGGCAGAAAATCCTGCAAGATGTGCTTTGAACTGGGTTATCTGAGTCCACACTGCCATATATCCCAGCTCAAAGCAGATACTGTGGGACTTTCCGCCTTGATATTCAGGGATATAGGGCTGGGTGGAAGGGCCTTGTCTCATTGCTGTCAATGGGATGCGAATTCAATTGAATCTGGATCTAATCAAGGCTCATAAAAATGGCTGAGGACTATCAGTTATTTCCTGAACTGAAACAAATGAAGAATAGGAAAGAATATTGAATTAGTAGCAATTTCAAAGTCACGCCAAAAGTTAAGTAAGGGCCCTTTCACATAACCCAGAATATCAAGACAGAAAATGCCACAATATCTGCTTTGAACTGGGTTATCTGAATCCACATTGCCATATATTCCAGTTCAAAGCGGAAAATGTGGAATTTTACTGTGTGGAAGGTGTCTAAATATTATTTCAAAAACAAGAGGTAATCTATTCGGTTGACATTCACTAATCTATTGTAAAGGAGAGAGCAAATGTCCCGGTGTATTATGTAAGGGAGCATGTCTAATATATAGATTTTACTATTTCATGTAATGACACTATATGCTTTCATATTTCTTCTTTGAAGAAACCGAGAACCGAACGAGCCGATTATTTTCCCTGATCGACTTATTCCATCAATATCTCCCTTGGGAAGATAAAGCGGGTTATAAATAAAGTTTATTATAATCAAAGATCCCGACGCATTCAAACGCTCTCGGTTGAATTGTTTTTCCCCAGTTTTCCTTTAACACACTCTAAGGGGGAAACGAAGCCTTACAAAGAAAGCTGGAGAACTACAACTCTCATTCAGCCATGGCAGTCCATCACACCAGAGAATGAATCCACTTTCAATCCGGTTTCTGCCTCCCGCAGAATTCTGGGGTTTGTAGTTTAGGAAGGAGCCCTAGGCTCCTCCCTAAACTACAAACCCCAGAATTCTGCAGGAGGCAGAAACCGGATTGAAAGTGGATTCATTGTCTAGTGTGATGAAGTAGTGGTGTCAAACTGCACATCTATATTACATGTCAATGGGCGCAATTTATATTTCCTGCCCTTGACTCATTTCTCTTTGCCTTCCTACACTTCCCCGACCTTCAAGATAGTCCTGACCTCCAAATAAATCTATCCACTCTCAGTCCAATTTACCTCCAATTAAGTACAGATTGAAATCTTGTTAATCCTTCTACAGGAGAGAGGGACTCAAAGGTCTGTATTTCATGTACTAAATTGGGAAATCTTTGACAAGCACAACCGGCATAAAATGTGTAAAAGTCCCTTCAAAAAAACCTCTCTCTTTGTTATTTCCAAACCCTTTGAATCTACCAAATTTCCATTGGAAACCAGCGGGACATTCTTCTATGGCTTCCCACCGAAATCCCGTTAGTGGGGCTCCCTTTTTAGAGCCGACAAAGCAATGAAATGTGAAATGTTTATTACAACGTCGTTTAGTTTAACGAGGTTGCAGATCTTTCCGATTATTCAGCAAATACTGCCATGTGGATTAGTTTTTTTAAAAACCCACTAATCAACTAAAAAGACCCACTGCTTGGATTCTTCTAATACTTGTCTTCAAAAGTTGAATTCCTTCCTTTCTTTGCTTCCAACCTTTGTAAAGTTAGAGATTTTTTTTCAAAGCAAGCATTTGATTCCTGTCCGTATTTAATCTTACAGTCAGCAGTTGTTGATTGTTTATAGCAACTGTAATAATAATAATAATAATAATAATAATAATAATAATAATAATTATTATTTCGTGTCAGGAGCGAATTGAGAAACTGCAAGTCGTTTCTGGTGTGAGAGAATTGGCTATCTGCAAGGATATTGCCAATGAAACACCTGGATGTTTTACCTTCCTTTTGGGAGGCTTCCCTCATGTCCCCGCATAGGGAGCTGGAGCTGACAGAGGGAGCTCATCCACCCTCTCCCTGGATTCAAACATCCGACCTGTAGGTCTTCAGTCCTGGGGCGGGGGGGGGGGGAGGTTGCAAGCACGTTGCCCAGGGGGACACTCCGATATTTTGATGTTTTACCATCTTTCTTGGGAGGCTTCCCTCATATCCCCCGCATGGGGAGCTAGAGCTGAGAGAGGGAGCTCATCCACACTCCCCCCCGGATCCAAACCTCCGACCTGTAGGTTTTCAGTCCTGCGGCGGGGGGGGGGGGGGTCTGCAAGCACGTTGCCCAGGCGACACCCCGATGTTTTGATGTTTTACTATCCTTGTGGGAGGCTTCCCTTATATCCCCCACATGGGGAGCTGGAGCTGACAGAGGGAGCTCATCCACACTCTCCCCGAATTCGAACCTCCGACCTGTTGGTCTTCAGTCCTGCCAGCACAAAGGTTTAACCCATTGTGCCACCTGGGGCTCCTAACAACAACAACAACAACAACAACAACTTTATTTTTGTATCCCACCACCATCTCCCCAAGGGACTCCAGGCACCTTACATGGAGACTAAGGTCAATTAGAGTTAAAATATAACACAATAAAAATACACATACAACATCATAAAGGCACAATTAAAAACATTATTCATCATACAACAACCAATAGCCAAGCATAAAGGGAAAGGTTTGTGCAATACAGCTGTCAGGACAGAGTTGATGGCAAAGTGCTAGAAGTAGATGATAAGTCAAGGCTGGAGGGCCAAGTCAGATCACTACAGTACAGCTCCAAGGCAGGGACAACAGTAAAGTGCAAGAGTCGAGAATGCAGTTATGGCTAGAAGGGTCAATTCTTTTGGTGAATAGATTCATCAAAAGCAATAAGGCACATTGGAACAACCATGTTTTTAGGTCTTTATGGAAAATGAACAGGGTGGGCGCTAATCTAATCTTCTTAGGGAGAGAGTTTCTGTACAATCTTTAACAAAACCCAAGTTTTCAGAGTATGTAACTGAGTGGTAAATGAATTTCCTCTTATTTTGTACATAAACAAAAATGTCTCATTTTTACTGTTGATAGTAGAGTAAAGGTTTCCCCTTGACATTAAGTCTAGTCATTTCAAACTCTAGGGGGTCGTGCTCATCTCCATTTCTAAGCAGAAGAGCTTAGACACCTCCTAGATCAGGGGTCCTCAAACTACTGGATACGGCCCTCCAAGGTCATTTACCCGGCCCTTGCTCAGGGTCAACCTAAGTCTGAAACGACTCGAAAGCGCAGAACAACAATCCTATCTCATCAGCCAAAAGCAGGCCCACACTTCCCATTGAAATACTAATAAGTTTATATTTGTTAACATTATTCTTCATTTTAATTATTGTATTGTGTATAAGATATGTGCACTGTGCATAGGAATTCATTCATGGTGACCTGGCCCTCTGTTTAAAAAGTTTGTGGACCCCTGTCCTAGATCATGTGGCCGGCATGACTGCATGGAGTGCCCTTAGCTCCCCCCCAAAGCTGTACCTACTGACATTTGCATGTTTTTGAACTGCTAGGTTGGCAGAAGCTGGGGCTAACAATGGGAGCTCACCTTGTCCCTTGGATTTGAGCTGCTACTTAAGCAAGTTCTGCAGCTTAGCAGTTGAACCCACTGCACCAATAATAGTAATAATAATAATAATTTATATTTCATCCTCGCTCTCCAAGGGGACTCAATGGACTTATTTTGCACCAAATGGTAGAATGGGGTATTTTTAATGGAATCCTCCACTTTGTGCGACTAAGGAGCAGAAAAAACAACTCTGCATCTGTATGCTTGTCCATAATGTCCTGCCTCATGTACAGAGGAAGAATTGTGTTTGCTGTGAGTTTTCCAGGCTGTAACATGGCCATATAGCCAGGAAAACTCACAGCAACCCAGAGGAAAATTTGTTTAAAGCTACAATGCAGTCGCTGTTGCTAGGTTTTGGTCAAAAAATATTTAGCCGCTTGTGCTCCTTCTATTTTTTTATAAGTTTTATATTTATTTATGCAATGCTTTTGATATGAA